>NC_035434.2:99862893-100180905 GCF_002127325.2 Helianthus annuus
AAATTTAATGCTATGTGAATGTGTTAGTTTCATGAGTTGTAGACTGATAAATATTATGATATGTTAGTCGCACACCTCTCTCTCTCTCTCGATATTTTGTATGTTCGGCCCATACAATCCATCAAGCCCAAACCAAACCCAGCCCACTCTTTCCCCTTATATACGAGTAAGCATGTATGTGTGTAATTTTGGAATAATTGAAAACCCTAGTGTTTTGCACCCCTTCCCTCTACTTGACGACAGAAGCATTCATACGAAGCCTTCCTCTTCGTTCGTCTTAGCACTCTTGTATACTTAACCCATTGGTTAGTTACCATCCCTGTAAATGGGCTTCACAAATGGATTGGACCGCACACTAGCCACGAATGGGTTACCGATCACATAGCCCAAACTCGATCGTATACCTTGTGCGTGGGCTGTCCTTCGGTGGGCCGCACATCTGCCAAGTGGGCTTCCATCGCTTTGGGTCGCACACGAGGTGGCCTGCATGGCTGATGGATCACACACTTCGGCCCAATGTCACCAATCGCACACTTTTGCATGAGTCGCACACCAGGATCCAATCGCACACCTTGGTATTGGGCCTCAAATTGACTGGGCCGCACATTATTGAATACGTGAATTACCTGTTGTATAACTGATGTGTTGTAGGTGGCCCATTGGTGCATTGTATATGTTACGTGGTAATTTTCTTGTGTGACTGTGTGAATAACTTGAATGCAAACTGATTACGTGTACATGAACATCATAGGTTTTGATTGATTAAGTGTGAACAAGTAACTAGTCTTACCGAGCAACCCAAGGTGAGTTCACTACTCTCATTACAAACATGCGTCCGGTGGGGACAATCAAACAGATAAACAAACAAACGGACTTTCATAAACCCATATCCTCATAGGGGATATGAGGCAGTTTTCATAAACCCATATCCTTGTAAAGGATATGAGGCAGTTTTCAATAAAGGTTGATGTTGGATAATACACTCACTATCTATCACTTAAGTCCCATCATACTACCAAACTAGTTTCTTGTAGGGCAACGAGGTTATTAGTTGATAGCGCTATTAGGTTTGGCACCCTCACGACGTACCTAGATAGGACGGGCGTGAACTAATAACTTTTAAACCATGACCAATGTTTGATAAAGCATTGGGGAAGGGCAAAAAGGAGACGTCTGTAGTATCGAGTTATTATCAACATAAAGTAAATCAATATTTGGTAACAAACGGTTAAACACACTGTGAACTCGCCAGCTTTTTGCTGATACACTTTTTTGCATGCTTGCAGGCCCTTAGGTACACTGACATGGAACTTGCTGTCTGGGAAGCTGGAGTAGTCATGGGTCTTGGCAACTAGAATGCTCCTTTGAGGTTACATTGTTTTAAAAATTTTCGTTAAACTTATTGAATAAACTATTATGCTTCCGCTGAACATGTTTGGTTTTCTAAACGAATGTTGAACTATACGATTCTTGTTTAATGAAAAGTTCTATTTTACTCATGGTTCAATGTGATTAGTGGCTAGATCCTGGTACGTCACACGCCTCGCAGGGGGTTTCTGCTTGTGGTATTTTTGGGGGGGTGTGACAAAGACTTTGTCTTCGGCTCTCTCGGGGCACGACAAAGTGTCGATCAGACACTATAAATAGGGGATGTCGGCTTCAGTTGCAAATTGTTCGTCACACAATTCTCTCTCTAAATTTTTGAATAGCTAAAGTAATTTCCGGGTATAATACCCCCCCCCCCCAAATTAACGAAGCTCTACCTCGTTGTAAGTATTATAACCCCCGGTTACGTATTAGATACGTTGCCCGATCGATCTAGTGCTCCGTAACGCATGTCGAGGCTCTGCCTGACTCAGTCGTTGGAGTTCTGTCTCGGGGAGAGTATAACTCAGTCGTGTGCATTGTTTATTTAACAAGATTATAATTAGGAAGTCACAAGGTAAATACCTAAAATAGCAATGTGAATGATTCCTCTTTTTCTAAACCTTTTTCTGAGTGATTCCTCTTTTCACAAAGTGTTTTTACAAAACCTCAATTGTTTTAAATTATATTTAACAGTGATTGAGTATTTGTATTCTAATATTATCATCGGTATTTTGGGGTTTCGTATACAAAATTTGTTACTACACTGTGAGTAATAACATTACCATTAGTCAGGATTGGCAGTACCGTGGGTGGTAATTAAAGTAGATATATGCAAATGTAATTGCTAGATTGCCCTCAATGCTGTAAAATGACAAAACCTGGTTTGACTAAATTGGGATTCACTCGCCAGTATTTCTTGCTGATAAAATGTTTTTAAACACGTTTCAGGTAACAAAATGTGAATGCCAAATAGAAGCCAGCGGGAGAGGATTGAAGGCTTGGAAAAGTGGCTATAAAAGTTACCTAAATAAAGAAGAAGTTTTATTTCAATAAATTAGGGTTTATCCCTAAAAACATGTTTGTAATGAAACTTTGGTTTTTCCCATATATTTATAAATTATAAAATGTGGTGTTTTACTCTGATAAAATATTTCCTAACTACGGTCCTAATGAAATTTTCGCTGCTAAATTAATGATAAACACCGATACCACCATCTCTGAGTAGGCCGCGGCCGCTCGCCTCCCGGGGCATGGGTCGGGGTTGCGACATAGACACATAATCAGAATTAACAACAAATACAAATCAATATAGTGCTGAATTATACTAACCAAAGAAGTGTAGGATGCATGCTAGATCGAACGTCGAAGGTTCCGCTAAGGAATTGGGCAACCGTCGATACCAAGAGGAGAGAAGGATGGTGCTAGGGTTTTGTTATCTCATCCCTTTTAAGATTATGAAACCCGTTCACAACTGTATGTATGCGATTGTGTTCAAGTGGTGCGGGCTGGGCTTGTTTGGGCTCCGTTTCAGACTCAAAGGAGCTGGGCCGAGGACCACTTAACTAGGAAGAGAAGGGTATGCAACCCCCTGAGTGGTGTGCGACTCGGTGAGGTGTGCGACAGGATTTATAGGATCGTTATTTAACATATATTAACTTACATCATACAAATGGATTAAGCCTCATATGATCAATCCATGATTAGCATGACAGACACTCGGTTATAACATGTAGTGAGACATGAAGTTTAATTATATGAGCTAGAGATCAAGGAAACCAAGTAATGCTAACCTTCAAAGTTCGGGTTGTCACATCATCTCCAACTTTAAAGAAATTTCGTCCTGAAATTTGGTAAGCAGTCAGTCTCGAAGAGGGAGTAGTAGATCAAGATAACTGTGGGTTATCCTCGGGTGCCACATAAATAGAAGGGACTGTGACTCTTTTGAATCGGGTCACAAAGCTTCTCTATTTGTGAGTTTATTAAAAAAAATGATAAGAAAATCTTGACTTGAAAATTGAAAATATATAAAATATATAAAATATATGGTCGGAACATATTCAAGTTGGAGACGGGATATGAGAATAATTAAGTCATTTTTACAGGTTTGGACATCAGTATGGTATTTAGGTGATACTTATTTGATTATCCAATATTTTTTTAGGCCAAGTGTCTATTCTTTTTTTATTTTTTATAAACTTTGAATTTCACCCCTTAAATTATAAATAATATACATATTTAACCCATTTGGTTATTATTTAATTTATTTTTCTCTATTAACTTACGTTCATTAACTTTAAAAAATATATAAATTAAACAATTATGTTTAATATTTTATTCAAAACATTCCAATATAAATATCAATGAAAACTATAATGAGTAAAGAAATCGATCTAACAAAATCGCTATTCGCTTTTCTGGTTTTTGATAGATGTATTACACACGTCTTTCAGCCATATAACAACTATAATTTTTGAATTACCTTTTGGTTACATGGAGGCGACGTATTATGTAAGTGAAAAAGTATGCATTATTAATACTATTATTATTATTAATTATATATGATATGTGATATCATATTTTTATGCAAAAAAAAGTAATTATGATTTAAATATTTTCATACAAAATCTCTACTATTATTAATATTATATATCATATCATATTTTCATTAAACAAACATCTAAGATTTAAACATTATAGGAGATTTGTATACAATTTATTATTTTAATCATAAAGTCCATATAAAAATGATTCAAAATAATGTAATGAGATTATATCACATTCTATCATTTTAATAATAATTCCATAAAAAAATGATTGAAAAATAATGTAATGAGATTGTATCACATTTTACGCTATTAGTAATAAATTTCATGTAAAACTTTGGAATCAAATGCAATGGGTTACAAGCTTTCTAGGTTATTTTGCTTTCCACCGTTACCAACCTATAATCTGAACATAGGGATTTTGGTAGTTGGCTAAACCCTAGATGAGTAGATGACATTAACGAAACTTAGTAAGGTTTAAATAGAAGGGACTTTGACTTGTATGAACCGGGTCTCAAAACTTCTCTATTTGTGAGTTTATTAAAAACAATAATAAGAAAATCTTGACTTGAAAATTGAAATTATATAAAATATATGGTGGGAGCATATTCAAGATGGAGACGGGATATATGAGAATAATTAAGTCATTTTTACGGGTTTGGACATCAGTATCGTATTTAGGTAATACTTATTTGATTATCGAATATTTCTTAGGCCAAGTGTCCTTTCTTTTTTTTTAATTTTTTTATAAACTTTGAACTTCACCCCTAGAATTATAAATAATATACACATTTAACCCATTTGGTTATTATTTAATTTATTTTTCTCTATTAACTTACGTTCGTTAACTTTAAAAAATATATAAACACTTATATTTAATATTTTACTAGGTTATAACCCCGTGTGTTACACGGGTTGAATAAATGAATTTTATATACTAAATAATAAATCAATATATCTTTAAAAACCTCATTTATTTCACGGGTTGAATTAATGTTATTTTATATATCAAATAATAAAAAGTTATATCTATAAGAACCATATGTATTGTACGGGTTGAATAAATGTAATTATATATACTAAATAATAAAAAAAAAAGTTTGAATTAATTTTATTTTATATATTAAATAATAAAAAGTTATATCTATAAGAACCATATGTATTGTACGGGTTGAATAAATGTAATTATGTATATGATGCGTGTGTAGTGTAATATATTTTAGATGTATATTTTAAGTCCTTTTTACACTTTTAGCCAAGTTTTAAATTTATAAAACACGATATTTACTAACACTAAACACACATATGGGCAAGTGCACCTATCGTGGACGTAGTATAGTGTTGGTAAGATACCGAGGTCGTCCAAGGACACAAGAGCTTTTAGTACCGGTTTATCCTCAACGTCTAACCAAATCAAAATGTTAGAAAAGATTTATAAACTAAGAAAATAAAAACTAACTAAATGCTGAAAAATAAAATAAAAATAAAACAGATAGACAAGATGAATCACTTGGATCCGACTCGTGTATTAGTATAACCTTTGATTATTTTTACACTTTTGCACTTGTTTAAGAGATTATCTTAGTTATTGTAGTAGGCCCCTCTTTTGAAGGCTACGTTACCCTCAACCCAGTAGTTTGAGTCAGTAAGGATACAATCCTAAAGGGTCAGATTATTGAAAGATAATGAATTAAGTTATTAATGCAAATTATGGTAGGCCCCTCTTTTGGAGGTGACGTTACCCTCAACTAAGTAGTCTGAGTCAGCAGGATACAGTCCTAAATAGCCGGGTTATAGTATTAATAGTAGTTAACTTATGAGGGGGTCAAAGAGTTTGGATCCCCGCCATCCAATACCTATGGGCATTGAAGGAGATCCTACTAAATTTGACCCAGGTCCCTTGCAGGACCTCTAAACGCTGAACAAGGGCAAGACCCTTACCAAACCGTTCCCTTAACCCCCGACCAGGTAGCCAACATACCTCCATATAGACCGTGGAGATATGAATGGTGAAAATCTTTTATTTTATATAGACAGTAAAATAATGCCAAGACACCACGGACAAACGATAAGGAAGAATCACCTTCAACATAAGCAACTAGTTATTAAAGTCATTAATACAAACCAAATAAAAAGTGCAAAAGATTAAAAATAAAAAGTATTATACTAAATACTTCTCTTCACCAAGTGATGTAAGAGACTTAGGCAAACATGGCCTTGATTGTCAAGAACTCTTACGATCAATCTTGGACCCCAAGACGACTCACACACTCTATGATGGACAATGGATGATGGTGGTGGATGATGGTGTTATGGTGGTGGTGGGTGGTGGATGAAGTGTGAGAGAGGTGGTGTGCCAAGGGATGAGTTGCAATGAAACCAAGCACTCCTATTTATAGGCTGAACAGAAGGCTGGGCACGGCCCCATGCCTGTCTGACACTCTCTCTCTTCATTAATTGTAATTCACAATTACAATTAATGCGCCTGCAGTACTTTCACCACGCCTCGTGTCCGCTGGGCACAGCCCCGTGGTGGGCAATAGAAGCTTCTACTGGTTTGTCTTTTCTGCTGCTTCTTGGGCACGGCCCCGTGCTGGCTGAGCACGGGGCGTGTTCAGTCTTCTGCCTTCTCTATTTTGCTTGGGAGGATGCTGTCGAGGGCTCGGGCAATCTACTTATGTTCCTTTTCTTGTATTTATGTTAGAATTAGCTGTCTTTTTGCTTCTTTTGTTGATTTGAGCTCATTTAATCCTGAAAATACAAAAGGAAGACAAAAACACTCTTTTTCCAACATTAGTACTAAAAAAGGGTTAGTTTTATGCCTCATTTGATGTAATTTATATGTTGCATTTTACACACATCAAATACCCCCACACTTGAATCTTTGCTTGTCCTCAAGCAAAACTCTTTAATATGTGGCTTACACTCCCAAATGGAATAGGTAGAAGAGAAGGTTTTGGCTTGTCATAGAGTGTCGGGAATCCAAGGTCTTTATTGGGTTTTATTTTTATTTATTTACAATCCTATTCGTTATGATTTATTTAGAACATTTCATAAGATAAATTACTTATTTGGGCATAGCATGCCTTTTTAAAATTCCATTTATATACAAGTTCACATACCTCACGGGAGAAATCACTCACGCTCGGCCGAAGGTGTATTTTTTTAATGAATCACTCGAGAGCAGCATGGAACTTATTCCTACCATAGGCTTTCCAAGCAATCAATCCTCCTCCTTTTTAACTTTTTACCTTTGTAAATATCAAGAGGACTTTTTGGGTAAAGGCTTGGGCTAAAGGTGGGTAGTTGTGTTAGTGGTTAGTAGAAAAGGGCGAAAATCGTAAAAAGCGTTGGTTTTCGTAAAAACATTTTGTTTTAGTGACTTTTTATTCTTAATGAAGTGTTTATTCAAACAAGCTTTTGTTTTAAGAGCTTTGTTTGTTTATTTCTAACTTCATTCATTTTTTTTTGAAGTCACACGAAAACCGAGCTTGTTACTAAAATAAAGGGTAAAAATAAAAAGGGTTTTTGGTGGGTAAAAGGGTTTTTAGGGTAAAGAAATGAAAGGTTTAGGCTCAAAGGGGTTAACTAGGGGGAGTTTTTGGGTAGGTGAAAAGAAAAAATAAAAATAATGGTTTTGAAATAAAAAGGGTTAGTCCTAATGCCTCCATCATTTAGTTACTTGGGTTTAAGTTGGTAAGGACCGGGAATGAATCGTCGTGGCAAGTTCTAGAGTCGTAAGAACCAAGCGGCTATTCACACAAGAAACGAAAAATGAGCATTTAGTGTAAAGATGTATATTCGTATGCTCAATAAAGGCTTAAAACTCACTTTTTGTGGGAATGGGTTTTTCTATGTGATCAAGTATATATAATCGAATTTTAACTAAGCTTGTCATGCCGTTTCATAATTTTCTTATGTTAGTTCTTTTTATCACGACGCTGTCGGTTGTAAATGTGTTAAAATATAACCTTGTTAGTCTTAGAATTCCCAACTTAAACTTTAGACAAGTAAAAAAAAATGAATGATTAGCGGTTCCAATAGAGTTTTGTGTAAGGCTTGTTATTAGGACTTGCAAAATTTCAGGGTTTTAGCATCCCCCCACATTTAATTACACATTGTCCTCAATGTGTCCCAAAAATAAATTTTTAGGTTGATTAGATGTGTAACATGGTGTTAAAAGCAAAAATTTATGTTACTGGCAGCCTGGACACGGCCCCGTGGGGACCGGGCACGACCCTGTGTTCATGTGCCAGTAACGATAATTAAAGAAAAGAAACAGAAGCCTGGACACGGGGGCGTGTCTGGTGAACACGGCCCGTGTCCAGTTACCTGAACTGGGCATTTGTCTGCAGGGGGTTCAGCACGGGGCCGTGTGGGTTGGGCACGACCCGTGCTGAACCTACTGTAACGGAGAAATTGTTGACGTGTGGCCTTGTTCTTGTGCATGGGGCCATGTTTCTCATTTCCCTTATCATCCTTTACTACCATGAGTGTGTTTTATTTATTATGAACCATTCAAACCTTAAAACCATCATTCCATTAAACCATAGAGAGATACATAATATTCCTAAAATAAAATAAAAAAAAAACTTAACTAATTAGGTCAGGAGGTACACGAGGTTATCACAAGGAGTTCTACTTTTCAAGAAAATTTCGAGAATAGTTTCCCGATGTAGTAGGACTTTTGGCCGACGGTTTTCTCCCCTAGATGTTGCTAAAGCCATTCTTCTATCTCCCTTCGAAGGAAGAAAGCAGCTTCATTTTCCTCAGCAACTTGTGGAGGAGGGGGAACACTCACCGGGACTCCTTGCACTACCCTTTGCGGAGGCTCAGGGTGCATGGTGTACCATTCAGCCGGTATGATGACCTCGGGCACCATGTTCCACGCCCTTTGGGTTATTATAGGTACCAAAGGCGGGGAGGTGAGAAGGTTTAACCTCTGGTGCAAGAGGTTGACCTCTCGGAGACACCCTTCCAGTCCCACCGTGAGATGGTTGATACGGTCGACCAATGCTTCTTCCACTCCCGTCATTTCATCAATAGCCTCTCTTAGGGCGTAAACATAGTTTACAAGAGAGTCTTCTACCGTTGATGATCTCCTCCCTTGTCGGTTGTTCCTTGAAGAGGTTCCACTTGTTCTGCTTGCCATTTCTGGGAAATAAACCGAAGAAAGCTAAATTTTTAAGAAACAGAACCTCGGACACGGCCCCGTGCTTTATGAGCACGGCCCCGTGTCCACTTGTCTGCAGGATTTTAGGCTAAGGAGTTTTGGAGTTTTAAATTATTTTTATGATTTTCAGCTGGGTTTTAAGCACAGATAATTTAAAACAAAGTTATACAACTAACTTTAAACAAGAATCCTTTGCAAATAATCTTACAAACTTCACATAAAAGGTTGGAATCATGGAGTTTCCAAGCTTTCATGGAGGGAATGTTTGAAAAAATTTGAATGAAGAGGTAATGAACAAAAGTGGAAGGGACAAGAGGGTTCTTGGGAACCTTCTTTTAGAACTTACCTAGGATGGTATAAGTGAAGATCCCAGGAATATCTGTCTTTGGAAGTGGTCAAAAATGAGCAGGAATCAGGCTGCATTTAAAGAAAACGACAGCGCACTGGACACGGCCCCGTGCTAGTTGGACACGGCCCCGTGTGCAGATGAAATCCTGACACATTTTGTCCGTATTCTGACAAAATCAGCAGAGAATCTTTTAGGTGAGCACGGGGGCGTGTTGACCTGGACACGGCCCCGTGTCTGGAAGCTGTCTTATGGAGTTTCTTTACTTCTAAGGATCTTATTGATATCGGGTGGTTCCTTACTGGTGGGAACAACTCCAAAGTGCCTAAGATACCTTAATTGTCCCAGACTAAGGCGAGAACGCAAGAGGTTTTCGGTGAGGGTAATTCCTATTTTCATTCTAGGTGGACAAGTCCAACCCTTTCCCGGGCTCTCGTTAAAGAAGGTATATGCCGAATCGCTCAGGTCTATGTATGCACCGAACGAAGTCGATGGAGAGTCCTTCACGGCACAATCGGCACAGGGACGACTATCGTCCAAGTCTTTGCTAGGTATGAAGGTATTTTTGGAAGCAACGAGCTTGTTGGAATGCGATCCCAACATTTCTTCATGGTCTTCATCTTGGGGAGGATCAATGAAATCCTTCCTAAGCTCTTTTGACCAATTTAAAATTAGCTCTTCTAGTTGAAATAACTCGTCAAGGAGCATTTCTCCTAGAATATCTGGCTGGGCGCATTCGAGGGAGAGATAGTGATTATTTTTACTTTCGCCCCTCTTAAGGTTAAAAGGAGTCGGTGGGTCTATGTAGTGGGGCTTATAATTTAGAAAGTAACATTTTAATTCTTTATGTTCGCCTCCACATAATTGACACCACATACCATAAGAGTGCCGAAAGTAAAAAGAATTACCATCACTCATGTTTGTGTCAGAAATTACCAACCGCCGGGATCTAACGGTTCTGTTTTCACTAAGTGAATCTTGGGCACGGGGGCGTGTTGAGTGAGCACGGCCCCGTGTTCAGCTTACTGTCTGACTTAAAACAGGATTGCCAGTTCCAATGATTGAGCACGGGGGCGTGTTCAGCAGGCACGGCCCGTGCTGAGCTCTGCAGAAGCTGAAAAACTAAGAAAATCCTAAAAAATTAAAAAGAAAAATAAAAATATGATTAGGCCGTTGATTCCTAACTTTCTTAAAATCCTTGTGTCCCCGGCAACGACGCCAAAAACATGATGCGTGTGTAGTGTAATATATTTTAGATGTTGATGTGTGTAAAATGCAACATATAAATCACATCAATTAAGGCATAAAACTAACCCTTTTTAAGTACTAATGTTGGAAAAAGAGTGTTTTTGTCTTCCTTTTGTATTTTCAGGATGAAATGAGCTCAAATTCACAAAAGAAGCAAAAAGACAACTAATTCTAGCATAAATACAAGAAAAGGAATAAAAGTAGACTGCCCGGACCCTCAACAGCATCCTCCAGAGCAAAGAAGAGAAAGCAGAAGTCTGAACACGCCACGTGCTCAGCCAGCACCGGGCCGTGCCCAAGAAGCAGCATAAAAGACAAACTTATAGAAGCTTCCATTGCCCACCACGGGGCCGTGTCCAGCGGGCACGGGGGCGTGGTGAAAGTACAGCAGGCGCATTAATTGTAATTGCGAATTACAATTAATGAGGAGAGAGAGTGTCAGACGGGCACGGGGGCGTGTCCAGTGGACACGGGGCCGTGCCCAGCCTTCTGTTCAGCCTGTAAATAGGAGTGCTTGGTTTCATTTCAACTCATCCCTTGGCACACCACCTCTCTCACACTTCATCCACCACCCACCACCACCATAACACCATCATCCACCACCATCATCCATTGTCCATCGTAGAGTGTGTGAGTCGTCTCGGGATCCAAGATTGATCGTAAGAGTTCTTGACAATCAAGGCCATGTTTGCCTAAGTCTCTTACATCACTTGGTGAAGACAAGTGTTTAGTATAATACTTTTTATTTTCAATCTTTTGCACTTTTTATTTGGTTTTGTATTAATGACTTTAATAACTAGTTGCTTATGTTGAAGGTGATCTTTCCTTATCGTTTGTCCGTGGTGTCTTGGCATTATTTTACTGTCTATATAAAATAAAAGATTTTCACCATTCATCTCTCCACGGTCTATATGGAGGTATGTTGGCTACCTGGTCGGGGGTTAAGGGAACGGTTTGGTAAGGGTCTTGCCCTTGTTCAGCGTTTAGAGGTCCTGCTTGGGACCTGGGTCAAATTTAGTAGGATCTCCTTCAATGCCCATAGGTATTGGATGGCGGGGATCCAAACTCTTTGACCCCCTCATAAGTTAACTACTATTAATACTATAACCCAACTATTTAGGACTGTATCCCTGCTGACGCAGACTACTTAGCCGAGGGTAACGTCACCGCCGAAAGCGGGGCCTACCACAATTTGCATTAATAACTTAATTCATTATCTTTCAATAATCCGACCCTTTAGGATTGTATCCTTGCTGACTCAAACTACTGGGTTGAGGGTAACGTCGCCTTCAAAAGAGGGGCCTACTACAATAACTAAGATAATCTCTTAAACAAGTGCAAAGTGCGAAAATAATCAAAGGTTATACTAATACACGTGTCGGATCCAAGTGATTCATCTTGTCTATCTGTTTTTGTTTTATTTTATTTTTCAGCATTTAGTTAGTTTTTATTTTCTTAGTTTAAAAAACATTTTTCTCACTTTTTGATTTGATTAGACGTTGAGGATAAACCGGTATTAAAAGCTCTTGTGTCCTTGGACGACCTCGGTATCTTACCAACACTATACTACGTCCACGATGGGTGCACTTACCCATATGTGTGTTTAGTGTTAGTGAATATCGTGTTTTATAAATTTAAAACTTGGCTAAAAGTGTAAAAAGGGCTTAAATATACATCTAAATTATATATACACTGACACGCATCAAGTTTTTGGCGCCGTTGCCGGGGACACAAGGATTTTAAGAAAGTTAGGAATCAATGGCCTAATCATATTTTTATTTTTCTTTTTAATTTTTAGGATTTTTCTTAGTTTTTCAGCTTCTGCAGGGCTCAGCACGGGCCGTGCCTGGCCGGACACGGGCCGTGCCCAGCATCGTTACTGGCAGTTTTTTGTTTTCCAAGTTACAGAAGGCTGACTACGGGGCCGTGCCGGTGCAACACGGGGCCGTGTCCAACTTCCAGTAACTGGGATTTGGAAAACAATCACTGAGACTCCGACCACGGGCCGTGTTCGCTAAACACGGGGCCGTGGTGAACCTTCTGACCAACATTCTTTTCTGTTTTTATTGCAGGACATGGAACCCGACGCCAACCTCACGTAGTGTATGAGCTCCAGTTCCAATAAAGACATAAAAGAACCACTAGAAGAACCCGAACGCTTTCTCAGAAAAAGGTTAAAAGCCAAAAACCAAGAGAAGGTTTCGGGTGATCCACCTCCAATGGCGGACCAACGTACCCTTATGGATTATCTACGACCCACCGTAGGTAATCTAGGCGCCGCTATCAATGCTCCGAATGTTGAAGCTAATAACTTCGAACTCCGGCCGCATTTGATACAAATGCTCCAAAACTCCGCAACCTTCCATGGGCTTGCGGACGAGGATCCCCATCTACATATAACTAATTTCTTGGAAATATGTGATACCTTTCGGATCAATGGAGCATCAAACGACGCCATCCGCCTCCGTATGTTTCCCTTCTCACTAAAAGCCCGAGCGAAGGCTTGGCTCAACGCCCTCCCAGCTGGATCGGTAAACACCTGGGATGAACTAGCCCAAAAATTTCTATATAAGTATTTTCCTCCCGCTAAAACTGCTAAGTTAATGACTGAAATTAATACATATTCACAAGAGGACAGTGAATCCTTATATGAAACTTGGGAAAGGTTCAAGGAGCTATTACGCAAGTGTCCCCATCACGGCCTTGCAATATGGCAACAAGTATCCACTTTCTATAATGGATTATTGCCACACACTAGGCAGACACTTGATTCTAGCTCCGGGGGACTTTTAGGTAATCGACGCCCACACGAAATATATAATCAAATTGAGGAAATTGCTCAAACCAATTTTCTATGGCACACTGTCACACCCCCAAAATCCCACACTGCGGAGTACCACCGCCTGGGGGCGTGACTGACCAGGATCAAGCCATCAATCATATCAAACATAGCATTTAATAATAAAAGTAGATAAAGTAATTCATCACGACATGATTGATGTTTCAAAGAAAACCAAACTTTGTTTAAGTAGCGGAAGCATAATAATGAAAACCCAAATAAGTTATAAGTTCAAATATCGTTCACGATCCGTATCCCACAACGACCTGCTCCTCCCTGTGCAAGCTCCATAATGTACCTAAGGTCCTGCAAGGCATGCAGCAGATAATCAACAACTAGTTGAGCGAGTTCACAGTTAACAGTTCAGTAATAGTATAGAGTGAGTAGCGTTTTGTTCGTTCGTTAAGTCGTATATCGTTTAGTTCGTATCGCGGCCTTCCAGGCAGGTGTGCGAAGATATTAGGGGATGTTCCTCCCGAGTATTCTAGACTAGGTTTGTTTGTATCGCGGCCTACCAGGCAGGTGTGCGAAGATTAGCAGATTACAGTTCGCGGCCTTCCAAAGGCAGGTGTGCGAAGTCAGTCATAATATCGCGGCCAACCCTTGGCAGGTGTGCGAAGATCGTTCAATGAGTGTTACTAGTCTAGCAGTAGGTTCTACCATCTATGTATGTACAGTAAATCATCAAATCCCCATTCCCACCCTGGGAACCCCATGCCTTGGCTTGTGTGAACTCACCTTGGGTTGCTCGGCAGATACACAGAAAGTACAGGTAAGCTAGTAAGTGGTCAATCACGTCCTATCATGGTTATTATACAAGTCAGGTTCGTATGCAAGCACGTATTGTTACTAACACGTATTGATCATGGCAGCTCACACATATAATCATGGCAGTCCAACAACAGCAAAGTCACGTAAATTAACGAAGTCCAATTATCCGGCCCAATTAGTTGGGCTTGTGTCAGTGTGCAAGTCCAATTGTGTGCACGTGCATATGGTCTCGACTCGAGACTAGAGATCTCGAGTCGCAATAAGGGAGATCTCGACAGATGCATATATCACTCGAGACTGGGTGGTCTCGAGTCAGGTCTCGAGTCGCAATGGGCTGGTCTCGGTTTGTCATGGTCCACTCGAGACTGTTCGGTCTCGAGTCGCAACCAGACTCGCAATGTGGGTCTCGAGTTGTGCTGCTGTGTGCGAGTGTTGTGGTCTCGACTCGCAACCCGTGTCCAGATCAGAATGTAACCAACTTCCTAGTTTCCATAATTTGCAGCTCAATCAGTTCCGTAAAATTAGCAAACATCTTTGGCAGTTTCACAATTTGGATCAAATCACAGTTTATTCAGTAATCAAACAGCAATCAATCGATATTCATGAACATTCATATCATCATCATACAATCGGATCATTAACATCTAAATCAAGAACATAAAACCGGATCATGCATCATATTATTAGACTAGCATGCAACCTAGCCGATTAACCATGCATTCGGTTCACGAAATCATCATAGTAACAACTAGTTATGATAGTCTATCCTATCTAATCGGTTTTTAGATTATTATCATGCAATCCAAGTCATGAGAATATCATCATAATCAACATGCTATCAAGAACCCTATTTTATCACACAAGATCATAATATCATCAATCATACAAGCACTAACCGATTGAAAAGAGGATGGGATTGATCCGAGCACAATGATCCGAGAGAGAGAGAGAGAGAGCTTTGGTGTGTGTGTTCTTGATTGCAAGGTTGTGAAAACTAAAACCCTAAGGGATGTGTATGCATGTATACGTATGGAATAGAAGTGGGCCGAAACCCCACTTGGGCTACCTCATGGTCTCGAGTCCAACTATATGGACCGAGTGGGTTTATGCAATTGAGTAGGTGTTGTGCGATTCGAGTTCAAGTAACATACATATTATCATTTAATTCGTAACATACTAAAGAAACACATATCACGTAACCATGCATTTAATCAATTAGGGTAGCTCACGCAAATACGTAACGTTACAAGATAGGTCTAAAGTACGAGTAGTCACATTATCCCCAACTTAAAAGAAATTTCGTCCCGAAATTTGGTACGCACTCACTGAGGAAGCTAGGTAAGTTCAATCGTTCGTTCACTGATTTTCCTGGGGTGTCACATCCTCCCCCCGTTGATCTGGAATTTCGTCCCGAAATTTCGAAGTAGTAGCTTCAGCCTCAGTAGTGGTTGCATTGGTTCCGAATAACTGGGGGTACTTTTCTGTCATCCTGTCTTCGCGTTCCCAGGTGTACTCTGGGCCACGTTTGGAGTTCCAACGAATTCGAACAAGAGGGATTCTCTTGTTTTTAAGGACCTTCACATCCCGGTCCGTGATTTCTACTGGTTCCTCGACGAACTGCAACCGCTCGTCGATAGTAAGTTCCTTAAAAGGAATGATAAGGGTTTCATCTGATAGGCACTTCTTCAGATTCGACACGTGAAATACATTGTGAACTGCCCCGAGTTCAGCTTGTAGGTTCAACTTGTAGGCTACTTTGCCGATTTTCTCAATGATTTCGAACGGTCCGACGTACCGCGGATTTAGTTTGCCCCGTTTGCCAAAACGAACCACACCCTTCCAGGGTGAAACTTTTAATAAAACCCGGTCCCCGACCTGAAATTCCAATGGCTTTCTACGCTTGTCCGCGTAGGCTTTCTGACGGTTGCGTGCTGCCGCCATGCGTTGTCGTATCTGTGCTATCTTTTCTGTGGCGTCCACTACAATCTCTGGACCCGTGATCTGACTATCCCCCACCTCTGCCCAACAGAGAGGTGACCGGCATTTACGCCCGTACAATGCCTCGAATGGAGCGGCTTGGATGCTGGTGTGATAACTGTTATTGTATGAGAACTCCACCAAAGGGAGATGTTTTTCCCAGCCGTTGCCGAAATCAATAACACATGCTCGAAGCATGTCTTATAGAGTTTGGATCGTTCGCTCAGACTGCCCATCCGTCTGAGGGTGATATGCTGTGCTCATGTCTAACCGTGAGCCGAAAGATTTGTGCATTGCTTGCCATAGTTCTGACGTGAATCGTGCATCGCGATCCGAAATGATGGAGGTGGGCACCCCGTGCCCCGAAACAACTTCTTTAAGATAGACGTCTGCGAGAGTGGAGAACTTATCCGTTTCCTTTATAGGTAGGAAGTGTGCAGACTTGGTGAGTCGATCCACGATCACCCATATGGTATCATTCCCACGCTGGGATCTAGGTAGGCCTGTAATGAAATCCATGGAAATTTCTTCCCATTTCCATTGAGGTATCTTAGGCTGTTGAAGTAGGCCAGCTGGTTTCTGATATTCAACCTTGACTCTCGCACAGGTCAAGCACTTGCCGACATAAGTAGCGATATGGGCCTTCATGCTAGGCCACCAATAAGTAGTTCTGATGTCGTGGTACATTTTATCCGACCCTGGATGCACCGAATAGCGAGACTTGTGAGCTTCATCCATTACAAGTTCGCGTAGACCGCCATAAAGTGGGACCCAAATACGCCCCGTTACATAGTAGGCGCCGTGTGCCTTCTGTTCCATTCGTTGTCGTGAGCCGCGTAAGGCTTCAGCCTTGACGTTTTCGGGTTTCAATGCTTCTACCTGAGCATTTCGTATCTGTGCTGGAAGGCTAGACTGAATTGTAAGCTGTAGCACTCGCACGCGCCGTGGTAGAGTGTCTTTCCGACTGAGGGCATCAGCCACAACATTGGCCTTGCCTGGATGGTACTTGATGGCGCATTCGTAATCGTTCAGTAGTTCAACCCATCGTCGTTGACGCATGTTCAAATCCTTTTGCTTAAGGATATGCTCGAGACTCCTGTGATCGGTGTAAATCGTGCACCTGGTACCGTACAGGTAGTGTCGCCATATCTTAAGCGCGAAAACAACAACTCCCAGCTCTAAATCGTGCGTCGTGTAGTTCCGTTCGTGAATCTTAAGTTGACGAGAAGCGTAAGCGATAACCTTATCCCGTTGCATTAACACACATCCAAGTCCCCGAATGGATGCATCACAATAAACTACGAAGTCATCTGTGCCCTCTGGCAAAGAGAGGATAGGTGCACTGCAAAGTCTATCCTTTAGGTGCTGAAAAGTAGTTTCCTGGGGATCTCCCCAACGGTAGGTGACACCCTTCTGTGTCAGTAGTGTAAGCGGCTGAGCAATCTTTGAAAAGTCTTTAATAAACCGTCTGTAGTAACCTGCCAAACCCAAGAATTGGCGTATTTCCGTTGGCGTACGTGGTGCAGGCCAGTTTCTGATCGAATCTACCTTGGATGGGTCGACATGGATCCCATCCTTGTTCACTACGTGGCCTAGGAAGTGGACTTCACGAAGCCAGAAGTCGCATTTCGAAAACTTAGCGTACAGTTGTTCCTTCCGTAGGAGTTCCAAAATAAGACGTAGATGCTGCTCGTGTTCCTCCTGACTCTTGGAGTAGATCAGAATGTCGTCGATGAATACTATGACGAACTTGTCAAGATAGGGTTTGCACACCCTGTTCATAAGGTCCATAAATACGGCAGGCGCGTTCGTTAACCCGAACGACATGACAAGAAACTCGTAGTGACCGTAACGAGTTCTGAATGCAGTCTTGGAGACGTCCTCCTCCCGGACTCTCAGCTGATGATAACCAGACCTCAAATCTATCTTGGAATAGTAACACGACCCTTGCAACTGGTCGAATAAGTCGTCGATGCGCGGAAGAGGATAACGGTTCTTCACCGTCACCTTGTTGAGTTCATGGTAGTCAATGCACATCCTGAACGTACCGTCTTTCTTTTTCACAAATAACACTGGAGCTCCCCAAGGCGAAGAGCTTGGACGAATGAAGCCCTTTTCCAAGAGCTCCTGTAGCTGCTTTGACAATTCCTCCAATTCTGATGGAGCTAGACGATATGGTGCGCGAGCTATGGGTGCTGCTCCTGGAGCGGGCTCGATTTGAAATTCGACCTGACGGTGAGGCGGTAAGCCAGGTAAGTCTTCAGGAAACACCTGAGGGTAGTCGCGTACAATTGGAATATCTTCTAATTTCCTTTCCTTTACTGATGCATCTGAAACGAGCGCCAAGATTGCGGTGTGACCCTTTCGCAGACATTTCTGAGCCTTCAAGAAAGAAATGATGCCAACCACAGCACCACTCTTGTCGCCTTGAACTTCGAGAGGTTCCTGACCAGAACGGGGAATGCGAATAATCTTCTCGCTGCATAAGATCTCTGCCTGATGTTGGGATAACCAATCCATCCCAATAACGATATCAAAACTTCCCAAGACTATGGGAATAAGGTTGATGGAGAAAACTTGACCAGCTAAGACAATACTACAACCCTTGACTATCTGCGTGGCTTCTAAACTCTTACCGTTAGCTAGTTCTACGACATGTTTGGTGCTTAGGGGTGTTGGTGTACGTTTTAACAGTTTACTGGCTTTCACAGAAATATAACTTGTATCCGCACCCGAATCGAATAAAACAGTAACATAAATATCATCAAGGAGAAACTTACCCATAACCACGTTGGGATCGTTCACTGCGTCACCTCGACCTAGCACAAAAGGGCGTCCCCTAGCTTCGTTGCCATTATTGTTGTTGTTTCCCCCGTTGTTGTTGTTGTTGTTCTCGTTGCCCTGATTGTTGTTGTTGTTGCGATTGTGGTTCTGGTTCAATTGAGGGCAATCGCGTTTGTAGTGACCTTCAGCCCCACACTGAAAACATCCTCGGTTCCCACGCTGTGGCTGCTGCTGCTGATTCTGTGGAGCTGGTGGTGGGAGTTGCTGGTTCTGGTTTGCTGGCCGTGAGCTTCTACAATCCTTTGCCTCATGACCCGGCTTGAGGCATCTTTGGCATCTTTCCCTGCGACACCTTCCACTGTGGTGTTTGTTGCATCTACCACACCATGGTTGAGTTCCCCTATAACCACTCTGCCCCTGACTGCCCGATGATTGCTGATTCGGACTCTGATGATCGTTGGTGCGACGCTGCTGTGTTTGGGACTGAACAGAAACTGATCCTTTGCTGGAATCCCCATCCCATTTCCGTTTGTTGTCACTGGGGGTAGCAGAAGTAGTGACAGCAGTAGTGGTAGCACTGATGCGTTTTGGCAGCTTGTTCTGTTCCACCGCCTGATCCGTGAGGCGATGAGCAAGTCGCTGAATGTCTTGGATGTTATCGAGGTTTGCCGATGTAACATGGCTCTGAATCTCTGAGGCTAGACCCTTGAGGTACAACTCGATGCGCTTGATGGAAGGGTCTACCATGGTAGGGCACAAAATAGCCAGTTCGTTCGATCGCTTCGTATAAGCTTCTATCTCTGACCCCGTCATCTTCAAGTGATAAAACTCATTCTCCAACTTGTGGATATCATCCCTTGTGCAGTACTCACGCTTGATAAGTTCCTTGAAATCATTCCAGGGTGTGGCATTAGCAGCTGCCAACCCTAAGATCTGAACTTGGGCGTTCCACCAAGTTAGTGCTATTCCTTCTAGCGTGCCAGTGGCGTATTTCACCCTGCGAGCCTCAGGGCATTCACACATTTCGAAAACTGACTCAAGCTTCTCAAACCAGTGGAGGAGTCCCACTGCCCCTTCTGTGCCGCTGAAAGTACTTGGACGACAGTCCATGAAGTTCTTAAAAGTGCATACAGGTTGCTGCGCGTGTTGACCTATTGTGTACGAATAGGGCAAAGTTTAAATACATGGGCTAGTTTAGGAGTGTAGGATCTAAAGATCCTAGTGTAAGTTATGACGACAGGATATACTTCCTGCTTGAGCAGCTGCAAGTGCCGCAGCAACTTGAGCTTGAACGAGAGCCTCTAGCTGGGCTTGTGTCATGTTAATCCGTCCAGACATGATCTTCATAGTAAAAGTAACGTAAGTGAGAGTGGTTCGCGAATAGGGCGATGACAGAAAAGCGTAAGCACGTAGGTGTTCTCATGTAATAAGTCATGTGTATCTAAGCGTAATGCGAGCAAAGTTCTATACGGTTCTAGCAAACAGGCAATAAACATAAACCTTATTACCTCGGATGTCGAGTCTTGCACGTGGAGCGAAGCGTCGTTGTGGATCATTGAGAGCATTGTTCTGGTTATAGTCTGGTTTTAATAAAAACGTTTTCCCATATTAAAACCAAGTTCTCTATAACCAATGGCTCTGATACCAATCTGTCACACCCCCAAAATCCCACACTGCGGAGTACCACCGCCTGGGGGCATGACTGACCAGGATCAAGCCATCAATCATATCAAACATAGCATTTAATAATAAAAGTAGATAAAGTAATTCATCACGACATGATTGATGTTTCAAAGAAAACCAAACTTTGTTTAAGTAGCGGAAGCATAATAATGAAAACCCAAATAAGTTATAAGTTCAAATATCGTTCACGATCCGTATCCCACAACGACCTGCTCCTCCCTGTGCAAGCTCCATAATGTACCTAAGGTCCTGCAAGGCATGCATCAGATAATCAACAACTAGTTGAGCGAGTTCACAGTTAACAGTTCAGTAATAGTATAGAGTGAGTAGCGTTTTGTTCGTTCGTTAAGTCGTATATCGTTTAGTTCGTATCGCGGCCTTCCAGGCAGGTGTGCGAAGATATTAGGGGATGTTCCTCCCGAGTATTCTAGACTAGGTTTGTTTGTATCGCGGCCTACCAGGCAGGTGTGCGAAGATTAGCAGATTACAGTTCGCGGCCTTCCAAAGGCAGGTGTGCGAAGTCAGTCATAATATCGTGGCCAACCCTTGGCAGGTGTGCGAAGATCGTTCAATGAGTGTTACTAGTCTAGCAGTAGGTTCTACCATCTATGTATGTACAGTAAATCATCAAATCCCCATTCCCACCCTGGGAACCCCATGCCTTGGCTTGTGTGAACTCACCTTGGGTTGCTCGGCAGATACACAGAAAGTACAGGTAAGCTAGTAAGTGGTCAATCACGTCCTATCATGGTTATTATACAAGTCAGGTTCGTATGCAAGCACGTAATGTTACTAACACGTATTGATCATGGCAGCTCACACATATAATCATGGCAGTCCAACAACAGCAAAGTCACGTAAATTAACGAAGTCCAATTATCCGGCCCAATTAGTTGGGCTCGTGTCAGTGTGCAAGTCCAATTGTGTGCACGTGCATATGGTCTCGACTCGAGACTAGAGATCTCGAGTCGCAATAAGGGAGATCTCGACAGATGCATATATCACTCGAGACTGGGTGGTCTCGAGTCAGGTCTCGAGTCGCAATGGGCTGGTCTCGGTTTGTCATGGTCCACTCGAGACTGTTCGGTCTCGAGTCGCAACCAGACTCGCAATGTCGGTCTCGAGTTGTGCTGCTGTGTGCGAGTGTTGTGGTCTCGACTCGCAACCCGTGTCCAGATCAGAATGTAACCAACTTCCTAGTTTCCATAATTTGCGGCTCAATCAGTTCCGTAAAATTAGCAAACATCTTTGGCAGTTTCACAATTTGGATCAAATCACAGTTTATTCAGAAATCAAACAGCAATCAATCGATATTCATGAACATTCATATCATCATCATACAATCGGATCATTAACATCTAAATCAAGAACATAAAACCGGATCATGCATCATATTATTAGACTAGCATGCAACCTAGCCGATTAACCATGCATTCGGTTCACGAAATCATCATAGTAACAACTAGTTATAATAGTCTATCCTATCTAATCGGTTTTTAGATTATTATCATGCAATCCAAGTCATGAGAATATCATCATAATCAACATGCTATCAAGAACCCTATTTTATCACACAAGATCATAATATCATCAATCATACAAGCACTAACCGATTGAAAAGAGGATGTGATTGATCCGAGCACAATGATCCGAGAGAGAGAGAGAGAGCGTTTGGTGTGTGTGTTCTTGATTGCAAGGTTGTGAAAACTAAAACCCTAAGGGATGTGTATGCATGTATACGTATGGAATAGAAGTGGGCCGAAACCCCACTTGGGCTACCTCATGGTCTCGAGTCCAACTATATGGACCGAGTGGGTTTATGCAATTGAGTAGGTGTTGTGCGATTCGAGTTCAAGTAACATACATATTATCATTTAATTCGTAACATACTAAAGAAACACATATCACGTAACCATGCATTTAATCAATTAGGGTAGCTCACGCAAATACGTAACGTTACAAGATAGGTCTAAAGTACGAGTTGTCACACACACCCCCCGGGGAAATAAGTCTATCGCCCCGGGCACCCATAAGGTCGATGAAAGCACTTCTTTACAAGCCCAAATCGAGGCCCTTTCTTCAAAGATAAAAAAATTGGAAATGACAAAAACAGTCTCGGTTATGGCTTGTGAAGGGTGTGGTGGGTCACATGAAAATTGGAGTTGCATGAAAGAAACAGACGATCAACAAGAAATGGTAAAATACATTGATAATAGACCTAGGCCGTCGGGTCCCCCAACGGGAACTTACAACCAAGGATGGCGAAACCACCCAAACCTTGGTTGGAGAGAACCCGGCAATAGTAGTAACCAACAAACCCAACGAACAAACTTTCAACAACCAAGAAATGAGTCACAAAATTTCACTCAACAACAAGGTGGACGAGAAAGGCTCGAAGATACTGTATCTCGCCTCGTCTCCGACACTGATAAGAAAAACTCGGAAAGATTTCTACAATTAGAATCAAATTTTAGAAATCAACAAGCTAGTATTCAAAACATAGAAAAACAATTAAATCAAATAGCTCAAAATTTTGCCGAGAGACCGCAAGGCGCATTACCTAGCAATACCGAAACGAACCCAAAAGCGCAAATCCACCTCATCACACTACGGAACCGCACCGTAGGGCCTGCAGAAGTGGCACCGCTAACGGAAGAAACAGTACCCACACCTCTGCAGGAAAAGAACTCCCCTCCGTCACCAGAGCCTACCAAGGCTCCTCGAGTTCCATACCCCGGTAGGTTAATTCGTCAAAAGACCAATGAGCAATTCGCAAAGTTCGAAAGTCTGTTAAAACAATTGCATGTCAATATTCCTTTTATCGAGGTCCTTACCCAAATGCCCAAGTACTCTAAATTCATGAGGGACTTCCTTACACATAAAAAGAAAATTGAAAGTTTGCAATTAGTCAATTTAGGCGAAGAATGCTCTGCCCTCGTACTCAATAAACTTCCCCAAAAGAAAATCGATCCCGGAAGCTTCACGATTCCCTGCTCAATAGGGGAATCGCCCGTTCGTAATGCCTTAGCCGACCTTGGGGCTAGCATTAACCTCATGCCCTCATCAATGTTCAAAAGACTCGGCTTAGGAACCATGAGCCCAACAAAGATGAGCATACAACTCGCTGATCGGTCCGTCAAATTCCCACAAGGTGAGAATGTCTTGGTAAAGGTAAGCAGATTCGTTTATCCAGCTGACTTTGTCATACTCAATATGGAGGAAGACACCGAGGTCCCCCTCATACTAGGGAGACCCTTCCTTGCCACCGCCCAAGCAGTGGTAGATATGAATGACGGGACACTCACCTTGAGGTATGGGGATGATGAAGTGAAGTTCGGAGTTGGGAAGAGAATAGAGGACGACGACCCGGTCAATTACATGAAGGTTATTGATTCGAGCTTGGATGCTGCTCTCCGACGGTGTAACATGGGACGCCAGGCATCCCACTCAGAAAACATATAACCTCGCATTGGGTCTAGCCAAGGACCCTTATAAACGTGGCGCACCACGGAGGCATTCCGCGGAACTATCCTTAGTTTAGTTTAATCTTTTAGTTTTAATTTGCAGAAATAAAACACACTCATGGTGGTAATGGATGAAAAAGGGAACGAGAAAAATGGCCCCATGCACAAAGAACAAGCAACCCGACACAAATCTCCATCACAGAAGGCTCAACACGGGCCGTGCCCAACCAACACGGCCCCGTGCTGAGCCACCTGCAGAAAAACGCCTAGTTCAGGTAACTGGACACGGGCCGTGTTCAGCGGACACGCCCCCGTGTCCAGGCTTCTGTCTTATTTCTTTAATTTCTGTTACTGGCACCTGACCACGTGTCCGTGCCCGGTCACCACGGGGCCGTGTCCAGGATGCCAGTAACATAAATCTTTGCTTTTTAACCCACTTTTACACATTCTAATCAACCGAAAATCTTATTTTTGGGACACATTGAGGACAATGTGTAATTTAAGTGTGGGGGGATGCTAAAACCTTGAATTTTGCAAATCCTAATTACAAGCCTTACACAAAACTCTATTGGAACCGCTAAACACCCCAAATTTTTTTCAAAAACTTTTCGTTTTTTTTTACTTGTCTTGGTTTAATTTGGGAATAACAAGTTCTAAAAAGGTTATATTTTTACAAATTTACAACCGATAGCGTCGTGATAACAAAGAACCAACATAAGAAAATTACGAAACGGCATAACAAGTCTAGTTAAAAAATTCGATTATATATACTTGATCGCATTAAAAACCCATTCCCATAAAAGTGAGTTTTGAGCCTTTATTGAGCATACAAATATACATCTTTAGACTAAATGCTCATTTTTCGTTTCTTGTGTGAATAGCCGCTTGGTTCTTACAACTCTAGAACTTGCCGAACGGGTCGAAAGGAAACCCTATGCTCTCTCTCCTATAGGCGATTTCTTGTTCTTCATGAATCCTAACTTTTCTTCGTGATCTTGTGTATAACAGTCTGTGATTAGAGGTTTGATCTTCGAATCTCTATAACGAACTAGTTAGCACTTGGGATCGATCAAGAATTAGGGTTTATTTCGTTTTCTTCTTCACATCGCCGCTCTAGTTTTTTGATTCAAGAACCCTGATTTATTAAACTGGTAGTCGTTGATTGCGGTTAACTGAGATTAACTTAGCTAGATTGATGCTCAGGTTTAATCGATTAAGGGTGAAGGTTTCAATCTAGGGTTTATAGGATTAGGGTTTGTCTTTCGTTCCTGCTTTCGTTTGTTGCGGCTTTAGGGTTTTGGGTTATCGAGTGCATGGTTGTTTAAGGTTTCTGGTTTCACGTGAGAGTTGCTTGTTTAGCTATGGATGTTCGTTCCAAGACTGGTGACACTACTGCTAGTGTCTTGCATGACCGCGGGAAGCCGCCTGACCCGCTGAACAGTTTTGCTAATAAACCGACCGACCTAGATGGATCTGATTACATGAATGAACCGGTGGGTGAGGAGATGCCTACACCGGGAACAGCACCAATTCGTGGGATCGGGTTACGAGTTACCAACATTGAAGGCAACCCTCTACTTCCGAGAAGAGGTATGTTTTCAACGTCAAATGTTTCGGTTTTGGATGGGTTAATGAGTATTTCCAAACCTGTGGAAAACCCCTTCACTGGTGAATCTTCCTCGATGGCCAATAAGGATAATGGGGCTGCTGCTAAGCCCTTGTCTTACGCTGAGTCGGTAAGTGCTAATACTGTGAAGAAAGTAAACTTTCGGTCGCTTGCTAGTTCCGTTAATCAGGAGGGTTGTGATGTTGTGTTGCCGAGGGAATCTGTCCGTTCGGTGCAGGATAAGATGGCTAATACTCTTTATGGGTATTTTTTGGGTGATCGTGTGGCTTTCCCGGTGGTTGATTATTTTGTGCGTGTGCAATGGAAGAAGTATGGATTGCAGAAAACTATGATGAATGCTAACGGCTTTTTCTTTTTTAAGTTTAAAGATGAGAATGGTATGGCGAATGTTATGAAGGATGGGCCATGGATTGTTCGCTCTCAGCCATTGTTTCTTAACAATTGGACCCCAACTACGAAACTAGAGAAGAAGGAGGTAAAGAAGGTGCAGTTATGGGTTAAAATTCATGAGGTGCCGATTGCGGCCTACACGGAAGATGGTCTTAGTCTGATCGCTACAACTATTGGGGAACCAAAGATGCTGGATTCGTTTACTACGTCTATGTGCTTGGACTCATGGGGTAGGAGTAGTTACGCTAGAGCCCTAATAGAAATTTCAGCCGATAAGGAGTTTCGGGAGGAAATAACTATGGCAATTCCGGAATCTGAAGGAGAGGGGTTTGTGAAAGAGACGATGTATATGGAGTATGAATGGAGTCCGCACCGATGTCCCACTTGTTGTGTGTTCGGCCACAATTTGGATTCTTGTCCAAAACAACCTACGAAACCTTTCAAGCCGATGCATGAGGAGCTTAATCGGAATGTTCAAAAAAATCGTTCAACTAAGAAGACGCAGGTTGTGGATAAGGATGGGTACACAGAGGTTCATGGTAAGAAAATTGCTAAAAAAGTTGGAATTCCGGTCAATAAGCAAAAACCTAGATTTGAATATCGTCCTATAGGGCCGAAACCTAAAGGAGACAGTAACAAGGCTTCGAGTTCTAAGAGTACTAGATCAAATAACCCGTTTGATATTCTTAATGAAGAGGAGGCTGATTTGGATGACTCCCGCAAGGAGTCTACGAATTCGGGTAGGGGCAATGACGACTCTGATGACGATGTAGAGGAGGTGTACACTGAAATGGATGAATTCATGACAGATGGCACTCTTAAGAGTAAACCTAAAGGGGCAAGCACTCCTTCTCCAATAGTTAATAATGGTTAGTATCGCGACTTGGAATATAAGGGGGTTGAACCGCCCCCTCAAACAGAAGGAGGTTCGTCAGGCTGTCAAGGACTTTAAGCTGAGCTTGTGTGTGATTTTAGAGTCTCATGTGGATGTCAGTAATTTGAGTAAAGTTTGTAATTCCGTTTTTCGCTCGTGGGATTGGACTTCTAATGGAGGATGTTGTGATAAAGGCACTAGAATCATTATTGGTTGGAACCCGGCTATCTTTGATGTGATGATTTTGTCGCAATCTCCTCAGGTTATGCATATTCAGCTTGTTTTTAAAATTGATAAAAGAATGGTGTTTTGCTCTTTCGTGTATGCTGATAACTATTATGTCTCACGTAAACAATTATGGCATAATTTGTCGATGCACAAGATCCTGGTGGGGAACAAACCTTGGTGTCTCATGGGTGATTTTAACACGGCTCTGAATCTTGAAGATAATTCTATGGGATCATCGATTGTGTCTATTGGCATGCGTGATTTTCAAGAGTGTGTAGATGAGATTGAGGTCGTTGATATTAATCATACGGGGATGCATTTTACTTGGAGCCAAAAGCCAAAGAATGGGGTGGGCCTTATGAAAAAAATTGATCGTGTTATGGGAAATACTCCTTTTATACCCGAATTCTGTTGCTTTTTTCAAGCCTTACAGATTATCCGATCATTGTCCGTGTATCTTATCTTTTCCGAGAGCGGGTATGGTGAAGCCGAGGCCGTTCAAGTTTGCTAACTTTTTGGTCTTCAAACCGGAATTTTTGGATATTGTTAAAAGTGTGTGGGATACCAGTGTGAGCGGAGTGCACCAGTTCCGGGTGGTAAAAAAACTTCGGATGCTTAAACACCCGCTTCCCTCTTTATTGTTTAAACAGGGAAATCTTCACAAGAAAGTGGAAACTCTTCGTTTGAAGCTAGATGAGATTCAGCAAAGTATTGACCGAGATCCGAACAATGTCGAGCTTCAGGTGGCTGAAAGGGAGGCTGGCCGTGATTTATTAGAAGCTTCGCTGGACGAGGAACGGTTTCTAAAACAAAAGTCTAAGGTAGATTGGTTAAGGGCTGGTGATTCGAACTCGGCTTTCTTCCATTCTTCATTTAAAATCCGGAATCATTTCAGCCGAATAGATGTGATTAAAGACCCGGATGGTAACCTTTTTGAAGGCGATGCGGTTTTTCAACCATTTGTTAATCATTATCAGAAGTTTTTTGGTTCTCAAGGGGATATCTCGCTCTCTCCGGCCCCAGATTTGTTCTCTAAAATCATTGATCCTCAAAAGGCTTCCCATATGATTCGGCCCATAACTGTAGAAGAGGTTAAAAAAGCAATGTTTTCTATCGGCATTGACAAAGCCCCGGGTCCGGATGGCTATTCAGCGGCTTTCTTCAAAAGTGCTTGGCCTATTATAGGTAATGATGTGACTTGGGCCATTCTGGATTTTTTTGAAACAGGTAAGCTTCTTCAGGAATTGAATCACACGACCATTGTTCTTATCCCGAAGGTGCCTACTCCTGCAACGGTTGTTGACTATCGCCCTATTTCTTGTTGCAACGTTTTATACAAGTGTATAAGCAAGATCGTGGCTGATAGAATTAAAATTGTGCTAAATGACATTGTTAGCATCAATCAGTCGGCTTTTGTTCCAGGAAGGAGAATATCTGATAATATTATGCTCACGCAAGAATTGATGCATAATTACCATAGAAATACGGGTCCTCCTCGTTGTGCCTTCAAAGTTGATATTCAGAAAGCGTACGACACTGTTGATTGGAGATTTCTTAAGAGTGTGTTGCTTGGCTTTGGTTTTCACGTGAATATGGTGAATTGGATCATGGCTCTGGTCTCTACGGATTCGTTTTCTGTTTGTGTTAATGGGTCGGTTCATGGGTTCTTTAAAGGCAGCCGCGGGTTAAGACAGGGAGACCCGATCTCTCCTTACCTTTTCACTCTAGTCATGGAAGTCTTAACGGCCATCCTTTTGCATGCGGTTCGTATAGACTCATCGTTTAAATTCCATAATAAATGCGAAAAATAGCAAATCATAAACCTTTGTTTTGCGGATGACTTGTTCATTTTTGCTAGAGAAGAAGTCAATTCGGCAAGGTGTGTTATGACATCTCTTTCTATGTTCACCAGGATGTCGGGGTTAGTTCCTAGCAATCAGAAAAGCACGATCTTTTTTTGTAATGTTAACAGCCATGTCAAGGATGCTATTCTGAATATTATGCCTTTTGTGGAAGGAAAATTGCCTGTCAGGTATTTGGGTGTGCCTCTAATTTCTTCTAGACTTGGGTATAATGATTGTCGAGTTCTGATTGAAAGACTAGAGAAGCGAATCACAAACTGGAGAAATAAGTTGCTTTCTTTTGCTGGTAGACTTCAACTTATTATCTCTGTCCTCTCTTCCATGCATATCTATTGGGCGTCCGTGTTTATCTTGCCGGCTAGGATAACTCAGGAGCTAGAAGCCAGAATGCGGAATTTCCTTTGGTCTGAAGAAAGCTCGTTTAATAAAGGGAAATCTAAAGTTTCTTGGAAAACGGTTTGTACTCCAAAATATGAAGGGGGCTTGGGCATTAGACGAATTAGAGATATGAATAAGGCTCTTATGGCTTCTCACATTTGGAGTATCGTGTCTAAGCGAGCTTCGCTGTGGGTTGAGTGGGTTCATAGCTACCACTTAAAAGGAAGGAGTTTTTGGGTTTGCAAAACTCCTGCAAATTGCTGCTGGTCTTGGAGGAAATTGATTCAGTTACGCCCTCTAATCAGAAAGCATATTTGGTCGGTTGTTGGGAATGGGACTAGCACGTCGGCCTGGTACGATTTTTGGTGTGATCCGGGTCCGTTAAGTGATTTTCTTACGCCAAGAACCATTACGGATGCGGATTTTAAGTTAGATGATTCAGTGGCTAATGTCTATTCTTCTGATTCTTGGCGATGGCCTACGGTTTGGAGAGATTTGTTTCCCGTGCTCATTCAGCTTGACCAGATGTAGTTAAATCCAGCAAAGCAGGATAGACTTTTATGGAAGGATGGTACGGACTTAGCCGAATTCTCCTCGTCCAACGTTTGGCATTCGGTTAGGTATAAGGAGCCGGAAGTTAACTGGTGTAATATTGTTTGGTTCTCGCAATGTATTCCGCGGCATGCCTTTATGTTGTGGTTGGTCATGAAAGGTAAGCTTTTAACTCAAGAAAAAATTCTGAAGTGGGATATTTCAAGGCGAAAAAATATGAATATGATGTGTTGCCTTTTGTGCTATGAGAATTTTGATTCTCATCCTCACTTATTCTTTGAATGTAAGTTTTCGTCTCAAGTTTGGCATAAATTGAGGCACAAGGTGGGTATGTCTTCGATTAACCCGAAGTGGAGGGATATTGTAGATTGGCTTCTTGCTCGTGCTAGATCAAAGTCGGTTGCGGTCTATGTTGCTAAGCTTGTAGTGGCGGCTGGTTCTTACTTCATATGGCAAGAGAGGAACAATCGTCTATTCAAAAATCAGCTGAGACCTCCGGAAATGGTTAGTGAAGTTATTTTGAAGACGGTTAGATACAAACTTATGGGAGCAAAGCTAAAGAATACTGTGAAGGTGCGAAAGCTTCTAGAAGATTGGGATATTCGTGGGGACGTTGATGACGGTTGTGGCGGCTAATAAATGTTTTTTGGGTGTTTGATTTCTAGATTTTAGTCTAGTAGTCTTTGTTTGGTTGCTTTGTCGGGTTTTATTTGGGTGATGTTTTGTTTACTTTCATGGGGCATGTCTCATGATTGAACTAATGTAGACTTTCTACATTACTTGTTTTGATTGGTTGTGAATATATAGAATCACCGGGGTAACCCTTTACCCAAAAAAAAACTCTAGAACTTGCCACGACGATACATTCCCGGTCCTTACCAACTTAAACCCAAGTAAGTAAGTGATAGAGGCATTAGGACTAACCATATTTTTCTTTCTACACCATTATTTTTTATTTTTTTTACCACCTACCCAAAATCCCCCTAGTTAGCCCCTTTGAGCCTAAACCTTTCATTTCATTACCCTAAAACCCTTTTTACCCACCAAAAACCCTTTTTTTATTTTTCACCCTTTATTTTAGTAACAAGCTCGGTTTTTCGTAAGCTCGCTATTTTATGTGACTTATGAAAAAAAATATATGATGAAGTCAAAAACAAACAAAAGCTATATAAAAGCTTGTTTGGAGAAATACTTCAAAATAAAGAGTCACTAAAAACAAGGTGTGTCACGAAAACCGACGCTTTTTACGATTTTCGCCCTTTTACTAACCACTAACCCAACCACCCACCTTTAACCCAAGCCTAACCCTTCACCCAAAAAGTCCTCTTGATATTTACAAAGGTAAAAAGTTAAAAAGGAGGAGGATTGATTGCTTGGCAAGCCTATGGAAGGCGTAAGTTTCATGCCGCTCTCGAGTGATTCACTAAAAAAAAAAATATACACCTTCGGCCGAGTGTTGAGTGATCTCCCGTGAGGTATGTGAACTTGTATATAAATGGAATTTTAATAAGGCATGCTATGCCCGAATAAGTAATTTATCCTATGAAACGTTCTAAATAAATCATAACGAATAGGATTGTAAATAAATAAAAATAAAACTTACAAAGATCTTGGATTCCCAACACTCTATGACAAGCCAAAAACTTTCTCTTCTACCTATTCCATTTGGGAGTGTAAGCCACATTTAAAGAGTTTTGCTTGAGGACAAGCAAAAGTTCAAGTGTGGGGGTATTTGATGTGTGTAAAATGCAACATATAAATCACATCAATTAAGGCATAAAACTAACCCTTTTTAAGTACTAATGTTGGAAAAAGAGTGTTTTTGTCTTCCTTTTGTATTTTCAGGATGAAATGAGCTCAAATTAAAAAAAGAAGCAAAAAGACAACTAATTCTAGCATAAATACAAGAAGAGGAATAAAAGTAGACTGCCCAGACCCTCAACAGCATCCTCCAGAGCAAAGAAGAGAAAGCAGAAGTCTGAACACGCCCCGTGCTCAGCCAGCACGGGGCCGTGCCCAAGAAGCAGCATAAAAGACAAACTTATAGAAGCTTCCATTGCCCACCACGGGGCCGTGTCCAGCGGGCACGGGGGCGTGGTGAAAGTACAGCAGGCGCATTAATTGTAATTGCGAATTACAATTAATGAGGAGAGAGAGTGTCAGACGGGCACGGGGGCGTGTCCAGTGGACACGAGGTCGTGCCCAGCCTTCTGTTCAGCCTGTAAATAGGAGTGCTTGGTTTCATTTCAACTCATCCCATGGCACACCACCTCTCTCACACTTCATCCACCACCCACCACCACCATAACACCATCATCCACCACCATCATCCATTGTCCATCGTAGAGTGTGTGAGTCGTCTCGGGATCCAAGATTGATCGTAAGAGTTCTTGACAATCAAGGCCATGTTTGCCTAAGTCTCTTACATCACTTGGTGAAGACAAGTGTTTAGTATAATACTTTTTATTTTCAATCTTTTGCACTTTTTATTTGGTTTTGTATTAATGACTTTAATAACTAGTTGCTTATGTTGAAGGTGATCTTTCCTTATCGTTTGTTCGTGGTGTCTTGGCATTATTTTACTGTCTATATAAAATAAAAGATTTTCACCATTCATATCTCCACGGTCTATATGGAGGTATGTTGGCTACCTGGTCGGGGGTTAAGGGAACGGTTTGGTAAGGGTCTTGCCCTTATTCAGCGTTTAGAGGTCCTTCTTGGGACCTGGGTCAAATTTAGTAGGATCTCCTTCAATGCCCATAGGTATTGGATGGCGGGGATCCAAACTCTTTGACCCCCTCATAAGTTAACTACTATTAATACTATAACCCGGCTATTTAGGACTGTATCCCTGCTGACTCAGACTACTTAGCCGAGGGTAACGTCACCGCCGAAAGCGGGGCCTACCACAATTTGCATTAATAACTTAATTCATTATCTTTCAATAATCCGACCCTTTAGGATTGTATCCTTGCTGACTCAAACTACTGGGTTGAGGGTAACGTCGCCTTCAAAAGAGGGGCCTACTACAATAACTAAGATAATCTCTTAAACAAGTGCAAAAGTGCGAAAATAATCAAAGGTTATACTAATACACGTGTCGGATCCAAGTGATTCATCTTGTCTATCTGTTTTTATTTTATTTTATTTTTCAGCATTTAGTTAGTTTTTATTTTCTTTGTTTAAAAAACATTTTTTTCTCTTTTTGATTTGATTAGACGTTGAGGATAAACCGGTATTAAAAGCTCTTGTGTCCTTGGACGACCTCGGTATCTTACCAACACTATACTACGTCCACGATGGGTGCACTTGCCCATATGTGTGTTTAGTGTTAGTGAATATCGTGTTTTATAAATTTAAAACTTGGCTAAAAGTGTAAAAAGGGCTTAAATATACATCTAAATTATATATACACTGACACGCATCAGATGTATATTTTAAGCCCTTTTTACACTTTTAGCCAAGTTTTAAATTTATAAAACACGATATTTACTAACACTAAACACACATATGGGCAAGTGCACCCATCGTGGACGTAGTATAGTGTTGGTAAGATACCAAGGTCGTCAAGGACACAAGAGCTTTTAGTACCGGTTTATCCTCAACGTCTAACCAAATCAAAATGTTAGAAAAGATTTATAAACTAAGAAAATAAAAACTAACTAAATGCTGAAAAATAAAATAAAAATAAAACAGATAGACAAGATGAATCACTTGGATCCGACTCGTGTATTAGTATAACCTTTGATTATTTTTACACTTTTGCACTTGTTTAAGAGATTATCTTAGTTATTGTGGTAGGTTCCTCTTTTGAAGGCGACGTTACCCTCATCCCAGTAGTTTGAGTCAGCAAGGATACAATCCTAAAGGGTCGGATTATTGAAAGATAATGATTAAGTTATTAATGCAAATTATGGTAGGCCCCTCTTTTGGAGGTGACGTTACCCTCGACTAAGTAGTCTAAGTCAGCAGGGATACAGTCCTAAATAGCCGGGTTATAGTATTAATAGTAGTTAACTTATGAGGGGGTCAAAGAGTTTGGATCCCCGCCATCCAATACCTATGGGCATTGAAGGAGATCCTACTAAATTTGACCCAGGTCCCTTGCAGGACCTCTAAACGCTGAACAAGGGCAAGACCCTTACCAAACCGTTCCCTTAACCCCCGACAAGGTAGCCAACATACCACCATATAGACCGTGGAGATATGAATGGTGAAAATCTTTTATTTTATATAGACAGTAAAATAATGCCAAGACACCACGGACAAACGATAAGGAAGAATCACCTTCAACATAAGCAACTAGTTATTAAAGTCATTAATACAAAACCAAATAAAAAGTGCAAAAGATTAAAAATAAAAAGTATTATACTAAACACTTGTCTTCACCAAGTGATGTAAGAGACTTAGGCAAACATGGCCTTGATTGTCAAGAACTCTTACGATCAATCTTGGATCCCGAGATGACTCACACACTCTATGATGGACAATGGATGATGGTGGTGGATGATGGTGTTATTATGGTGGTGGTGGGTGGTGGATGAAGTGTGAGAGAGGTGGTGTGCCAAGGGATGAGTTGCAATGAAACCAAGCACTCCTATTTATAGGCTGAACAGAAGGCTAGGCACGGCCCCGTGTCCGCTGGGCACGGCCCCGTGCCTGTCTGACACACTCTCTCTCTCTTCATTAATTGTAATTCGCAATTACAATTAATGCGCCTACAGTACTTTCGCCACGCCCCTGTGTCCGCTGGGCACGGCCCCGTGGTGGGCAATAGAAGCTTCTACTGGTTTGTCTTTTCTGCTGCTTCTTGGGCACGGCCCCGTGCTGGCTGAGCACGGGGCGTGTTCAGTCTTCTGCCTTCTCTATTTTGCTTGGGAGGATGTTGTCGAGGGGTCGGGCAATCTACTTATGTTCCTTTTGATGTATTTATGTTAGAATTAGCTGTCTTTTTGCTTCTTTTGTTGATTTGAGCTCATTTAATCCTGAAAATACAAAAGGAAGACAAAAACACTCTTTTTCCAACATTAGTACTTAAAAAGGGTTAGTTTTATGCCTCATTTGATGTAATTTATATGTTGCATTTTACACACATCAGTATACTAAATAATAAAAAAGTTATATCTTTAAAACCATGTGTATTACACGTGTTGAATAAATGTAATATTGTTTACCAACTAATAAAAAAGTTATATCTATGATTTTATGCTAGTGCAGTTGTCTGTCGACTACATCTTAGTTCGAGTCTTAGGTTAGGGCTGATTATATCATGCACGGAAATCGAGAAATCATGTTTTAGACATAGTTTCGCTCATATGACACTAAGATAGTTTCGCTTATGTGTCATTAGAATTAGTTTCGCTCTTATGTCATCATATAGTTTCGCTTATATGGTAGGTTGGTAGTTTCGCTTATATGTCAGGTACGTATAAGCGAAACCATATGTCCTATATATAGGGGTCAAATGAGCGAAACTGATAACAGTGGAGTTGTGGTCCTGTATGGTACGGTGAAGCCCTGCCAGTTTGTCTCCAGCGCTTGTATGCTGTTAGCAGATCAATAAAAGAGATGTTAAATTGTGAAATCAAGCTAAACAAAGACTGAATCAATGAATTCCGCCTCTGATTCAGTCTGAGCACTCTTCTGATCGACTCGTCAGGTCATCTAATGTTCCTACAAGTGGTATCAGAGCTCAGGAGGAAGAGTTCTTACCGTTTAGCTCGTTTTCGCTCAAAAATTCTGAATTCTACACCTTCTTTCATCATCAGATCAAGTTTTAACGGTAGAAATTCGCTCAAAATTTCACAGATTGTGTGTTATTGGACATAGACAAACCCTGGAAAGTTTTGGAGCTAAATACGGACTAAAAATGGGTCAAATTACATTCGGCCTAGGTTTCGCTTTTTCGGTCATCTGATAGTTTCGCTTATTTGACCACCTTGTTTCGCTCCTGTATCACATAATTGAAAAGGTTTCGCTCCGAAATGCATTGAGGTTTCGCTTTTGTGTCACATAATTGAGAGGTTCCGCTCCAAATTGTTGTCTGATAGTTTCGCTCCAAAGGTCATAAAGTAGTTTCGCTCTTGTGTTCAAAGACATCAGGTTTCACTCATTTTAACATTACTGGTTCCGCTCATTTGAACATTACAGTTCCGCTCATTTGAACATTACTAGTTCCGCTCATTTGGACTTGACTGGTTTCGCTCATTTGGACAATATATGTTCCGCTTTTGTGACATTTTAGAAAACGTGTCGGAATTAGTTGAAATGGCAGAATGTTTGATGAAAAGGAGAATGAGTTTGTTGAAAGATTAAATAGATATGGTTGGTATTATACAAGTATGTATGAACAAGATGATAAGAAGATTTGGATTCTTAGACTTGAAAGGTTTGCATGTCAAAAGGATGAGACATTGAAAGAGATGGAAAGGAGATTGGATTACTTGGTGGACAAGTTGAAAATGTTTGGAATTAAATTGACAGATACTGAAAAAATATCAAAGTTTGCAGACGCTTTACCTGCCGAATGGGATGATGTCTTAAAGAAATTAAAACAAGAGCCTAAATTTTCCAAATTACATCCATCTGATTTCATCAATAAACTTCAAAATCATAGTTATGAAAATTCGGATAAGAAGAAAATATTGATGAATAAAATCAAAGGGCTTCTAGATGAATTGAATTTGGGAAATCTAGATAAAATCAATTTGGATGTAATTACTGAAATTAATAAAAGAATTTGTATGTGTTTTGCTGCAAAACAAAACATGAAGTATGATTATAAGAGAGGATGTTATATTGATGAAAATTTAAAACCTCTTGATTTTGTTAAAATTGTTTGTTCAGGAACATACAAGATAGAGAAAGAACAAAATCCAAAGAATCAAGAATCTGTGAAGAATGAAGTTTCAAATTCTACATCAATGTGTTTTACATGTGACAGCTTAAAGACGGAAAATGACAAACTCGTGAAAGATGCGGAAAGTTTGACTTTGGAAGTCAAAGAGCTGAATGATAAGAAGAAAGCTGATGATAAACAGATTCTTGTTTTGCAGGAAAACTGTGTAAAGCTGAACTCTGAAAATGACAAACTGTTAAGTAACTTGAACAGTTTGACATTGGAAAACCAGAAGTTGAAAGAAAATGCAAAAGTTTTTGAAGAAAAGAATAAAAGTTTGAAATTGAAAAATTAAAAATGGAAAAAGAATTTCAAGTTCAAATAAAAATTCTTGAAGATGGGAGAGATGTGTTTAGCAAAAACAACAATGAAAAGCAAAAAACGATAAATTCCCATCTTCAGAAAATTATTAAACTTGAAAAGGAAGGTGATTGTGCTCGAAAGAAAATCGAAGAGTTAGAAAAAGACTTTGAAAGCAAAAAGAAATCTTCAGAAAATGAAGATTTCTGGATAAAGCTTGAGAACAAAAATCTAAAAGCTAAAGAGACAAAATTTCAAGAACAGATAAAAGTTTTGGAAAATGAAAAGTCTGTTCTTGAAAACATGAAAAATGAGAATGAAAAAACAATCAAGTCTCATCTTGAAAGAATATCTCAGCTTGAAAATGAAGCTGAGAATTCAAGAAACAAGATTGATGAACTTGAAAAGAAATTGATAGGTTTTATGACTGCATCAGACAGTTTGAATTTTCCCTGTCCAAAACCGATCAATTCAGTTCCAATAAGTGACGATGTCACAAATTTTGACAAAGTCAAAATTGAAGATTGCGATGAGAAATCTGATGATGAAAATGAAAAAATTGAAAAACAAAAATTGTTTTTGAAATTAAAAGAAAATTTTCAGAAAACTGTTCTACAATCGACTGAAAAGGGAGAATGCTCTAAGCAAAAACCTTTGAAGAAGAAAGTAGAACAAAAACAAAAGAGTAAAAATTTGAAAATGTTCAAAAAGCGAATAACAGCTCATCAGATCGATCATACAATCAAAATCAAAAATTACAAAAAGAAAAAAATGAAAACTCAAAAATTGTTGGTAATAAGTGGTGTAGGTCGGACCACAGTGCTCAAAAGTCAAATCCAGCAATCAAGAGGAGAAAAGAGTATCACCAAGCCAAACAGTGCTTTGATCTGAGCGTTTGGTGTGAAAATGGTGATTGGTACGATAACAGAGTGTGTTACAATTGCGGCTATCAAGGACACATTGCTGTTAACTGCCAGAATTGGAGCTATGAGACGAGAAGATGCTATAATTGTCAAATCAGAGGTCACATTGCCAGAGATTGCCCAAGGAGATCAAATGAAAGATTGAGGGTTAATTCTCAGAAATTGGCAAAGATTCCAGTCAACGTCAAGCCCCATGAACAGAAGGTTCTGAAACCTAAAGTTTAAGAACAGACAATTCAAGAAAACAAAGTTAAACTTTCACAGGGGCAGAAAGGCAGACTGAGGAAAAAGAGGAAGAAGGAGAGAGAGTATCTCGAGAAGATTTTGTCCTCGGGTTCACCGGACAGATCGAATAAGAGTTCTGATGAATCAACTCCCTCGATTGCAAAGTCAAGCAAGACGAATTCATCGGATACAAATCTGAGGACGAAAGAAGAAAAGAAGAAAAAGAAAGGTGTCGGTGATGAATCTGGCTCATCACAGTCAGACAAGCCACACTCAGGCAATGATTCTGGATCATCAAAGCCAGAGGAGCCATTGGTTGAGGTAAAAATGGAGAATTCAGGTTTAACAATGGATAATGCAAATTTTCCACCATTGTTGAACAAGAATTCAAAATTACCCAAGGACCGTCAGGCTTGGGTGAATCTGTTTAAATAGAAAAACCTGACTTGCCGGAGTTCCCAGATTGGTAAGTGTGGAACATGAATCGGCATATTTCTTGAGAAATTTCACTCTGGTGATTTTTCGCCTTACATGTGGTAAATCAGGGACATTAAATTGTACTTGATTTTCTACAAAGTGATTTTTGAGATCTAAAAACTGAAACCCCGAACCTAAAAATGATTGGTAAACAAACTAATTTTTCTGGAAAAACCATTTTGATTAAAACAAACTTAAGTGTTTTGAAATCATAATGGGAAAATAGTTTGTTGTGAGGGGGAGTTCTGATTGTTTACGCCAGGTGGATGGAGAATTGAAGTGATTCTCATCAAGTTGTCAAGTTTGTACAGTTTGTTTCAAATTTCCCGAAAAATCAAAATTGAAATATATTTTGATTTTAGGGGGAGAAAAATTTTTAAAAATTAGAAAATTTGAAAATGTCAAGACCATCGGAAAAATTAAAAATGAGTTTTGGTGCGAATAAGGGGAAATGATAGTACATCAGCTAGACTGGCACAGTACGCTAAAGAATTGTAATGTATAAATGCAATTAAGCAGTCTCGCTAAAGATGTGTCGGTAGGTTTTCGCAAAATTAGTAGATCAGTTTGGGATATAAACATAAATTTCACTTGCGTCTACGTGGGGAAGACCTCCAGGATATATAGGTAACCTCTGAAATCCTGTTTGAAGGGTCCCGTATTCTGAGATACTAGGTCTTTATGCTCAGTGATATCTGGGGTATTATCCCGGGACTTCTGCTGTATGGAAGTACTGACCTAGTCCCCGGATAATACTTTCTGCAAAAAGCTTTGAAATATAAGCTCGCCCTCATCATGCTGATTATTGATAGTCGCAGCTGTTGAAAACAAAAGATCCTCTAAAGGGGACACACCTTAAATTCGAAGCCGTCATCTCTCTGCGTATACGGAAGTATTGACCTGAGCTCTCACGGCCCTCGCATCATACCCTTTAACAGATATCAGCTGTGGTATACTCACCTGTAAGACTGAATATTGGGGTCTGGATACGGGAGTATATACTGAGGTGGGACACATGTAGATGTTTAAGTTCTAAAACACTAATTCAGTATCCCGAACAGGTTGAAAGTTTTGTGAGAATTTAAGTGGATCAGTATATCGGCAATCAACGCGAACTGTTTAAAAGCTTAAAATGAAATAACAGCTTAACGGTGCTAGTGTTTAGTCGGCAGCTGATATGATCCTCTTGCACGAACTCACAAAAATATGTTTGTATATATTTCATTTCTGCATTTAATTTTTGTTATTGCATTTATGTTTCATATTTTGAAAATTCAAAAAGATTTTCAACAACTGATGTTGGAGAGCTGATATTCAAAATCTCAAAGGCTAAACATGATGAACAGATGGTTTGGTTAAATTGGTTTGAAATGTTTAATCAGATTTTGGAAAGTTTAAAAAATTGATAAGTTTTACATGTGAGGATTCTCAAATGTTTAGTTGATTCATTAAGTTGAATCACAATTTTGTTTGTTTGTGATAGAGTGTTTGAGTTGTGTAGGTTTCTGATCCTGTTGCTACGGAGAGCCAGGAGATACATCAGAACCTGAGAAGAGTTTAAACTGATAAAGCCAGGATTTGATTTCAATGGTGATAACAAATTCCAGACAGCGATCCCAGCTTGATGATAGGGGGAGTCTGACGAGAGTTAGAGTCAGAGAAAGATCCGGGTATGTAATTCCAGGAAGAGTTCCTGAAGAAGACCGATCAAGACTGAAGAGCTGTCATGTTTGAAGACTCTCACTGAAGATTCCGTCAACATTCAAGGGGGAGTCTGTTGGTGTAGTTGTCTGTCGACTACATCTTAGTTCGAGTCTTAGGTTAGGGCTGATTGTATCATGCACGGAAATCGAGAAATCATGTTTTAGACATAGTTTCGCTCATATGACACTAAGATAGTTTCGCTTATGTGTCATTAGAATTAGTTTCGCTCTTATGTCATCATATAGTTTCGCTTATATGGTAGGTTGGTAGTTTCGCTTATATGTCAGGTACGTATAAGCGAAACCATATGTCCTATATATAGGGGTCAAATGAGCGAAACTGATAACAGTGGAGTTGTGGTCTTGTATGGTATGGCGAAGCCCTGCCAGTTTGTCTCCAGCACTTGTATACTGTTAGCAGATCAATAAAAGAGACGTTAAATTGTGAAATCAAGCTAAACAAAGACTGAATCAATGAATTCCGCCTCTGATTCAGTCTGAGCACTCTTCTGATCGACTCGTCTTGTCGTCTAACGTTCCTACGTTTTACATACCACATAATAAGAAAAATATATCTAAGAAAACTAATGGATATATTCGGTACATGATAGATATGGTGATTGCGGAAATGAGTATTGAAAAGAAGATATAGTGGTCAAACATGTTATTTGAGAAGCAAATAAGCAACCAATTGAGTGATAAAATATAAATTATATTTAAAAAAACCCGTAAAAAATCTAATTTTATATATAAAGTAATACTGAAAGTTATATACAATTTGTTTAAAAATTATGTAATAAAATCGTTATCATAATTTTTTAATAATGAAAATAAAAATAAACGATATATTAATATAAAGTTTGGTTTTGGTGATAAATAATTTGGTTATTTAAAATATCTTAAATTAAAAAATTAAAATTAAGGACAATATTTTATGAGAAAAATAGAAGTATTCTATTCAACATCTAAAGTTGGATAAGATTTAATATTTATTTATTTTTATTTATTTAGTTAATATAAGATAGAAAAAAATATGATTGAATAGCTGGGAGTTTGTATTATGATAAATCGGGTTAACTTTATTATAATGTCATATGTTTTTAGTTATATATTTTTTGAATTATTTTTTTAAAAAAATTAAGACTTTGTTATTGTTAATAAAATCAATGATTTTATATTTGCAATTTTGTTTAGTCCTTGTGTTTTAGTGGTTTTAATCATTTGAGTACAAAATCAAAATATTTAACGCCCTAAGCCCCTAGACGTTTTTTATAACTATATGATTCCAAATTTTAACCTCTTGAGTCAAATTTTTTTAATAAAATTGAACTCAAAACGTTATAAAATGAACAAATTTGGACTCAAAACCTAATAAAATGAACGGTTAAGGACTCAAGGCGTTAAACGTTTTGATTTTAGACTCAAGTGATTAAAACCACTAAAACGCAGGGGCTTAAAAAGTAATTTACTCTAAATAATCTTTAACTTATTCACAAGTTCTTATTTTCTAATCTTCAAAAGAATTCACTTCGTATGTCAATTGATGTAATGATGTCTACCATCTTCATTTTTGTTTTATTCATCATTTTAGTTCGTTTCTATCAATATTATATATAGGGATACATTACAAAATAATAATAATAATATATTTTTAAATAATCAAATACAAAATAAAGTACTTTAAATGAACCGATAAGATATTTTATGTAATACCAATTGTTAATAAAAATCTATATTTAATTAGAAGAGATTAAATAAATAATAATTATCTATAAGAGATTAAACTAAATAATATTTAGTAGAACCATTATATATAATTAATAATTATCTATAAGACATAGTCTAATATGATGACAAGTGTCCCGTAAATGGTTTCTTTTATTATATAGTATAGATTCTAAACATTCCGATATAAATATTAATGAACACTATAATGAGTAAAGAAATCGATCTAACAAAATCGCTATTCGCTTTTCTGGTTTTTGATAGATGTATAACAAGTCTTTCAGACATATAACAACTATAATTTTTGAATTACCTTTTGGTTACGTGGAGGCGTCGTATTATGTAAGTGAAAAAGTATGCAATATTATTATTATTATTATTATTATTATTATTATTATTATTATTATTATTATTATTATTATTATTATTATTATTATTATTAATTGTATATGATATGTGATATCATATTTTCATGCAAAAAAACGTATTTATGATTTAAACATTATCATACAAAATCGCTATTATTAATTATAAATTATATATTATATATCATATCATATTTTCATTAAAACAAGTATCTAAGATTTACACATTGTAAGAAATTTTTATACAAATTATTATTTTAATCATAAATTCCATATAAAAATGATTCAAAATAATGTAATGAAATTGTATCACATTCTATCATTTTATAATAATTCCATATAAAAAAGATAGAAAAATAATGTAATGAGATTGTATCACATTTTACGGTATTACTAATAAATTTCATGAAAAACTATGGAATCAAATGCAATGGGTTACAAGTTTTCTAGGTTATTTTGCTTTCCACCATTACCAAACCTTTAATCTGAACAGGGGGATGTTGGTAGTTGGCTAAACCCTAGATGAGTAGATGACATTAATGAAACTTAGTAGGGCTTAAATAGAAGGGACTATGACTCGTTTGAACCGCTTCATAAAGCTTCTCTATTTGTGAGTTTATTAAAAACAAAAATAAGAAAATCTAAACTTGAAAATTGAAAATATATAAAATATATGGTGGGAGCATATTAAAGTTGGAGACGGGATATGAGAATAATTAAGTCATTTTTAAGGGTTTGGAGATCAGTATGGTATTTATGTCACACCCTCAAATTACCACCTAGGGAGTGTCCCTGTTAGGCGTGTGACTACTAGCAATGAGCCACTAATTACATTGAATCACAAGTTGTAATAAAGTTCCATTAATTAAGTAATAACAATTCTCATCATAAGTTATTCAAAATCACAAGTTCAGCGGAAGCATTAAAGTATCATAAGGTAAATATGAATTCAATCTTAATAAATAAGTATTTGACAAATAATCCCGTTGGTATGACCATGACTACTCTTGCTCTCCAGCCAACAAGCTCCTGTTTCAATCACCTAACGACCTGCGAGCATGTAACAAGTATATCAGACAAAGCTGGCGAGTCCACAGTTTGAAGAAAACGTTTGTTACCAGTTGAATGTAAAACAGTTCAATAACCAATGCAAGTAATATTGTTAATATCTCAATTCCGAACAATGACGGCTCCTGAAATACACGACTGCCCTTCCCACGTACTCCTATCTAGTACTGGGCCAGACTGGGTCATTAGTTCACCTCCGTCCTCTACAGGCACGGGGTGAGGGTGCCAAATCTAAGTAGCGCTACTAACTAATACCCGATGAGGGACTTACAAAAGATGATAGGTGAGAATATTAACCAATATACCCGTTTTTACCCAAAGACTTATCCCCCCATGGAATACCCACGGACTGTCCCCAACAACTGGGACGCATGCTCGAATGTAGTGAACTCACCTTTGATTTGCTCGGTTTGTTATGTTACCCGTCCATGCTAGCCAACCAACCCTACCGTGGTTACCAAAACAGTCAATTTGCATGTACATAGATCACGTATTCCATATTCATGTTGTGTACAAGAAACACTCATATAACACATGTCACAAAAGATAGCATAGCAGCCCATTCTCATCAAGTAATGTCTTAGCACGCATTCAAGTCTCATATAAGTTTGTACCGAGCTTCTAATATGATCATTAACGACAATCAGTTTCCTATGCATTAACTCACATTCTAAGCACTTATATCAAACGCGTGTCGTATAAGCATTATCATACCCAGTTCATATGTCATAACAGTACATAAGCATTAACAGCATCCCTCAAGTTCGTGCAGCCCATTAAAGTTTAGGCCCGACGGAAGTGTGCTATGGACTCCGAGTTTGTGCGATTCGTTTATGTTCGCGGCCCACCGACTCAAGTGCGGCCCAAACAACAACACGTCCCACAATCATTTACTTGAAGGTTTTTAATTGTTAGCACTAATTTATATTACATGCTTATCCGAACTGGTGCTTATACATTCAAAGGTTTTATAATTTCAAACATATTCACAATTACCAATGTGTACCTAGCATAAAGGAATCCTCAATCAACAGATTGCATTTACACACATATATATATATATGTTCGGCCCAGTTTGCTCAGCCCAATCCCCATGTATAAATTCCCAATTTATTAACTTATTATTATTGGGTGTGTGGTTAGTTAACGTGTGTGGCCCAATCACAGGTCTGGCCCAAACGGCCCAACAGTCCACATTGGGCTGCTTGGCTGTTTCCGAGTCCGTTACGCGGCCCAGTTGCATCCGTATACCCATTTGTTTTCTTATGCGACCTAATACTGATTTAGGTATGATGTGTTTTGATAAAGTGGCCCATTTACACAACCAATTCACATGACCTGATGACCATCTCGATCATCAGTCCTCTTAGTTTTTTTTTTTTTAATGCATGACAACTATTTCATTAATACATAATCAATTATCAAATTAAATCACACAGCCTAGTTTATATATGGAGCCCAGTTATGTGTGTGACCAATAAGTGTGCCATTCAATACCCGTTTGTTATCTGATGTTGTTACTCATTCCCCTTTCCAAATCAAAGTTCATTGGTTCCCCAGTTAAGTGTTACGTAATTACATCAGTTCTTAAAATCATCATGTGCCTTTCTCTGATCATTAATTTATTAACAATTGGCAAGACACCTCTAACTATTCCACAAGAGTAATCGGCTCAACATCACATTATTACCCAGGTTACCGCACAAAATTGCTAATCATAAGTTCATGTTTCTCAAATAGATTCATCATCACATATGACACGTTACTCTCTCAATTGTGCATTCAAACAGAATATTGGTTATTATTATCAAAATATCAACAACATCAAATCCAATTATCTCTAATCCCTAGGTCATAACTTGTCATCATACAACCCCTCTAACAGTTAAACATCATGAATTTGTGCAATATCATGTATTACGAATCAACAGCTTATCATCATACAATTCTATACACCAAACAATTAACCATACTATTACTATATCATGCAATCCATGTTTAGCAAGAAATATAACGTATTAATATAAAGCATCCACTAACCGAGAGCTAGACTTGATTCAGATGTTGATACAAAGGGATGTTGCGCTAGTGGTGGGGGTCTGCCGTATGTAGGAGATGAAAGGGGGTAGGGTTTTTGTGTTGAGTTTATCACCCAGCAAATATATGCTACGTAATATGTGTTCTAAATAGTCAAAGTTTAGCCCATTTACTTTGGGCTGCCGTACACCAGCACACAAATGGTGGTTTGGGTTCTCAACTCACATGGCTATGTTTGGGCTTCAAGGGATCTCGGCCGCTCATAACACCAAAGCACACAAGGTGCGGCCCACTTTACTCCCCAACCCGTTTAAAGTATTCTAAATGGATTACAACCCATAAATATAACCTGTCAACTCGTTCAAATACTGGGTTACGCGGGTTGTCTACGGATTACACGATCTTTAAGTGTGAGGCTATAGTTGATGTCTTTGGCACAGGTCCATATTCATACCCTCTACACTATCTAAAGGAGAAAACTAGGGTGCGGCCCAATTATACATTTGACACCTACGGTGGCCCACTCCACACAATCAATCATTCTCAACTACGTTTAGGTTTAATAAATTATTATTACAACGTTTAATAATTAGCATGGTGAGAACGTGGCCAAAGGAAATAAAGAGGAATTGGGATCACAAGACCGAAAGGCATAAACCTTGAAAGCTCGGGTTGTGACATCATCCCCAACTTGAAGGAAATTTCGTCCCGAAATTTGACAAGTAAGCGCGGAAAAGGTGAAGTGATAAATCAATATTGCAGCAAACTTTTCCCCAGGTGCCACATCATCCCCAACTTGAAAGAAATTTCGCCCCGAAATTTGCCAGTGGCATCAGGAGTTGATTCAACATTTGAACAATTTAGGGTACTCGTGTCTTATTTGATCATTGTGTTCCCACATGAACTGCGGTCCTTGTATTGAGTTCCAACGAACACTCACGATTGGAATTCAACTAAGTTTACGAACCTTGACTTCCTAGTCCATGTGTTTGATAAATTTATCCAGTAAAAGTATCGCACGTGTTTCATCAGACAACCACTGCCTTAGATCCGAAGCATAAATGACATTGCGTAGATTACCCGATTCGTCGGGTAACTCGAGTTTATAGGTTACGCTACCGATTCTTCCCAGACTATTGAATGGTCCATCGTGTCGTCCGTTAAGCTCACCACGCTCCCCAAGCGTTCCACACCCTCCCAGGGTGAGACTTTCGACTTGGTACGGTCGCCTACAGCGATCTTCCAGCGATTCCCAAGTTTATCAGCTTTCCTGACGGTCACGCGTTGCCGCCAATCGTCTCTCAGTCCAAACAACCTCCCCAAGAGTTTCGAGTACCAGTCCTGGATCAGTAAATAAGCCGTCACCCATCTCAGTCCAACAAGAAGGTTGGCATTACTGTCTATGTAATGTCTCGACAGAGCTGTCTGGTTACCAAGATGATAACTGCCGCAGTAGTACTCAACCATAGGTAAGAGTCCTTCAAATTTGTACCAAAACTAGCCACACACATGTTCGCAGCATGTCTTCGTGTGTCAGGAAAGTTCGTTTTCTCTGATCGTTTGCCCAACTGTGATAAGCGATGCTTTGGTTCCGACGTGAGCCAAGGGTGTTGTGTATTTCCTGACCCAAATCATGCATAAATCAAATTCAAGGGTAACAGGAGTTGGCACCTCGTGCCTAAAAGCCGCCTCTCTCAGAGGAACATTCACAACTATGAAGACTCTTCAGTTTTCTTGTTTGCATGCAAGTGTGTGCTAGTAGACTAGTGACAAAATACACGGCAGTCCGTTCTCATTTCCATATATGTGTTTCGGATTGCTAATATCCCGCCTTGACTTTCTCACATGTCAAACATCGCTCCCATGTGTGGCTATGTGGGCCTTCAGACCCGGTCATCTGTACATGGTCTTCGGGTTTTAATACCTCCTGTCAAAACTCAGATGAGTAGGATATGTAGGCCTGTGTGCTTCGCCTGCACCAGTTCCCTAAAGTTAATGTATGGTGAGGTCCAAATTTCGTTCCATGAAGTAGCAATTGTCGTCCGTCCTGTCAAAGGTTGTTTCCCCATGCCCCGCATGGGTTAATCTTGAGAACTCTCTTCCCTCAGTTCTTCAGTTTGGGCAGGGCGTGTTTGATCAGGTATGTTAGAGTCGATAGCAAGCTGCAAAGCTCGTGCACGTCCAGGTTTCACGGTCGTATCCATTCAAAAGTTCCATCCAGTTTTGCCATCACATGGTTAGCTCTCTTAAAACAAGGGTACACGGGAGGCCCTTGTGAGCGGTCTAAGTGGTGCATTCGGTACCGTCCAAGTAATGCCTCGAATTTAAATCCAAAACTACGGTTTCCACCACCGATTGTATGTTGTGCAGATCCTCTTTGTAACTCCATTACGTAAGTCATCACTCTCTCGTGTTGCGTCAGTGTGTATCTGGGACTCTGATTCGGACCATCATGGTACACCACTAAATCACCCGCACCCACGGGTAAAGACGATGCTCAGTGCATTGCAGAGTTGGGATTCGAAAGCTGAAAAGACGTCCTCATGCATTGTCTTTCACAAACACAGCACCCTGCTGTGCTAAAGAGATTTAAGCTGCGCAACCTTCGGAAATCCGGTGATTAAGCTGCGATAGTATCTAATGAGACCAAGAAATTCCTGTATCCTCGAAGGGATCTTGGATGTTGATCAGTTCCTAACATAATGGATCTTAGCGAGGTCCACGTGTATTCCCACCTTGTTGGTTATATGTTCAAATGCATCTCTCGAATCTAGATGCTACACTAAACAAGATTTCGCACGTAATGACTCCTCCCTCAGGAGCCCTAAAATAGGATACGGACATCGTCTACGATGTTCCTTCCTCCTAGAAATGATTCAACACGTTGCCAATAAGCATAGTCGATTCATGTGATCCGTGCAGCTGCCGGTGTGATGATTGGCCCAGGGATTTTGGAATACAACGTTGCAATGGCCGCCCTGCGTCTGGTATACCTTTGTAGAAACATTCTCCCCTCTGGACTCCCATCTGATGATAGTACATTTGCTATTCAACCCTCGAATGAAAGCTCGACCCCCGCAACTGGTCGTCAGGTTGTCAATATATGGTTGTGGCAAACGGTTCTCTATTGTCGCCTTATTGAGTTCTTGCAAACCAGTACACATACCAAAAGGCTTATCTTCACGGATATAATCAGGGCTCCCCAAAGCGAAAAGCTAGGTCCGACAAAACTCTTGTCTAACAGTTCCTACAGTTGATTAGATAGCTCTTGCAACCCTCCTGGTGCAAGACGGTAAGAGTGCGTGTACTCAGGGTTGCCGCTTGCGTGAGATCAGACTGAGATTTCGCCTAACAGTTGTGGAAGTAAGCCTGAAAGTTCCTTGGGTAGCACACCGAAAGGAATCGCGAATGGTTTGTGGATCCTCGATCCTCTATATCCTTAGTCCTAACATCAGTAACGGTTGCTAGTATAGCGGAGTAATCCCTCCGTAGACACTTCTGGCCTTCATTGCTAAAATGGCGCTAACCTTTGCACCACTCTGACATTTTAGAACAATTAACGATTCTCCACGCAAGTCTTCTCCTCACTGGTGTATCTGCGCGACCTCTGGATAACCAATCCACACTAACTACTATATTGAAACCATCAAGGGTAGTGGAAGGAAGGTCGATATCGAACGCTTGTCCCCCAAGGTCGAGTTTGCATCTCATCGAACATATAAGGCTTCAATTGACTTGCATCAGCCGACTCCACGACAGGTTCGGTTTCAAGAAGCATCGGGGTTAAATAGAACAGAGACGAAGCGAATCACTACCCATCCAAGCTATCGTGTTGCTATTACCTCTTGTATAGCCTATGCCAATACTAAATGTCCTTCCATGAGCTTCATTTCCAATGTTGTTTTCGTCACGAGAATTTCGAGTACTGTCGTCGTCTCTTTGGTTTTCATCACCTTGACTTAACACAGTCAATCCTTGTCAAGGTCACCTTCGTTTCCATTCTGTAAGCTATGATCACGAGTACCTTGATGTTGCCGCGACTGTTGCCTCTAATATTGTTGCCTGTAACGGTGTCCTGCGTCCTTTCACCAACAAGGTCCATCTTTCACATTCCGTGCCACGTCCTAAGGCACTACTCATGGTGTGGGTGGTTACACATTCCGCTTTACAGTCAACCGTCATCGATTTTGTCCCGATTGGTTCGTAAGAGTCGACTCCCATGAGTCGCTGGCTGGGGTTAAGGATTCGATTGGAGTCAAATCGCTGTTTCTCGTTGTCGGTAACTAGAGTCGTTCAAATGCTGAAGCCGGTAAGGTACTACGTTTACCCTCTTCTACATCGTTCTTGCAAGTTGACTGGGTAATACACGGTATGTCGCGAAAGTGTTGCAGAAGTGATCGCACTTCGGAATCTAAGGCGCCAACACGCTAAGTTCTAGCAAACAAAGATAAGTGAGGAAAGTATAGTCCAATCATTTGACGCTGAGCCATCCAACTCAGGGACATTCGTACTAGCACCTAACATCCTACACAGTTCGCTAGGCATTCAGATGTGTGCTCAGGTGATACTCGATAGCATCGAGATCCGTAAGAATTCAGAAAGGGGTGAAAAGATCATGTTCGAGTAGGAGACAATCACTGCTATGACTCCTATGACTGTTGAGTTCTAACATAACATCAATTAACAGAGCAAAACCCCTCTCACACTCGTTAAGCCTCACTAGGACTCACATGCACCCCACATTATTATTATGTGTGCACCCATAATAATAAGGCAATTTGCATGCTTATCTCAGTGCCTCTTAACTCGCGCTAAAAGGTTCCCCGAATTCGAGCAATAAGACAGATGACGCCACAAAATAGATCATGAAAGTTCAAGAAGGGTCGCACTCTTAAAACACGTAACATGGGTTGGTAACATAGAAGTTCATACTGCAGTGCTAAGTGTACATTCACGTGTGATGTTATTCATAAGCAAACACTGGATATACTATGCAATAGTAAATGAGAAACGAACCTTGCAGTCTGGAGCTGAGTGCCATGGTCGATTTCGAATGTGTTCGGTTATAGTCTGGTTTTATAAAAACGTTTTAAAACCAAGTTCACTATAACCAGTGGCTCTGATACCAAACTGTCACACCCTCAAATTACCACCTAGGGAGTGTCCCTGTTAGGCGTGTGACTACTAGCAATGAGCCACTAATTACATTGAATCACAAGTTGTAATAAAGTTCCATTAATTAAGTAATAACAATTCTGATCATAAGTTATTCAAAATCACAAGTTCAGCGGAAGCATTAAAGTATCATAAGGTAAATATGAATTCAATCTTAATAAATAAGTATTTGACAAATAATCCCGTTGGTATGACCATGACTACTCTTGCTCTCCAGCCAACAAGCTCCTGTTTCAATCACCTAACGACCTGCGAGCATGTAACAAGTATATCAGACAAAGCTGGCGAGTCCACAGTTTGAAGAAAACGTTTGTTACCAGTTGAATGTAAAACAGTTCAATAACCAATGCAAGTAATATTGTTAATATCTCAATTCCGAACAATGACGGCTCCTGAAATACACGACTGCCCTTCCCACGTACTCCTATCTAGTACTGGGCCAGACTGGGTCATTAGTTCACCTCCGTCCTCTACAGGCACGGGGTGAGGGTGCCAAATCTAAGTAGCGCTACTAACTAATACCCGATGAGGGACTTACAAAAGATGATAGGTGAGAATATTAACCAATATACCCGTTTTTACCCAAAGACTTATCCCCCCATGGAATACCCACGGACTGTCCCCAACAACTGGGACGCATGCTCGAATGTAGTGAACTCACCTTTGATTTGCTCGATTTGTTATGTTACCCGTCCGTGCTAGCCAACCAACCCTACCGTGGTTACCAAAACAGTCAATTTGCATGTACATAGATCACGTATTCCATATTCATGTTGTGTACAAGAAACACTCATATAACACATGTCACAAAAGATAGCATAGCAGCCCATTCTCATCAAGTAATGTCTTAGCACGCATTCAAGTCTCATATAAGTTTGTACCGAGCTTCTAATATGATCATTAACGACAATCAGTTTCCTATGCATTAACTCACATTCTAAGCACTTATATCAAACGCGTGTCGTATAAGCATTATCATACCCAGTTCATATGTCATAACAGTACATAAGCATTAACAGCATCCCTCAAGTTCGTGCAGCCCATTAAAGTTTAGGCCCGACGGAAGTGTGCTATGGACTCCGAGTTTGTGCGATTCGTTTATGTTCGCGGCCCACCGACTCAAGTGCGGCCCAAACAACAACACGTCCCACAATCATTTACTTGAAGGTTTTTAATTGTTAGCACTAATTTATATTACATGCTTATCCGAACTGGTGCTTATACATTCAAAGGTTTTATAATTTCAAACATATTCACAATTACCAATGTGTACCTAGCATAAAGGAATCCTCAATCAACAGATTGCATTTACACACATATATATATATATGTTCGGCCCAGTTTGCTCAGCCCAATCCCCATGTATAAATTCCCAATTTATTAACTTATTATTATTGGGTGTGTGGTTAGTTAACGTGTGTGGCCCAATCACAGGTCTGGCCCAAACGGCCCAACAGTCCACATTGGGCTGCTTGGCTGTTTCCGAGTCCGTTACGCGGCCCAGTTGCATCCGTATACCCATTTGTTTTCTTATGCGACCTAATACTGATTTAGGTATGATGTGTTTTGATAAAGTGGCCCATTTACACAACCAATTCACATGACCTGATGATCATCTCGATCATCAGTCCTCTTAGTTTTTTTTTTTTTTAATGCATGACAACTATTTCATTAATACATAATCAATTATCAAATTAAATCACACAGCCTAGTTTATATATGGAGCCCAGTTATGTGTGTGACCAATAAGTGTGCCATTCAATACCCGTTTGTTATCTGATGTTGTTACTCATTCCCCTTTCCAAATCAAAGTTCATTGGTTCCCCAGTTAAGTGTTACGTAATTACATCAGTTCTTAAAATCATCATGTGCCTTTCTCTGATCATTAATTTATTAACAATTGGCAAGACACCTCTAACTATTCCACAAGAGTAATCGGCTCAACATCACATTATTACCCAGGTTACCGCACAAAATTGCTAATCATAAGTTCATGTTTCTCAAATAGATTCATCATCACATATGACACGTTACTCTCTCAATTGTGCATTCAAACAGAATATTGGTTATTATTATCAAAATATCAACAACATCAAATCCAATTATCTCTAATCCCTAGGTCATAACTTGTCATCATACAACCCCTCTAACAGTTAAACATCATGAATTTGTGCAATATCATGTATTACGAATCAACAGCTTATCATCATACAATTCTATACACCAAACAATTAACCATACTATTACTATATCATGCAATCCATGTTTAGCAAGAAATATAACGTATTAATATAAAGCATCCACTAACCGAGAGCTAGACTTGATTCAGATGTTGATACAAAGGGATGTTGCGCTAGTGGTGGGGGTCTGCCGTATGTAGGAGATGAAAGGGGGTAGGGTTTTTGTGTTGAGTTTATCACCCAGCAAATATATGCTACGTAATATGTGTTCTAAATAGTCAAAGTTTAGCCCATTTACTTTGGGCTGCCGTACACCAGCACACAAATGGTGGTTTGGGTTCTCAACTCACATGGCTATGTTTGGGCTTCAAGGGATCTCGGCCGCTCATAACACCAAAGCACACAAGGTGCGGCCCACTTTACTCCCCAACCCGTTTAAAGTATTCTAAATGGATTACAACCCATAAATATAACCTGTCAACTCGTTCAAATACTGGGTTACGCGGGTTGTCTACGGATTACACGATCTTTAAGTGTGAGGCTATAGTTGATGTCTTTGGCACAGGTCCATATTCATACCCTCTACACTATCTAAAGGAGAAAACTAGGGTGCGGCCCAATTATACATTTGACACCTACGGTGGCCCACTCCACACAATCAATCATTCTCAACTACGTTTAGGTTTAATAAATTATTATTACAACGTTTAATAATTAGCATGGTGAGAACGTGGCCAAAGGAAATAAAGAGGAATTGGGATCACAAGACCGAAAGGCATAAACCTTGAAAGCTCGGGTTGTCACAATTTAGGTGATACTTATTTGATTATCCAATATTTTTTAGGACAAGTGTCTTTTCTTTTTTTTTTTATTTTTTATAAACTTTGAATTTCACCCCTTAAATTATAAATAATATAACATTTAACCCATTTGGTTATTATTTAATTTATTTTTCTCTATTAACTTACATTCATTAACTCTAAAAAATATATAAACATTTATGTTTAATATTTTATTCTAAACATTCCGATATAAATATTAATGAAAACTATAATGAGTAAAGAAATCGATCTAACAAAATCGCTATTCGCTTTTCTGGTTTTTGATAGATATATAACACGTCTTTCAGCCATATAACAACTATAATTTTTGAATTACCTTTTGGTTACATGGAGGTGTCGCATTATGTAAGCGAAAACGTATGCATTATTATTACTATTATTATTATTAATTATATATGATATGTGATATCATATTTTCATGCAAAAAACGTATTTACGATTTAAACGTATTTTTGGTTTAAACGTTTTCATACAAAATCGCTATTATTATTAATTATATATTATATATGATATCATATTTTCATTAAAACAAGTATCTAAGATTTAAACATTGTAAGACATTTGTATACAATTTATTACTTTAATCATAAATTCCATAAAAAAAATATTCAAAATAATGTAATGAAATTGTATCACATTCTATCATCTTAATTAATTCCATATAAAAATGATTGAAAATAATGTAATGAGATTGTATCACATTTTACCGTATTACTAATAAATTTCATGTAAAACTATGGAATCAAATGCAATGGGTTACAAGGTTTTTAGGTTATTTTGCTTTCTACCGTTACCAAACCTTTAATAGTAGGGACTGTGACTCGTTTGAACCGGGTCACAAAGCTTCTCTATTTGTAAGTTTATTAAAAAAAATAAAAAGAAAATCTTGACTTGAAAATTGAGAATATATAAAATATATGGTGGGACCATATGTGACAACTCGGGATCTCAAGGCCTTTCATTCACATGTTACTCGAGCCTGTTTTCATGATTTGTTTGAGTTGTAACTTGTGCATGAAGAATTGAAGTATTCTTGCGTACTAACTTTGTATTATTATTTATTAATCAAGTTACAACTTATTATTAGTTATATTTTTCATAGTTAGAACTAAACTATCAATCTTGTCAAAGCCTAGAACTTCGTCAATATTACCCTCGGCGAACATTGGAATCCCTATCCGACGAACATTGGAACTTTGCCATCATCATTTTTTACGAAGCTTGGAACCTTCGTCATTAACTCCACCCGAAGAAGCTTGAGGTTTCGTCGCTTAATGATGTTCGCTGAGATGGGCCTTCGGCCCAGGTGAAGCCCAACAGCGTGAAGTTATAATTGTTTCACATACTTTGGTACGTAGGATGTCAGTTACCAAAACCCTAGATTTCTCCCTGCAAACCGACGGCAACTAGCATCATCATTGAATCAATCTGATCCTTTGTCCAGGTCACTGTACATCTCGGTTAGTGTGATCATTAATTGTTTTATTTTGTTGGTCAATACCCTATTGCATTATATATGAAAAGCCTTGAGAGGACAACCAAATTGATAAGGATCACTTCTTAAATTGTCAGCTATTGTGTGATATTTGCATGTGATGGTTATATAATAATAGTAATGAATCCACTACTAAAATCGGTCCATTAATCTTGAAAACAATAACAGTGGTCGGCCATTTTGTTAATTTTGAGAATGTAATAATGCTTTGAACCATTAGTCAATGATTAGGGCACATGGAAGGTTTTGAGTGATAACACATTCAAACATTGTTTTTGATAATAGCAGTATAACATAAACTGATTAGGGGAAATTCACTTGTGTTCCACACCATTAGATATGAATTGTTTATATGGGATTGGGTATGTGAGTGTGCGATGGGGGATTGAAGGGGGTACGGGTACACATAATCAATATTGGCAGTGAAGTTATATTCATAAGGTAGGATTCATGCTAGCATTAACAAGACCCATGTAATGAGAGATCGTTGTGATAACTGTTCCCATGCGTGTGCACGTAATCGTCCGTTTAAGAACATATATTAGTTTAATGGAACTTCGATTTTAGTGAACGAATGAATGCATGACTATAACGATGATTGGTCAAGAACTACACTCGATTGCATCCACATTAACTATCGTTGAATTAAAATTGTGAATATGAGGATCGTTGATGGTTATCATGATGCACTAGGTGTAATCAAAGATATTACAGGTCATGGGGGGGGGGGTCCCAATCTGTTAATGGTCGTATGAAATTGATTGAATGATAAGAATTGTTAGTGAGGAATTGTTACTAATAAATTAATGGTATTGATTTTAATGATTGCTGCCATTGATAAGTAACGGATCACACACTCAGTTGGGTCGACCCATTAGTGGGCCCAATTGCATACTTTGATAACATGATCTGGGAGGTCCGTTGGGCCGTGCACGGATCGCACACTCGCGCCTCGATCGCACACTTTGAATCGGTCGCACAGTCCATGGGCTTCATGTTTAGTGGGCCGGTGGTATTGGGTCGCACATGGGTTACTAACCCACGAACACAAGACAGGTCGCACACTTTGACTTTAATCGTTGTTGGGTCTGAGTTTGATTTTGATTTTGATTGTATTTTGTGTTTGAAATTAAAATGAAAATGGATGAGTGTGCAGCGGAGTTATGATGAAAACAAACTTTGCATACAATCAAACGAGAGTAATACTTTGATCAAACATCTTTACACAATGAATCGGAAGATTGAATTTATTTCAATAACGATTACAATGATTGATGAATGAATGCAAACTCCCCCTCAGCCAGAGTTCAGTTGTTTGTTCATGCAGAGAAAACGATGGTGCAAAAGAGCTAACAGAACAGTACAAAGTACTGATCTATTTATAGGCACTTGCAAACTACTGAGCATCTTAGCTGATGTCACCATGAAAGTGACATCTAACCTCCTAACAAACTCTAACCTCTGATCTATACAAACACTGCTGTGTTAACTACTACTATTACATTATATAACAAAACAGACTATTGATCAGCTGCTGCAACCTTCCACTGCTGTGAACCCAACAGCACTTGTCCGGATCAGCAGAGCTTGACTCAAAGCAGTAGATTGAATCAGCAGGGCTTTAGTCTTTCATCAGGTCTTTACTTGAGCAGCAGTTGTAGGTCAGTATTTTGCAAGATCAGCAGATAGGAGGTCAGCAGTTGTTGAAATCACTTTCAAGGGGAGAGATTTGTATGTAAACATCTGCTTATTCTGGATCCACTGCTCTGATCCAGTTTTGGCTTTAATTATCTGTTCCTCTGATAGGGTTCAATCCCAACAATCTCCCCCTGGAACAGATAATGCCAAAACTCTTCATTATTGTGGACATTTATTGCCTCATCAACAGTTCCCTTATTTGTCCTTTAAATTGTAGTTCAAAGTTAACGGCATCTGTGTCTTCATCATCCCTGCTAAGTGGAAGATCAAGGAGATTCTGCAAATATTCAAGACTCAGGCCAAGAGCTTGTTCCCTTGATATTTTCTCTACTTCTCCACCAGACCTACCTGAGCAAAGTCAATACGCAGGTCTGTTTGTCAGTTTCCCACTTTTGTATTTTTGAGCCTGGTGGGTTTCTTGGGAGATGTTTATTTGCAGAGGTATTTGGTGAGGCTGGCCTATTCATAACTGGCTTACCAGTATTTGCAGTTTGACCCAAACCAAGAGTTTCTATGATCATTTTCTTTTTGCTTCTTTTACAAGGTCATCTCCTTTTATCAACTCTTGGATGGTTTCAGCTCCCAACTATTTGTGTGACCTTCTTTTATAGATGGCAGCACCACTTGGAGCAGTGGTTCTCCTGATTTGCAGCTTTGATGGTCTTTTTGAAACCTCAGCTTCAGGACAGTCAGGCTTTTGAGGAACTTTTGGATCTTTCTTTCTTAATTCCTCTAACCTTTTGTAGGTGATCCTGACCACATCTTCTTTCCATCTAGCAATTTGTCTTTTGTTTCCATATTCAGCAGCAACCAGCTCTTCTCTCATTCTTTTTAGTTCTACCTGTTTGTCAGGCACATTCTTTCTAAACTTTGCCCAGTCAGGAGGAGTGTGAGTGACTTTCCTTTTTATCATGTCTTGAATTCTTGCTGCTTCATTTTCAAGCTCAGGAACAGTCCACTCTTTGTACATGTATCTCTCTCCTTTGTACTTCTTGTGAGCCATGATGCTTTCAATGTAGTCTTTTTTCAAAGTTTCAGCTGCTCTTTCTGAAATTTGTTGACTGACATTTTTTGCAAATTGTTCTAGGGAACTGACTTGTGTGAGCAGATATTCATAGGTTCTAGAAATTTCTTTGTCAAATTTCCCTTGTGTGTTTCTTTTTGAGATATCCTCTGCTTGCTTGGCCTTGATCTTCAAATATTCATCAACATTTTTAGGCCATGGATATCCTCTTATTGATGGCAAACTCCTTTTGGCAGGGTCATCCTCATAGTAAAATGATTTTATTTCTTCTCTAACAGCTGCTAGTTCAAGAGGAAACTGAACACCTGCAGGAGGTAAGGGCTTGTGCATTTGAACTGAAGAGAGAGCAACTGGTTTTGGTATTGTGACAAGAGCTAAAGATTTTGAAGATGTTTGGAATGGTGAAGTGTCATCATCTTTGAGAATTAGCCTTCTCCTCTTTGTTTGAGGAGGGGCTGATGATGTTTTGGATGGAACAGTGGTGGTGGATGTAATGGCAGTGATTTGTGATTGACTAACAGTTGTTGAAACAACTGGTGCTTCAACCACTGTTGTCTTTACAGCAGATGTTGTAACAACTGCTGTCTTCTGCCTTTTGGCAGGAGGTGATTTTGTTTTTGGTGGTGATGGTGGTAAGGCAGTGGATGTAGTGTGTGTTGAAGTGGGAGCAGATGTTGAACCCACTGAAGTACCAACAGTAGTGGGTATAGCAGGAGTTACAACAGCTGTTTTAGGTGGTGGTTTTGGAACAGACTTTGAACGTCTGGTTGGAATGGATTTGGGTAGCCTTACTCTTCTTGTAGTGTCACGGCCCCGACCCGGTTTGACCCGTTTCAGGAGCCGCGGGACAGAAATCCCGTGATATTTATTTATGTGATTTTAGCAGCGGAAATTTTAACATCAGGATCGTTATAAAGCTAAAAACTTTTCCCGATTATTTTATTTCACAATTCGGGCTAAAACCCCGACAATTTACAATAATAATATTTTGCTGATAAATCTTTATTTCAAAACATATTTCTTTATTTTATACTGAGCCACTATCTTAAGCTTAAAATGCTCCCCGGCACTTTTCCTGAATTACAGTAGATCACCTGAAACATGTTTGAAAAAGGTTTTGTTAGCGGGGAAATACCGAGTGAATCATTCAGTTTACTGAAAACGACACATTTGTTATAATTCACAGTATTAAGATCTTTTACATATGTTTCTGATATCAACCAACTACCCACAGTATTTGTCACTCGACCGGATCTGTGACAGTGGTCATATCACCATTGGCTGCCCCAATGAATGACGTATCACTAAATTTTAGGTTCGCCCACCTAAAGTGATAAAAACAGTAGTAATGTGCACAATACCCCACATACTGGCTGTAATTTGGTGATTACATAAACTTAATCACTGTAATTATAATTCTGAAAATAATTTGGAGTATTGTAAAATAGTTGATAAAAAGAGAATGACTCACATTGCAGATTTAATACGGATAGAATATGATTTAGCCTGGTTAACCTAATTTCAATAATAATGCATACAAAACTGGGTTAGTGATCAATACAGCAGTCACGATAACTCACGAAATCAAATTCTCACAATGAACGACAAAGTGCAATACTTAAACATTCATCGATTTAACGACGAACGACAAAGTATAACCCAATGTGGGCGGCACTTAAACATTCTTTGGATATATTGATCTCGGAAAATGAATCGTAATAGCGATCGAGTAATTACCCTGTTTTGCGGCAGCGATTCGAGTGCAGTGTGTGTTTATTTGTAGTAATTTGGTGCTAATTCGACGTACAGATAACAACTTTGCGTCGTTTCAACTTCTAATTTCAAGTCCCAAGGTCGGCTATTTATAGCCAGAAAATAGCCTCGCTTACGAACCGTAAGCCATAACCCTTACGGTCCGTAAGGGTTCGGTCTAATTTGTATAGTAGCCTAGTCAGTGGCATAGGCTTGATGAATCAACAAGAAATCGATTTTCAGTATATACAACGCAATTTTGTTGATAATTATCAACTAGGGTTTATCCCCCCTGAGTTTTAGGGGCCCTGATCCTAATTCCGATTGTTCCGAAAATTTTAGCTTTAGTGCAGAATTACTTGGGTGTCTCAATTAGGGTTTTCTTATTGACTAATTATTATTCTAATTATAAATTTTAATGAGAGTTGTTACATCCTCCCCACCTTAAGAAAAATCTCGTCCTCGAGATTTATTGAAATAGATGAGGGTATTTCCGCTTCATTTCTGACTCCAGTTCCCAAGTATATTCTGGTCCTCTCTTTGAATTCCATTTGATTTTCACCAGTACTAGTCGCTTGTGTTTGAGAAACTTGATTTTCTTATCTTCTATTTGTAAAGGTTTCTCTATGAATTTCAGCTTTTCATTTACCTTTATGTCTTGAAGAGGTACTATCAGGGATTCGTCTGATAGACATTTCTTAAGATTGGATACATGAAATACATCATGTACTCCAGCTAGTTCTTCTGGTAGTTGTAAGTGATAAGCTACTGGTCCTATTCGTTGGATTACTGGGAATGGTCCAACATATCTTGGACTCAGTTTTCCTTTCTTACCGAATCATACGACTCCTTTCCAAGGAGAAACTTTTAAAAGTACTTTATCTCCTATCTGGAATTCTAGTGGCTTGCGGCGATTGTCTGCATAGCTCTTCTGGCGATCTCGAGCTGTCTTTAGTCTTTCCTTGATTTGTGTTATCTTGTTAGTGGTTTCTTGCACGATTTCTGGACCTGATAATTGACTTTCTCCTATTTCTGCCCAACATACGGGAGTTCTGCACTTGCGTCCATACAGTGCTTCGAATGGAGCAACTCGATGCTTGAATGATAACTATTATTATAGGAGAATTCGATTAATGGTAAATGGTTATCCCAATTACCACCAAAGTCAATTACACATGCGCGGAGCATGTCTTCTAGAGTTTGGATCGTCCTTTCACTTTGTCCGTCTGTTTGTGGATGATATGCAGTACTTAAATTGAGTCGGGTTCCCATTGATTCTTGGAAACTTGTCCAGAAACGGGAAGTGAAACGACTATCTCTATCTGATACAATGGAGAGTGGAACTCCATGTAAGGATACTATTTCATCTACGTACAACTTGGCTAACCTTTCCATGCTAAAGGTTTCCTTTATTGGTAGAAAATGAGCGGATTTGGTTAATCGGTCTACGATCACCCAAATGGTATCATTACCTTTTCTGGTTTTGGGTAACTTAGTAACAAAGTCCATTGTTATAAGTTCCCATTTCCATACAGGCATTTCTAACTGTTGTAGCAGACCTGAAGGTTTCTGATGTTCGGCTTTAACTTGTGAACATGTTAAACACTTAGATACGTATTCGGCTATATCCTTCTTCATTCCTATCCACCAGAAATTCTTTCTTAAATCTTGGTACATCTTATTGTTTCCTGGATGTACAGTATACCTAGATTTATGAGCTTCGTCTAAAATCTTTGACCTTAAACTTCCCTGTTTAGGTACCCAAATTCTGCTTTTGTGGAATTTCCAAATTCCATCATTTCCTTGTTCTAATTCTTTTAGGTAACCTTTCATTCCTTCGGCATCGTCCTTGATTGCCGTTTCCTGAATTTCCTTTAATTGTTCCATTAAATCTACTTGTAGATTTTTTCTAAGAGCACGGACTCGCCTTTGCTTCTCATGATACTTACGACTTAAGGCGTCTGCGACTACGTTTGCCTTTCCTTCGTGATATTGAATATCACAGTCGTAATCACTCAGGATTTCCCTCCATCTTCTTTGCCTCATGTTTAACTCTTTTTGCCCAAATATATACCTTAAACTCTTATGATCTGTATAAACAGTAAACTTACTTCCATACAAATAATGTCTCTGTATCTTAAGGGCAAAAACTATAGCTCCTAATTCTAAATCATGAGTCGTATAGTTTTCTTCGTGCTTTTTCAATTGTCTGGAAGCATACGCAATTACCTTCTTGCGTTGCATCAACACACATCCATATCCTAATTTTGAAGCATCACAATATACCTCAAAATCTTCTGTTCCTTCTGGTAAGGCTAAGATTGGAGCTTTGGTTAATTTCTGCTTTAAGATTCTGAAAGCTTCTTCTTGTTTAGGTCCCCACTCAAACTTAGTGGCTTTACGGGTTAGCTTAGTTAATGGTATAGCTATCTTGGAAAAATCCTTAATAAACCGTCTATAATATCCAGCTAATCCTATAAAACTTCTAATTTTCATTGCAGTTTGCGGAACCTTCCAATTGGTAATTGCTTCTATCTTTGCAGGATCTACGTGAATACCTTCGTGATTCACCATATGTCCTAAAAATTGCACTTCTTGTACCCAAAATTCAAACTTCGAGAATTTAGCATACAACTTTTCTTTTCTTAACAAAGTTAAGAGTGCATACAAGTGCTGACAATGTTCGACCTGACTTTTTGAATAAATAATATATCATCTATGAAAACAATTACAAATTTATCCAAATATGGTTTACAGATCCTGTTCATCATGTCCATAAATGCTGCAGGTGCATTAGTTAATCCAAAGGGCATGACTGTAAACTCATAATGTCAATACCTAGTTCTAAAAGCAGTTTTAGGTATGTCTTCTTCTTGAACCTTTAATTGATGATATCCGGAGCGCAAGTCTATCTTAGAAAAATATTTAGCGCCTTGTAATTGATCGAAAAGATCATCAATCCTAGGTAATGGGTATCGATTCTTAATTGTAACCTTATTCAACTCTCTATAATCGATACACATTCTCATCGATCCATCTTTCTTTTTCACAAACAACACTGGTGCACCCAAAGGGGATGAACTAGATTGTATAAATCCTTTGCTTAGTAATTCATCTAATTGCTTTTTCAATTCTAGCATTTCGGTAGGAGCTAATCGATAGGGTGCCTTGGCTATCGGTGTAGTTCCTGGAATGAGATGAATCCTAAATTCTACCTCCCTATCTGGTGGTAACCCAGGTAAATCTTCCGGAAATACATCCGGGTATTCTGAGACTACAGGAATTTCCTTAAGTTCTTTTCCTTTAGTACAAATGATTACTGAAATCATATATACTATTCCTTGTTTCCGTTCATAATTAGCAACTTTCATTACTGATATGAACTTCAGCGGCTTTCGAGGTTTATCTCCTGTAATCATGATTACTTTCCCAGTAGGTGTTTGAATTTCTATAGAGTTTCTATCACAAATGATTTGAGCATGGTTGGCTATTAACCAATCCATTCCTAACACAATATCAAATTCAGCTAATTTCATAGGCAATAGATTTGTAGTAAATTTATGACCTGAGAGTTCTATTTCTACTTTTTGCAAAATCTGATTGATTTTCACTGAATTCCCATCTGCGGTTTCGACTGTAAAAATCTGCCTAACGGTAGTTAAGGGTAACTTAAGAGCTTGACAGAATGAAGTATTTATAAAACTTTGGTTTGCACCAGAGTCAAATAATACTTTTGCATAAACGTTGTGAACTAGAAACGTACCGGCGATGACATCCGGAATGAGCTCTGCTTCTTGAGTGGTTAGCTGGAATGCTCTGGCATTCTTCTTAGTAGTTCCTTCGGTCGCTTTGGGTTTGTTGTCTACTGGGTTGGCTAACTTAGGACATTCTGTTTTGAAATGTCCGGCTTCTCCACAATTGTAACAAATTATGGATTTCTTCCTGCAGTTTTCTTCACGATGTCCTATCATTTTGCAAAAATTGCAAAGTTTCTTACATTTTCCAAAATGATTCTTTTTGCAGATTTTGCAGAATGGCAAAGTTGAGGATTGCCCTGTTCCTCTTTTCTTGAAATTCCTACTATTACCCACTCTAAATCCTTGGGTAATTTTCTGAGCTAGTTCCTTCTTCCTATCTTCATCTCTTGTACGTATCAGTTCATTAGTTAGGGTGTTAGCTAATTCTACTGCATCGTCAATAGTGCGAGGTCTCGCAGCCTTAACGATATTGCGAATTTCGCTAATTAATCCCCAAATATAGCGAGAAATGAGTACCGGTTCTGGCGAAGCCAGTGTTGGTACCACTCTAGCATATTCGAAGAATGTCGAAGTATAACCACGACAATCCACACCTAACATCCGATGAGTTAGGAACTTATTTGCCATTTGTTCCTTTTCATACTCAGGACAGAATTTTCTTTCTACGAGATTCTTAAATTCTTCCCAAGTCATAGCATAAGCCCTATCTCTTCCTTTAGCTTGTAACACAGTGTTCCACCATTCGAGTGCTCCTTCTTTAAACAGATTTGATGCGTACATGACCTGATCATCTTTGGCACACTTACTTATTGCAATTACTGCTTCGGTTTTCTCTAACCAACGCAGTGATGCAGTTGCCCCTTCATTGCCTGCAAATTCAGTGGGTTTACAAGCAAGGAATTCTTTGAAAGTGCAACCAGATGTTGCAGCCTTCTGTTTCTTAGGGAGCGGCGTGTGCTGGGATTCATTATCATGATTAACATGATTATGGCCATCGTATACTATTACTGAAGTTATCTTCAGTAGTACGTTTACTAGGAATGATATGTTGCGGTTCGATTGGACTTTTTACAGCAGCAACAAATGTTGGAATAGCATTGGCTATCCCTTGAGCAACAATATTTTCAATCTCTTGTCTAGTCATATATTGATCCCCTGGATGTTGCTCCGACTGATTAACCTCATTTACTGGTTCATTACCACTATTTGCCATCTGATAATATATAATAATTAGTATTTGATAAATAGTAATCATACATAAACAATCAAACAATTTATAATACACGTATAGTCAAAATTATCGATTTCTCGATTCCATTTCATATTTGTTATAGTATGCATCACTACACACCAATATTTTACAAAGTTTTATTCGGAGTTATGTTACAGACTGATTTCACTATATACTATTACACAACTCTAGTTTTACCATCCTCCTATCCCTCACCATTTGTTGTTCTAAAAACGAAGTTCCCTTTCGTCATACTTCCAGGCAATCTGTCCCCCTATCTCCCTGATTCTATTCCCTGCATCCATCAACTCTTCACCGAAATGGCGAAGTTCAGCCATATTCTTAGTGCTCATTGGTGGATTAGGTAGGGGTTCTGGATCGAATTGCGGAAGGAAGGAATAAGGGTCGTTGACAATATTTTGAAATTGTCAATCATTCGTCCACCATTCTTCCATTTCTATAGGTTGAGCGTGGACTATTGGTTCTGGGATTGTTGTTGCAAAATTCATAGGGAGTGGATTTTCACTAGGATAGGTAAAAACATTCGTATTGACAGGCTGAATAGTTTCACAGTTTGCCAATAGAAAATCTATTTCATCCTGAAAAGTTATTCCCTGGTTTTGGTTTTGATTGGAGCTCTCTCCGATTTCTATCTGTGTTGGTCTAGAACCTTGCCCTACTTCCATTTCTATTTCTTGAGAATATTCCTCAAACTGTATCTCCATTTGCCTAGAATCTTTCTTAACTTCAATTTCCATCTTCGGCTGTTTACCAGTTTCTTTTTCTAGTTCTAAAGGATTGTTTATTTTAGGAAGTTTCGGGACTGGCTTTTTCCTACGGATACGATGTCCCCACACGTAATTCTTCTTTTTCTTTCGTTTTGGCTTTGTCAAAGGTGGAGCATGGAATTCTACAGGTTGGTCCACATCAGCAAAGTATCCAGTAAACTCTTGGGAAACTTCTATATTCACCGGGTAAAGATTGAGGTTCTGAAAAGCTTCAGATATCTCGCTCATGCTGTGTAGCATATATGCAAAATGCACAGAAATGCTAAGTTAAAACTTTGGAACAAAGTTTAACAAATAAACATCGAAGTTTTATTGCACACTATTTGTACAAAATAACAGGAAAGAACACACTCAGATTTATTTATTTATTTACTGGGAAATGCTATTACTAGATTTAGGGTATTTAAAGATTTACATGTTCTGCTACAGTGGCTAGCATATACAAATTTGCCCATTTCTCATCTAGCTTGTCTTCCCAAGGTGATTTATTAATTAACTCCTGGGTTTCCTTTTTAATCCTCTTTTCTCGGATTTGCTCTTTACTTTTCTTAATAATCATACTCCTTTTTCTAGGAGAAAGCGGTTTCTCATATTGTGCTTTTCGCACAAATATTCCTTCTTCAGGGATTGTAGGGAGTTTTGAAAATTTAGTTTTGGATGAACTTCCCTCTTCGTAGACTGACCTATCTAATTTAAGATAGATATCTTGCAAATTTTGCTTACCCATACTGTAACTAACAAATAGTCAGTTAAATAAAACACATAATCACATAATAGTAATCAGGAAAAATTAAGTATCTGTTAAATACTTAATTAGCTTAACTCAGTGGCTCTAATACCACCTTATTTCTGTCACGGCCCCGACCCAGTTTGACCCGTTTCAGGAGCCGCGGGAAAGAAATCCCGTGATATTTATTTATGTGATTTTAGCAGCGGAAATTTTAACATCAGGATCGTTATAAAGCTAAAAACTTTTCCCGATTATTTTATTTCACAATTCGGGCTAAAACCCCGACAATTTACAATAATAAGATTTTGCTGATAAATCTTTATTTCAAAACATATTTCTTTATTTTATACTGAGCCACTATCTTAAGCTTGAAATGCTCCCCGACACTTTTCCTGAATTACAGTAGATCACCTGAAACATGTTTGAAAAAGGTTTTGTCAGCGGGGAAATACTGAGTGAATCATTCAGTTTACTGAAAACGACACATTTGTTATAATTCACAGTATTAAGATCTTTTACATATGTTTCTGATATCAACCAACTACCCACAGTATTTGTCACGCGACCGGATCTGTGACAGTGGTCATATCACCATTGGCTGCCCCAATGAATGACGTATCACTAAATTTTAGGTTCGCCCACCTAAAGTGATAAAAACAGTAGTAATGTGCACAATACCCCACATATTGGCTGTAATTTGGTGATTACATAAACTTAATCACTGTAATTATAATTCTGAAAATAATTTGGAGTATTGTAAAACAGTTGATAAAAAGAGAATGACTCACATTGCAGATTTAATACGGATAGGATATGATTTAGCCTGGTTAACCTAATTTCAATAATAATGCACACAAAACTGGGTTAGTGATCAATACAGCAGTCACGATAACTCACGAAATCAAATTCTCACAATGAACGACAAAGTGCAATACTTAAACATTCATCGATTTAACTACGAACGACAAAGTATAACCCAATGTGGGCGGCACTTAAACATTCTTTGGATATATTGATCTCGGAAAATGAATCGTAATAGCGATCGAGTAATTACCCTGTTTTGCGGCAGCGATTCGAGTGCAGTGTGTGTTTATTTGTAGTAATTTGGTGCTAATTCGACGAACAGATAACAACTTTGCGTCGTTTCAACTTCTAATTTCAAGTCCCAAGGTCGGCTATTTATAGCCAGAAAATAGCCTCGCTTACGGACCGTAAGCCATAACCCTTACGGTCCGTAAGGGTTCGGTCTAATTTGTAGAGTAGCCTAGTCAGTGGCATAGGCTTGATGAATCAACAAGAAATCGATTTTCAGTATATACAACGCAATTTTGTTGATAATTATCAACTATGGTTTATCCCCCCTGAGTTTTAGGGGCCCTGATCCTAATTCCGATTTTTCCGAAAATTTTAGGGTTAGTGCAGAATTACTTGGGTGTCTCAATTAGGGTTTTCTTATTGACTAATTATTATTCTAATTATAAATTTTAATGAGAGTTGTTACATGTAGGCTTCTTCTTTTCATCAACAAGATTTTCATCATCTTTTGACCCTGAAGTACCCTGATCCGGATAATCCACCCTGGCTTTCCTTTTGGCCTCTCTATCCCTTTTTACACTTGCAACTGCTTCTGCCAGTGCATTTGTGGTCACATCAATTTTCTTGCTTCCATCTGGCAAAGGGATCTCTTTGGTCACGTTTGCATCTTCTGGTTCAAGGTAGAGACCATCCTCTATTCCCTTCTTTTTCCACTCCTGAATTTTCTCTCCCTTTTTGGAATTATCTGGGGGAAGTTGATCAATGAAGAGAACTGGTGGAGGAGCAGTGCCAGTAGTGTGCAGGATCTGAGTTTTGAGTGCCTTTAGATCAGCCTGAGTGTTCTTGAACCTTGACTCCATTGCATTTCTCAGCTGTTGAACATGTTTTTCATGTTGCTGATCTGCTATTTGTGCTTGATGAGGGAGAAAAGGTTGAAATAGATTCCAGAGCTCATTTGTAGCAAGTGCCTGTTGTGGAGCAGGTGCTTGAGGTGGAACAACAGTGGATTGCATCTTTTGAGTTTTCAACACCTGCTGTAGCATGTTTTTAAGATCTGCAACAGATGTATCCAACTTTTCAATTCGTTCCGTCAAATCCTGATATTTTAAATCATCACCCAATTTAATGGGATCATCTGATTTCCCACTAACAGTGGTTTTATCAGTGGTAGAGGTAGGGAGCATACTCCAAACATTAACCACCGATGCCCCTTTTTCTTGGTACTGGGGTCTTCTCCCTTCAACACTTGACAACCTTTTGATGTTGCCAGTAGGATAAATAAATCCACTGGTGGTTGGCAGAGGTGCTATAAAAGGAATTGCCTCCAAGGAAGTCTTATTGATGTAACCACTATCCAACTGTAAACCAGTGGGTTCAACAGTTGTAGTGGCTGCTTCACTTGGATTACCACCAAGAGTCACTTGTAACTCAAGGGGTGTAACCTCCTCAGGTTGTGTTGGCGGGTTAGCAAGGAATGATACATCAGGCTCAGTCAGTTGTTGAGGTATATTCTCATTAACAGGTGATTGAGAAGGAGTGAGTAATGCCTGGTTCAAATCGATTGCATCCAACAAAAGTTGTGTTTTTGGTGGAATTGTGGATGTGAGGTGGGGTGTAGAAAGAGAAGTTGCCCCGGGCATTGGGCTGTGGATGATGGAAACGAGTGTTTCCAGAGCATCATAATGTGGTGGCCCTATGTGTACAACCTGTTCTTTTTGTGAAGAAGCAGGAGGAGTTTTGGTTATGGGTTGAGATATTTGTACCAACTGCTGTGAGGAAGTAGCAGCAGTGGTTTCTTGTGACATTTGTGTTGTCACAGGCAGTAGCTCTGGTATCTCATCCTCCAGAGTTGCCGTTTTGATTGGTTTGGGGGGTTTTTGATTTTTCTTTTTGTTTGGCTTTTTGGGATTTGTAGGTGTGGGTTTCAAAACAGTTTGTCTGCTGCTTTGATCACCTAGAGCAGTGGGCTCAGCAGCAGATACCTGAGGAGCAGTGGTAGCTGCTAAATTCTGCTTAGGCACCTCTGCTTGTGTTTTGCAAGGTGCTAAAATTCTTGAAAAAGTTTCAGTTGTTAAACTGTTTATTTGAGTAGATTCACCTTGATTTATTGCAGCTAAATCATCCTTACTGAATTTCTTTTCAAAATAGTAACTTAGAAACCTTAGAAACAGTAAGAATGACTTTGTATCAACATTATTAACCAAATCTTTAAAGATTTCCCGAGAGTAGTTAAAATTTTCTTCTTGAAGAATTGCATACCCCAGATTTTGAATCTTTAAAGGGATTTCATTGAAAGAAGTGGTCTTGTTTGAAACACATAGTAGGAGGGTATGAAATAAAAATCTGGTCGCAGAAGGAAAATAACCTTTTTTAAGGTAAGTTTCTTCATCATTGTGGCTTCATACCCTCTTTCAATGAAGTCAATTTGTAACTCGTTTTTAGTGAAAGAAGTTTTACCTTCCTGATCATCGAGTTGAAAGACCTCTGAAATGGATTGTGGCGTGATTTGGACAGCTTTACCCTTTATAGAAGAGTGTATGGTGGTTGCAGTGTCTCCTTGTTTTTCAAGGGTTGCATTCTTCCAGAACTCCCTTTGGGTCTCCAAGTAGATTGGTGCATCGGCGGTGAACAAAGTTTTGTACTTTGATTTTGCCATGATGTTAATAATGGAATCGAAGACATCAGTGGTTCCTAGTTTTGTGAGAAGACCCAGGAGATTGTGAGCTGATTTATATGGAATTTCAGTGGAGATTGGCTTTTGAGAGGCTGTTTTCGATGATGACTTGGATGTGGGTTTTGCGGATGGCTTCAATTTTGTCATTTTTGAATAGAATTATCGAAGAATTTTGTGGAAGATGAGATGAAAAAACTGCTTTGAGAAGAGAATTTTTTAGAATTCAATTCGACAGTAAAACCCTGTTTTGGTGGTGAGTGGGGGATTTTATAGGGAAGAAAGTGAATGCTGACGTGGCAGCCATTACAAAAGGTCTGACCACTATGTACTGCCCACGTGACAACCCCTGGTGAACGTGAAAGATAGTACTTTGATGAAAGTGAGAGATGAAGGCAGTGGTAAGGAAGCAGTGGATGATTTTCACTATCAGTGGATAGCATATCAGTGGATAAGACACTGCTTTTGAACAACAGAGGTTATCAAAGGAATGAGAGAACAGGGGTTGACTTTCAGCAGTGGACAAACTTTTGAAGTGGAGCAGACTTTTGAACAATCAGTGGGTATGGCAGACTTTTAAGGATTTTAATGAAAATTTCATTTTTAGCTATTTTTAAGGATGGATTTTTGATTTTCTGAAAACATTTTGTTGCTTTTAGTCAAAGAAAAACAAGATGTTGCTTGTTATTCCATGTTCAGCATCCCAATCCTAGAGACCAAGCTTTCAAAAGTGGCTGTATCAAGTGCTTTTGTGAGCACATCTGCCAGCTGGTCTTTAGTTGGGACATGATGCAGAGAAATCAAACCTTTTTCATAGCAATCCCTCACAAAGTGATGTCTGATGTCGATGTGTTTGGTGGTAGAGTGGAAAACTAGATTTTTGATGATATTTTCTGCTGCCTGGCTGTCCAACATGAGTGGTGTTTTTAAGGCAGTGATACCAAAATCCAGTAACTGATTTTGAAGCCACAAGAGTTGGGCTGTACAGCTTGCAGCAGCAATGTATTCAGCCTCAGCAGTGGATGTTGAAACTGCTGCTTGCTTTTTTCTTTGCCAAGAAACTAAGCAATCACCTAGAAACTGGCACCCTCCTGAAGTGGACTTCCTTGTGGTGTGACATCCAGCAAAGTCACTGTCTGAAAAAACTGAAAGCTTGATATTCCCATTAGCTGGATACCAGATACCAAGTGTGGGAGCACCTTTTATGTATCTGAAGATCCTTTTTACAGCAATGAGATTTGATTTTCTGGGAGCTGATTGACTTCTTGCACAGACACATGTTGCAAACATGATGTCTGGTCTAGATGCAGTTAGGTATAATAAAGACCCAATCATGCTTCTATAGAGTGTTTGGTCAATCAGCTCATCCTTTTCATCAGACATGACCAGCTTATTTGTTGCCATGGGTGTGCTGCATGGTTTACAATCATTCATATCAAATTTGGTAAAAAGTTCTTTAGCATATTTGCTTTGATGAATGAAAGTTCCATTTTGCATTTGCTGTACTTGGAGACCAAGAAAGCATTGCAGCTCACCCATTGCACTCATTTCAAACTCAGCTGTCATGAGTTCTCTAAACTCTTCACACATTTTGTTACATGTGCTTCCAAAAATAATGTCATCCACATAAATTTGGACAATCATTAAATCATTCCCTCTCCATTTAAGAAACAGTGTTTTATCAATGGTACCTTTTTTGAAACCATTTGAGAGTAGGAAGTTGGAAAGAGTTTCATACCAGGCCCTTGGTGCTTGTTTCAGGCCATACAAGGCTTTGTTTAACCTGTAGACATGATCAGGATAAAATGGATCCTCAAAACCTGGAGGTTGACATACATACACCTCTTCTTGAATTGTACCATAGAGGAAAGCACTTTTGATATCCATTTGAAACACCTTCATGTTGTGGTTGATAGCAAAGGCCAGGAACAGTCTAATGGCTTCCAATCTTGCAACAGGGGCGAATGTCTCATCATAATCAATCCCCTCTTCCTGTCTGTAACCTTGAACCACAAGCCTGGCTTTATTCTTGACAACAATACCCCTTTCATCAGTTTTGTTTTTGAAGACCCACTTTGTGCCAATGGGACTGACCTCTTCTGGCAGTGGTACAAGCTCCCATACTTGTTGTCTTTTAAACTGTTGGAGCTCCTCTTGCATGGCTTCTACCCAGCTGTTGTCTTTCAGCGCCTCTTGGTACTTGACTGGCTGATGGAGTGATAGAAAACAACCAAAAAGACAAATGTTTTGGGTTTGGCTTCTTGTGAGCACCCCTTCATTGATGTTGCTAATGATTTGATCAGGTGGATGAGATCTCAAGAAGATTAAATCTCCTTGGTATGGTATGATGGCATTTGTTGGTGAAGGCTGCAAATGTGTATCATCTGCGCTAACCACTGCTGGTGACTTTGATGACCCAGCAGTGGCTTCAAAAGGTGGTGGAATAGGAGGTAATGAAGTGGACAACTGCTGACTTTTATCCACTGTTTGAGGACTTTTGTCAGCAGTGTTTGAGGATGTAGAAGCAGTGGTGGTTGGGCTACTTTGGTCAACAACTGTTGAGGTAGCAGTGGTTGAGCTTTGACAACTGTTTTGAGCAGCTGGTGCTTTTCCCTTTGTGGCAGACCTTTGAGGGATGATGATTTCATACCCATAGTCTGGTGTTGTATCCTCTGCTGCACTGTTAGTCTTGACAGCAGTATTTTCAAAAGTAAATTTTTCAAGCTCAAACAGATCTGTAGGATTTGCTGGGATTTTCATTGATGAAAGTTCATTGAACTTTACATTCAAAGTCTCCTCCACTGCCATGGTCCGTGTATTGAACACTTTGTATGCCTTGGCAGTGGTTGAGTATCCCAGATGATAACCACAATCAATTTTGGCTGCAAATTTTGAAATGGAATCTTTTAAGTTCAAAATAAAGCATGGGCAGCCAAACACCTTGAAATGTGAGATCAGTGGTTTGATTTTATACAGAATTTCATAAGCAGTCCTTTTGTGCCTGGGGTTTATTAAAACTCTGTTCTGGACATAGCAAGCAGTGTTTACTGCCTCTGCCCAGAAAGTTATTGGCAAACCTGAATCTGCAAGCATAGTTCTGGCAGCCTCAATCAAAGTTCTGTTCTTTCTTTCAACAACCCCATTTTGCTCTGGTGTTCTAGGGATGCTGTACTGCCTTACAATCCCTTTCTTCACACAGAAGGCATCCAACTCCTTATTTTTAAATTCTGTGCCATTGTCACTCCTGAAGCTTTTCACTGGAAGGTCAAATTGCTTTTCAACCTGTGTCACAAAGTCTTGAAAAATGCTTGCAGTCTCATCTTTTGAGTGTAAAAAGAAAGTCCATGTAAACCTAGAAAAGTCATCAACAATAACCAAACAATATCTTTTCTTTTTGAGGCTCATGACTTGAACTGGGCCAAACAAATTCATGTGTAGCATTTGCAAACACTGGGTTGTTTTGGACTCTTCAATGGACTTGTAAGAACTTTTATGCTATTTTCCTTTTAAACAGGAAATGCAATGTTCAGGACATGAAAACGATTTTTGTGGTAGGCCTCTCACCAAACCATTTTTTGAAATTTCACTGATTGTCTTAAGATTTGTGTGCCCCAGCCTTCTGTGCCAAAGTTCTGTCTCTTTGTTAGAGGCAGCTGAGAACAGACAGGCATTAGCTCTGGGACACTCTTTTGACATATCAACAACATAAACATTGCCACTTCTTTGAGCAACAAGTTTAGTTTGACCAGTTTTGATTATTGCTTCAATCTTTTTGACCATTTCTGGTCCAACAATCCTACAACAATCTTTTGTGAAGAATGACCCAAACCCTTTGTCACTCATTTGTGATACACTCAGAAGGTTGAATTTTAGATTGTCTATTAGATTGACATTTTCAAATTTTACATTTCCAGATTGCACTGTACCAGACCCTAGAACTTTCCCTTTACTATTATTCCCAAAGGATATATCACCCCCTCCATGGATTTTAAAGTCTTTGAGGAGGGCTTTACATCCTGTCATGTGCCTGGAGCCTCCACTATCTACATACCAAAGACTATCAAAGCATGCAGAAGCTCCCTGCACATGAAGTAAAAGGATTAGTTCATTAAGGGCTCCAAAGCCAACAGGGCTTTGGATGGGGATTCAGCAGTGTCTGGTATGGATGCAGAGTGATGGACAGTGGTTAGGTCAGGGGTTTGGACAGTTTTAGTACTGTTTCTTGCTAACCACTGTTGAGGGTCTTGACCAATCACTTACTGATAACCAAAAGGATGCCTATTGACTTTAGGTTTAGAGGGCCTTTTGTAGGCCTCATAAACGTGTGGAATCCTTTGGTAAGACTGTTTCTCCTTGCCTTTTCTGAACTGATTGGCAGGGGGTGCATCAGTAACCTAAACATCTCTTTTGATAGATGTTTGGTTCAGCTGTTTTGTAACAGCTGTTTGAACTGGTACAAACAGTGGTTGTTTCTTGGTGAATTTGACAGATGTTGATGATGATGATGGACTCAAGGATGTTTTAGCAATATACTCATTCTTTTTCACATCAAAGTTTTTGAGATACACACATGCTTGAGTTTTGTGGTTTGTTTTACCAAAAACAATGCAACTTTCAGCTGAAACAATGACACTTGTTCTGTTTATATCATAAGCTTTTAAGTGGAAATAGTCTTTTGTTAGATGATTCCTTTTCTCACAGAATTCACAAAACAAGTTATCAATTTTTTCTTTCTTCTTTCTCTTTTCAGACTCCTTTGCAGCAGAGGTTTTAACCACTGCTGGGATGTCCTTGAGAGGCATGACTTTAACTTTTGGAGTTTTAACACCATCAGTGGATGTAAAGTCCATTGGCTTGAAATTTTCAAGAATATCACACTCATCAGACCATTTTGGTTTAAACTGATGACTTTCAAGTTCCTCAAAAGTAGAGGATCCCATTGGTCTGTCAAGTGTGATTTTGTTACCAAGTTTGTTAGTGATTTTCACTTCTTGGCCATTCTTGTTTGTAGGGATAAACTCAGTGGTTACATCAGTGGTTTGAACAGATTTTCCAAAAGCAGTGTTTTCATCATCATGTTTTCTATAACCAACCCCAAATTTCACATTGCTTTTTATCTGTTTTTCAAGCATAACCTCATACCCTTTGCATGATTCCATCCATCTCTCACATGTGATCTGGGTGGACTCTAACTCCTTTTTGCAAACTTGGTATTTTTCTACCAAAGTTTGGAGTTGGGTTTTGGTTATGCTCTGCTCTTCTTTCATGCTGCTAATCTCTTTGTCTTTTTCAGCCAATTTGTTTTTAAGTTCTTTTAGAGATCTTTCAAATTTGACTTCATCAGATAAGATTTTATCCCGAAGGTTTTCATTCACCTCTTTGATGTTAGCAAAAGCAATAATGCAATTGTCAGAACACAGTTTTTCAAGAACTTAAGGTGATACCTTAGCAGCAGCCATCATTGCACAATCACATTGAGGATTTTCTTCATCTTCAGCTCTTTCTTCTTTCTCACCTACTTTTTCTTCTTTCTTTTCTTCCTTGTTCTCTTCGGACCATGGGTCTGTCAGTGGTTCAATCAGGGTACCTGAACTTTCTCCCAACAGTAGTTCACCAGCCACAGCAGCAACCACTGCTTCAGTCACCTCATCCACTGTTTCAATACTCAGCTGTTCCTCTTCAGTTTCAACCCCCTCCTGTATTGACTCTAATGCCATCAAACAAAATTCATTATGAGAAGAAACATTGGAAGCATAGAGTGCAAAATTTTCATCACTAAGGTCTTCAGGCATACTGCTCCAGTCAACAAACCCTTGAGTGAAAAAACTTTGTTGATCTGGTTGTACTGCTGCTGGAGCAGTGGTTTGAGGTGCAGGTTGCACTTGTGCCTGAGGGACAGAGGTTTGAACATATTGGATCTGTGGAACAGTAGTTTGGACATAGTGCACTAGCACAGGGGCAGCAGCATAGTGAGCAGTGTTCACTTGAGCTGCTGGGGCATATTAGGCATAGTGCACAGTGCCTTGATTTTGAGGTCTAGGATTTGAGCTAGGATGAGTGATTATGGGACCAGTAGTTTGACTCCTACACTCCCTAGCGAAGTGTCCCAACCTATTACACTTGTAGCACTTGATTTTCGATTTATCCAACCCAACCCTTAGATTCCCATGCAAACCTGGGAATTTTCGCCCTGTTCTTTTATAAAATTTGCTAGTTCTAACACTTAGCAAGGCCAGTTGGTGCAGGATGTCCATTTCCTCTAAGTCAGTGGGGTCAAAATGCTGTAGATCATTGAGTTCAAAGCTAAGGTTGTCTGACATCTGGTTTTCGTTTGCAGTGAATGCATAACTTGTAGAGTGAGGATCAGGGTTGTTAAAATTTGCACCAGCAGTTATGTCAATGAAGTGATCATAACCCTGATCCTTACCACTACTCCCAGATTCTTCTTGACCCAAAAGAGCAGTGTTACCGAATGTATAATCATCAACGGTTTTTCCTGACTCTTGTAACTTCCTTTTCTGGTTCAACTCCCTTTCGTAGGTCAGGAGTCGACCGTGGAGTTGGGTCAAGGTCAGATCCTTGAACTCAGGTGAGTTTCGGGTGACAAAAGCTATGGTGTCCCATTTTTTTGGCAGTGACCTGAGGAACCTGCTATTTTGAGTTGAGTTTGTAAAAGTGGCTTTAACAAGCCCCAGTTCACTGATGAGACAACTGAAACGCTCAAATTGTTGCGTCAGTGATTCACCTTTAATATGACAAAATGTTTCATACTGTTGGTTCAGGATTTCCCTATTGTTTTCTATGACTTCTTCGGTTCCCCCAAACTGTTCCTTAAGCGCGTCCCATAACTCTTTGGCACTGTTACAGTGTAACAGTCCAGCATATATTTCATTGGGCAGCGCTGATGCTATGATGCTAAATGCTTTAGCATCTAGTTCAATTTTTTGAAAGTCGGTTTCGGTATAATTTTCAATTGGTTTTGGAACGTTCTTTTTAGCATCTTCAGCGCTTGGCACTGTGGGAACATGGGGACCAAAGGCGACAGACCTCCAACAACCTGTGCTTTGTTGAGCGAGAATGTTACCCATCCTCCTCTGCCAGATGTTGTACTCATTTCTTTTTAGCATAGGTGGTTTAAAAAGCGAGCCGATGTTGTTTTATCATCCTGAGGTTGTGACGTCATTCTTGTTGTTTTACAGACACTGAGAAATCAACTTTAATGGTGATTAATCCTTGCTCTGTTTTTCAACAAACGAACAAACGATCAGTATCAACTGCTATGAGCTGAACTATTTACGTCAAAATGATTGTTAAATCAAATTTGACTGTCCAAGCTCTGATACCAATTGTTGGATCTGAGTTCGATTTTGATTGTATTTTGTGTTTGAAATTAAAATGAAAATGGATGAGTGTGCAGCGGAATTATGATGAAAACAAACTTTGCATACAATCAAATGAGAGTAATACTTTGATCAAACATCTTTACACAATGAATCGGAAGATTGAATTTATTTCAATAACGATTACAATGATTGATGAATGAATGCAAACTCCCCCTCAGCCAGAGCTCAGTTGTTTGTTCGTGCAAAGAAGACGATGGTGCAAAAGAGCTAATAGAACAGTACAAAGTACTGATCTATTTATAGGCACTTGCAAACTACTGAGCATCTTAGCTGATGTCACCATGAATGTGACATCTAACCTCCTAACAAACTCTAACCTCTAATCTATACAAACACTGCTGTGTTAACTACTGCTATTACATTATATAACAAAACAGACTATTGATCAGCTGCTGCAACCTTCCACTGCTGTGAACCCAGCAGCACTTGTCCGGATCAGCAGAGCTTGACTCAAAGCAGTAGATTGAATCAGCAAGGCTTTAGTCTTTCATCAGGTCTTTACTTGAGCAGCAGTTGTAGTTCAGTATTTTGCAAGATCAGCAGATAGGAGGTCAGCAGTTGTTGAAATCACTTTCAAGGGGAGAGATTTGTATGTAAACATCTGCTTATTCTGGATCCACTGCTCTGATCCAGTTTTGGCTTTAATTATCTGTTCCTCTGATAGGGTTCAATCCCAACAATCGCACATCTAAGTGAACACTGATTGAACTGTTACATGTTGATGTATGGAGGACTTGATTATGTATTAATGTATGTGAATTGTATGTGAACAGTATGTGGATTGTAGAATATGAAGCATGACTACGGTGTACAAAATTGTTAGCGTATGTGTGATAATGTGTGAACTACTCGTGTATGAAACGGATTTCTATTGGTAACCATATTAGGATTTGGTCGATCAACTGTAAACAAGTAACTAGTCTTACTGAGCAAATCTAAGGTGAGTTCACTACATTTGAACATGCGTCCCGGTGGTTGGGACAGTCAGTGAGTATCCCGGGGAGGGATAAGTCGTTTGGGTAAAAACTGGTATATATATTGGATAATATTCTCATCCTATCATTCTTAAGTCCCATCTTTTGTTACCGAGGAGGTAACGGGGTATTAGTTGGTAGCACTACTTAGGTTTGGCACCCTCACGCCGTACCGGGGAGGACGGTTGTGAACTAATGACCCAGTCGAGCCCAGTGCTTTGATAGGAGCACTGGGGAAAGGGCAAAACATATATCAGGAGCCGTCTTGTTCAGAAATGAGATATTATCAATATTACTTGCATTTGTTAATGAACTGTTTTATACATCTGGTAACAAACTTTTCTTAAACTGTGAACTCGCCAGCTTTGTCCGATACACTTGTTCCATGCTCGCAGGTCGTTAGGTATCTTGGATGTGGAAACTTGCTGTCTAGAGGAGCAGGAGTGGTCATGGGTCGACTGAAGGGACTCATGTGATTACTTAATTATTATTTTACATTGATTTTTGAACAACGTAGTTATGGTTTGTTATTTGCTTCCGCTGAACATATTGGTTTTCGAATAAACTTGTGATGGGATTTATTTAATAATTTGAAAACTTTATTTGAAACGTGTGGGTTCAATGTAATTAGTGGCTCATTGTCAGTACGTCACACGCCTATCAGGGACACTCCCTAGGTGGTATTTTGGGGGTGTGACAGTTTGGTATCCAAGCCACTGGTTTTAGTGAACTTGGTTTTAAGACGTCTTTGAAAAACCAGACTATAACCAAACAGTTCTGAAAACAAGAATACGACCATGATACTCAGCTCTAGGTAGCAAGGTTCGTCTTTCGTTTGTTCATTGCACAACATAACTAGTGAACACTTACATATGATATTGCCCGTGACTGCACGTTTAGCACAACAATATGAATCCATGTATTACTTGCATGTGTTAAGTGATTGATAGTGTGGTGTTACCCAAGAGATTCGTGACCCCTGTTTTGTGATATTCTTTGTTTGACATCTGAGTTTGAGGAACCATTTGACATGAGTTAGGAGGAACTGAGATGAGCATGCAAATCACAATATTATTGTGGGTGCACACATAATAATTGTGTGGGGTGCATGTGCGTCCCAGTGAGGCTTAACAAGTGAAAAAAGGGTTCTGCTCTGTTATCTAATCAATGTGAAAAGTAACTAGTTTATAGGAGTCGTAGTAATGATTGTCTCTTACTCGAATGTGATCTTTTCTATTCCCTCTGAAACCCTTCGAATCTCGATGCTATCGAGTATTCCCTGAACACCCATCTGAACGCCTAGCGAACCGTGTAGAATGTTAGGTGCTTGCACGAACGTCCTTGAGTTGGATGTCACAGCGTCAAATGATTGGTCTATACTTTTCTCGCTTTTCTTCGTTAGATGGAACTTAACGTATTGACGCTTAGATCCCGAAGTGCGATCACTTCTGTAACACTCTAGCAACATACCGTGTATTACTCCATCAACTTACAAGATCGATGGACAAGAGGATGAGCGTAGTATCTTACCGACCTCGGCATTGGGACGACCCTGATTACCGGCAGCAAACACCAGCAAGTGACACAGAATGTGCAAAGGTGGACCCTGATGGCGAAAGGTCATAGGACCCCGTTTCAAGCAATGACCTCAGAAGCAACAGTCATGGCAACATCAAGGTACTTGTAATAGTAGCCTACAGTATGGAAATGAGGGTGTCTACGACATGGATTGGCTGTTGATAATTCAAGACGACAGTAACCAAGGGGATAACGACGATACTGGGATTCCTTGTAATGAAAACAACACTGGAAGTGATAATTCGCGCAAGGGCATTTAGGATTGGCATGGGCAACGCCAGGATTATAGCAACACGGTGGCCTGCACGTTCTTGGTAACTAAACGCCTCGTCCCTGTTCTGTTTAACGCTGGTGCTTCTGGAAACCAAACCTGTTGTGGAACCGACTGATGGTAAGTCAATGGAAACCTCCTATGTTTGTTGGGATGCAAACTCAACCTTGTGGGACAAGTGTTCGACATCTACCCTTGATGGTTTTGTTGTAGTAAGTTAGTGTGGATTGGTTATCTAGATAACGCACGGATATACCTTGTAAGAAATTGTCGGTTGTCCTAAAGCATCAGTGTGGTGTAAAGGTTAGTATCTTTTCAGCAATAAAAGTCAGGAGCGTCTACGGAGGGATTACTCCGCTATGTTGGCAACTGTTACAAATGGTTGGGCTAAGGAAAGAGGATCGAGGATCCACCAATTGCTCGTGATTCCTCTCAGTGTGCTACTTGAGGAACTTTCAGGTTTACTTCCACAACTAATTAGGTAGAATCTCAGTTTGATCTCGTGCCAGAGGCAGCCCTGATTACTCGCACCTCTTACTGTCTTGCACCAGGAGGGTTGCAAGAACTGTCCAATCAACTTCAGGAAACTACAGAATGGAAGTTTTATAGATCTAGCTCCTCGTTTTGGGGAAACGCGCTCTATTGCGGAATGAAGGATGAGTCCTTTCATACGTGTATAGACTACCACAAGGTGGATATCATAGACCGTCACCCCCTGTCTCGCATCGACAACCTGCTTGACCCGTTGCAATAATCAAGAATCTATCCGGAAGCTGACTTAAGACCGGACTGCCATCTGATGGAAGACCATTGGGAGGATGATTACTAACACGGCGTTACAGATCCAGTATGGCCACTACGATTTTCTGTTCAAGTTATTTAAGATATCCAACACACCGGCAGCCCCAGGGATCACATGAGTAGTATGCGTCAACCTCGTTTCACCAGAATCGTCGACAACATTTATCTGTGATGTTTGGAATCACTACCAGGGGAAAGGAACGCTATGAACGGCACCTGTATTTTGTCCTAGAGCTCCTAGGGGAGGAGCAACTCCACGCGAAGTCCTGGGAGGTACATTTTTGGTCATATAAATAACGAGGTGGAGATACACGTGGATCTCGCTAAGACCCGTTTCGGTTAGAAACTGATCGACACCAAAGATCCCTTCAAGGATACAGAGATTTCTTGGTCCCACTAGATGCTATCGCAGATTCATCACAGGATTTTCGAAGATCGCGCAGCTTAAATCTCTTTAGCACATCAGGGTGCTGTGTTCGTGGGAGACAAAACAGGAGGACGTCTTTTCAGCTTTCGCATCCCAACTCTGCAATACACTGAGCATCGTCTCTACCCAAGGGTGCGAGTGATTTAGTGGTATATCATGATGGTTCGAATCAGAGTCCCAGTTACACGCCGATGCAACACGAGAAGGTGATAGCTTACGTAATAGAATTACAAGGAGAATTGCACGACACACAATCTGCGGTGGAAACCGTGATTTTTGGATGTAAGTTGGAGGCATTACTTGGATGGTACCGAATGCACTACTTAGACCAATCACAAGGGCCTCCCGTATACCCTTGTTTCAAGAGAGCTAAACATGTGATGGCATCGCTGGATGGGACTTTTGAATGAATACGACCGTGAAACCTGGACGTGCACGAGCTTTGCAGCTTGTCATTCACTATAACATACTTGATTAGACTCGCCTTGTTCAAATTGAAGAACTGAAGGAAGAGAGTTCTCAAGATTGACCCATGCGGGGCATGGGGAAGCAACGTTTGGCAGGTCGGACGATACTTGCTGCTTCATGGAACGAATATGGACCTCACTATACAGCAACCTTAGGGAACTGGTGCAGGCGAAGCACACGGGTCTCAATATCCTATTCATCTGAGTTTTGATAGGATGTATTAAAACCTGAAGACCATGTACGGGTGACCTGACCTGAAGGCCCATATAGCCACGCATGGGAACGAAGTTGACATGTGGGAAAGTCAAGGTGGGATATTAGCAACCAGAAACACATGTATGGAAATGAGAACAGATTGCCATGGATTTTGTCACTAGTCTACTTACAACTCGAAATGGAAACATTATCACCTAGGTGATCATTGATAGACTCAAGTTACCAGCACACTTTCTTGCAATCAAGAAAACTGACGAGTCTTCACAGTTGTGAATGATCTTCTGATAGAGGCGGCTTTTAGTACGTGGTGCCAACTCCTGTTACCTCTGAATTTGATCTATGCATGATTTATGTCAGGCAATACACAACACCCTTGGTTCACGTCAGGACCAGAACATTGCTTATCGTCGTTGGGCAAACGATCAGAGAAAACGAACTCTCTTGGCACTCGAAGACATGCTGCGAGCATGTGTGTGACTGGTTTGGTGCGAATTGGAAGGATTCTTACCTATGGGTAGGTACTACTGCGGCAGTCATCATCTTGGTACCCAGACAGCTCTATTGAAGCATTATGTAGACGATAATGCCAACCTCCTTGTTAGACTGAGATGGTTGACAACTAAATTACTAGTTTAGGATTGGTACTCGAAACTCTTGGGAAGGTTGTTTGGATCGGGAGTCGATTGGCGGCAACGCGTGACTGTCAGGAAAGCTGATAAACTTGGGAAACGCTGGAAGATCGCTGTAGGCGATCGTATCGTGTTGGAAGTCTCACCCTGGGAGGGTGTGGAATGGTTGGGAAGCATGGCGAGCTTAACTGACGTCACGTTGGACCATTCAACAGTCTGGGAAGAATCGGTAGCGTAACCTACAAACTCGAGTTACCCGACGAATCGGGTAACGTACGCGATGCTATTTATGTTTCGGATCTAAGGCAGTGGTTGTCTGATGAAACACGTATGATACCTTTACTGGAGGAATTTATCGAACACATATACCAGGAAGTCAAGGTTCGTTAACATAGTCGTATCCCGATTGTGAGAGTTCGTTGGAACTCAAGACGTGGACCGGAGTTCACGTGGGAACGCGAGGATCAGATGAAGCTAAAGTATCCTCAACTCTTTTCTAATGACCAATCTAATGCCGGTAAAACTGGTGAATTTCGTGACGAAATTCCTCTTCAAGTTGGGGATGATGTGGCACCTGGGGAAAATCCGCAGTCATCCTGAGTGGACACTTCGACGCTTTTGGATTACTTATCAAATTTCGGGACGAAATTTCTTTCAAGTTGGGGATGATGTGACAACTCGGGATCTCAAGGCCTTTCCTTCACGTGTTACTCGAGCCTGTATTCGTGATTTGTTTGAGTTGTAACTTGTGCATGAATAATTGAAGTATTCTTGCGTACTAACTTTGTATGATTATTTATTAATCAACTTACAACTTATTATTAGTTATATTTGTCATAGTTAGAACTAAACTATCAATCTTGTCAAAGCCTAGAACTTCGTCAATATTACCCTCGGGGATCATTGGAATCCCTATCCGACGAACATTGGAACTTTGCCATCATCATTTTTTACGAAGCTTGGAACCTTCGTCATTAACTCCACCCGAAGAAGCTTGAGGTTTCGTCGCTTAATGATGTTCGCTGAGATGGGCCTTCGGCCCAGGTGAAGCCCAACAACGTGAAGTTATAATTGTTTCACATATTTTGGTACGTAGGACGTCAGTTACCAAAACCCTATATTTCTCCCTGCAAACCGACGACAACTAGCATCATCATTGAATCAATCCGATCCTTTGTCCCGGTCACTATACATCTCGGTTAGTGTGATCATTAATTGTTTTATTTTGTTGGTCAATACCCTATTGCATTATATATGAAAAGCCTTGAGAGGACAACCGAATTGATAAGGATCACTTCTTAAATTATCAGCTATTGTGTGATATTTGCATGTGATGGTTATATATTAATAGTAAGACTAGAGGGTATGGAGAGCCCCATCCTCAAGAGGATGGGCCGCCATGTCACCGCCACGTAGGAAGGGCTTGAGGGTGATGGAACTAGGGGTGGGGGATGAACCTCTTTATATATATATATATGTATGTATGTATGTATGTATGTATGTATGTATGTATGTATGTATGTATGTATGTATGTATAGGTATATGTGAGAGAAGGAGAGAGGAGGTTGGGCCGTCGAGTTCGGCTGGTGGGAGCCGGAGTTGCCGGAAATGGGGCGGCGACGGGCATGGGGGGTGGGGAGTTTGGGGTGGCGGCGGGAGGACGGGCCTCAGCCGACCCTCCATACCGCTTAATCTAATGAATCCACCACTAAAATCGGTCCATTAATAGCTTGAAAACAATAACAGTGGTCGGCCATTTTGTTAATTTTGAGAATGTAATAATGCTTTGAACCATTAGTCAATGATTAGGGCACATGGAAGGTTTTGAGTGATAACACATTCAAACATTGTTTTTTATAATAGCAGTATAACATAAACTGATTAGGGGCAATTCACTTGTGTTCCACACCATTAGATATGATTTTTTTATATGGGATTGGGTATGTGAGTGTGCGATGGGGGATTGAAGGGGGGTACGGGTACACAGAATCAATATTGGCAGTGATGTTAAATTCATAATGTAGGATTCATGCTAGCATTAACAAGACCCATGTAATGAGAGATCGCTGTGATAACTGTTCCCATGCGTGTGCACGTAATCGTCCGTTTAAGAACATATATAGTTTTATGGAACTTCGATTTTAGTGAACGAATGAATGCATGATTATAACGACGATTGGTCAAGAACTACACTCGATTGCATCCACATTAACTATCGTTGAATTAAAATTGTGAATATGAGAATTGTTGATGGTTATCATGATGCACTAGGTGTAATCAAAGATTGCAGGTCATGGGGGGTCCTAGTCTGTTAATGGTTCGTATGAAATTGATTGAATGATAAGAATTGTTAGTGATGAATTGTTAGTAATAAATTAATGCTATTGATTTTAATGATTGCTGCCATTGATAAGTAACAGATCACACACTCAGTTGGGTCGACCCATTAGTGGGCCCAATTGCACACTTTGATAACATGATCTGGGAGGTCCGTTGGGCCATGCACGGATAGCACACTCGCGCCTCGATCGCACACTTTGAATCGGTCGCACAGTCCATGGGCTTCATGTTTAGTGGGCCGGTGGTATTGGGTCGCACATGGGTTACTAACCCACGAACACAAGACAGGTCGCACACTTTGACTTTAATCGCACACCTAAATGAACACTGATTGAACTGTTATGTGTTGATGTACGGAGGACTTGATTATGTATTAATGTATGTGAATTGTATGTGAACAACATGTGGATTGTAGAATATGAAGCATGACTACGGTGTACAAAATTGTTAGCGTATGTGTGATAATGTGTGAACTACTCGTGTATGAAACTGATTTCTATTGGTAACCATATTAGGATTTGGTCGATCAACTGTAAACAAGTAACTAGTCTTACCGAGCAAATCTAAGGTGAGTTCACTACATTTGAGCATGCGTCCTGGTGGTTGGGACAGTCAGTGGGTATCCCGGGGAGGGATAAGTCGTTTGGGTAAAAACTGGTATATATTGGATAATATTCTCATCCTATCATTCTTAAGTCCCATCTTTTGTTACCGGGGAGGTAACGGGGTATTAGTTGGTAGCGCTACTTAGGTTTGCACCCTCACGCCGTACCGGGGAGGACGGTTGTGAACTAATGACCCAGTCGGGCCCAGTGCTTTGATAGGAGCTCTGGGGAAAGGGCAAAACATATATTAGGAGCTGTCTTGTTCAGAAATGCGATATTATCAATATTACTTGCATTTGTTAATGAACTGTTTTATACATCTGGTAACAAACGTTTTCTTAAACTGTGAACTCGTCAGCTTTGTCTGATACACTTGTTGCATGCTCGCAGGTCGATAGGTATCTTGGATGTGGAAACTTGCTGTCTGGAGGAGCAGGAGTGGTCATGGGTCGACTGAAGGGACTCATGTGATTACTTAATTATTATTTTACATTGGTTTTTGAACAACGTAGTTATGGTTTGTTATTTGCTTCCGTTGAAGTTATTGGTTTTCGAATAAACTTGTGATGGGATTTATTTAATAATTTGAAAACTTTATTTGAAACGTGTGGGTTCAATGTAATTAGTGGCTCATTGTCAGTACGTCACACACCTATCAGGGACACTCCCTAGGTGGTATTTTGGGGGTGTGACACCATATTCAAGTTGGAGACGGGTTATGAGAATAATTAAGTTATTTTTACGGGTTTGGACATCAGTATGGTATTTAGGTGATTATTATTTGATTATCCAATTTTTTTAGGTCAATTGTCTTTTGTTTTTTTTTTATTTTTTATAAACTTTGAATTTCACACCTTAAATTATAAATAATATACACATTTAACCCATTTGGTTATTATTTAGTTTATTTTTCTATATTAACTTACGTTCGTTAACTTTAAAAAATATATAAATATATTTTATTCTAAACATTCCGAAATAAATATTAATGAAAACTAAAATGAGTAAAGAAATCGATCTAACAAAATCGCTATATGCTTTTATAGTTTTTGATAGATGTATAACACGTCTTTCAGCGATATAACAACTATAAATTTTGAATTACCTTTTGGTTACATGGAGGCGTCATATTATGTAAGTGAAAAAGTATGCATTATTATTACTATTATTATTATTAATTATATATGATATGTGATACCATATTTTTATGCAAAAAAAGTATTTATGATTTAAAAAATCATAATTATATATTATATATCATATCATATTTTCATTAAAACAACATCTTAGATTTAAACATTGTAAGAGATTTGTATACAATTAATTACTTTAATCGTAAATTCCATATAAAAATGATTCAAAATAATGTAACGAGATTGTATCACATTCTATCATTTTAATAATAATTCCATATAAAAATGATTGAAAAATAATGTAATGAGATTGTATCACATATTACGTTATTACTAATAAATTTCATGTATAACGATGGAAACAAATGCAATGAGTTACAAGCTTTCTAGGTTATTTTGCTTTCCACCGTTACCAAACCTTAATCTGAACAGGGGGATTTTGGTAGTTGGCTAAACCCTAGATGAGTAGATGACATTAACGAAACTTAGTAAGGCTTAAATAGAAGGGACTGTGACTCGATTGAACCGGGTCACAAAGCTTCTCTATTTGTGAGTTTATTAAAAACAATAATAAGAAAATCTTGACTTTAAAATTGAAAATATATAAAATATATGGTGTGAGCATATTCAAGTTGGAGACGGGATATGAGAAAAATTAAGTCATTTTTACGGGTTTGGACATGAGTATCGTATTTAGGTGATACTTATTTGATTATCCCATATTTTTTAGGCCAAATGTCTTTTTTTTAATTCTTTATAAACTTTAAATTTCACCCCTTAAATTATAAATAGTATACACATTTAACACATTTGATTATTATTTAATTTATTTTTCTCTATTAACTTACGTTCGTTAACTTTAAAAAATATATAAACAGTTATGTTTAATATTTTATTCTAAACATTCCGATATAAATATTAATGAAAACTATATGAGTAAAGAAATCAATCTAACAAAATCGCTATTCGCTTTTCTGGTTTTTGATAGATGTATAACACGTCTTTCAGCCAAATAACAACTATAATTTTTGAATTACCTTGTGGTTACGTTTAGGCGTCGCATTATGTAAGTAAAAAAGTATGCATTGTTATTATTATTATTAATTATATATGATATGTGATATCTTATTTTCATGCAAAAAATAAGTATTTATGATTTAAACATTTTCATACAAAATCGCTATAATTATTAATTATATATTATATGTCATATCATATTTTCATTAAAACAAGTATCTAAGATTTAAACATTGTAAGAAAATTGTATACAATTTATTATTTTAATCATAAATTCCATACAAAAATGATTCAAAATAATGTAATGAAATTGTATCACATTCTATCATTTTAATAATAATTCCATATCAAAATGATTGAAAATAATGTAATGAGATTGTATCACATTTTACCGGATTACTAATAAATTTCATGTAAAACTATGGAATCAAATGCAATGGGTTCCAAGCCTTCTTGGTTATTTTGCTTTCCACCGTTACCCAACCTTTAATCTGAACATAGGGATTTTGGTAGTTGGCTAAACCCTAGATGAGTAGATGACATTAATGAAACTTAGTAATGCTTAAATAGAAGGGACTGTGACTCGTTTGAACCGTGTCACAAAGCTTCTCTATTTGTGAGTCTATTAAAAACAATAATAAGAAAATCTTGACTTTAAAATTGAAAATATATAAAATATATGGTGGGACCATATTCAAGTTCAAGTTGGAGACGGGATATGAGAATAATTAAGTCATTTTTACGGGTTTGGACATCAGTATGGTATTTAGGTGATACTTATTTGATTATCCAATATTTTTTAGGCCAAGTGTCTTCTCTTTTTTTATTTTTTATTTTTTATAAACTTTGAATTTCACCCCTTAAATTATAAATAATATACACATTTAACCCATCTGGTTATTATTTAGTTTATCCTTCTATATTAACTTACGTTCGTTAACTTTAAAAAATATATAAACATATTTTATTCTAAACATTCCAAAATATATATTCATGAAAACTAAAATGAGTAAAGAAATCGATCTAACAAAATCGCTATACAATTTTCTAGTTTTCAAAGAGGTATAACACGTCTTTCAGCCATATAACAACTATAATTTTTGAATTACCTTTTGGTTACATGGAGGCGTCGTATTATCTAAGTGAAAAAGTACGCATTATATTAATATTATTATTATTAATTATATATTATATGTGATACCATATTTTTAAACAAAAAAAAGTATTTATGATTTAAATATTTTCATAAAAAATCGCTATTGTTATTAATTATATATTATATATCATATCATATTTTCGTTAAAACAAACATCTAAGATTTAAACATTGTAAGAGATTTGTATACAATTTATTACTTTAATCTTAAATTCCATATAAAAATGATTCAAAGTAATGTAATGAGATTGTATCACATTCTATCATTTAATAATAACTAGTTGATTTTTCATCCGCGCGTTGCGGCGGGGACCTAATGTCTGCAAAACGCTTGTCGGCAACGGCAAGCAGATAACGAAAATCAAAACATAAATAACAATGACGTGGTAACGATAGTCACTCCGTCCTAAAAAACGATTTTAAATAAACTAATATATAATAATAGGACCCCACACGTCCTACACGTTGGAAATTCAGTTTAATTATTATGGTGCTAACACGTTAAAAATGGATGAGCTCGGTACCGGTAACAGCACCAGAGTACCGATCCGGAATACCATCGAAATTAGGTACCTGCACCGAAAATGCTCAGTACGATAAGGTATGGTATGATATGGTATTTGAAGGTAAAAATCAGTAAATACAAGTATGGTGCTAGACCGATGTCGAACCGAAACTGACGATTTTGAAAACGCCAAAAGGTGGGTACCAAATTGGTACCGAAAATGATTGGTATAGTAAATTTGGTACCAATACGATACCAGTTTGATTACAGGATTTAATACGATTTGCTCATCAATAATCTAAATATCCAAGTTAATTTTACATGCTACAACTCATTCATTATAGAAAAAGACAAAAAATAAAACAAAATAAGTTGTTGTGTATATAAAACCTCAATCAAACGAAATACAGTTTACTTACAATTTGTATGAAAAGTAATCTACACGGTGCAATTACGTGCGTTGCTACAAGATTTGATGAGCTCGGTACCAACCGGTACCGAAAATACCGTTACCGAAAATCCCCAAAAGTGGGTACCGGTACCGATTATACCTGGTACGGTACAGTTAGGTACCGGTCGGTATTGGTATGGTACCGGTATTTGAGGGTAAAAGCTGGTGAATACCGGTGCCGAACCAATATCGAAAATGTCAAAAGTCGGTACCGATTAAGTACCGAAAATATACTCGGTTTGGTAAATTTGATACCAGTACCGATACCCGATACCATTTGCTCATCCCCTTGATGATGTTACTATTCATTGGATTGTGTATGACAAATAATCTAAACCGGTGCAATTACTTGCGTTGCTACATGATTTGATGAGCTCGGTACCAACCGGTACCGAAAATACCGTAACCGAGAATCCCCCAAAGTGGGTATCGGTACCGAATATACCTGGTACGGTACGGTTCGGTACCGATCGGTACCTTTACGTTATCTGTATTTGAGGGTAAAAAGCACTGAATATCGGTGCCGAACCGATACCGGGAATGTCGAAAATCGATACCGATTCGATACCGAAAATATACCTCCTTTGATAAACTTGATACCTTATTTCCTTTACTGTTCATTTGGTTTGATTTTTAATATAAGGATAATTCCATATAGAAATGATTGAAAAACAATGTAATGAGATTGTCTCACATATTACGGAATTACTAATAAATTTCATGTAAAACTATGGAATCACATGCAATGAGTTACAACCTTTCTAGGTTATTTTGCTTTCTACCGTTACCAAACCTTAATCTGAACAGGGGGATTTTGGTAGTTGCCTAAACCCTGGATGAGTAGATGACATTAACGAAACTTAGTAAGGCTTAAATAGAAGGCACTGTGACTCGTTTGAACCGCGTCACAAAGCTTATCTATTTGTGAGTTTATTAAAAACAATAACAAGAAAATCTTGAGTTGAAAATTGAAATTATATAAAATATATGGTGGGAGCATATTCAAGTTGGAGACGGGATATGAAAATAATTAAGTCATTTTTACGGGTTTGGACATCAGTATGGTATTTAGGTGATACTTATTTGATTATCCAATATTTCTTAGGCCAAGTGTCTCTTCTTTTTTTTTTTATTTTTTATAAACTTTGAATTTCACCCCTTAAATTCTAAATAATATACACATTTAACCCATTTGGTTATTATTTAATTTATTTTCTCTATTAACTTACGTTCGTTAACTTTAAAAAATATATAAACAGTTATGTTTAATATTTTATTCTAAACATTCCGATATAAATATTAATGAAAACAATAATTAGTAAAGAAATCGATCTAACAAAATCGTTATTCGGTTTTCTGGTTTTTGATAGATGTATAACATGTCTTTCAGCCATATAACAACTATAATTTTTTAATTACCTTTTGATTACATGGAGGCGTGGTACTATGTAAGTGAAAAAGTATGCATTATTATTACTACTACTACTACTATTATTATTATTATTATTATTATTATTATTATTATTATTAATTATATATGATATGTGATATCATATTTTCATGCAAAAAAAAACGTATTTATGATTTAAACATTTTCATACAAAATCGGTATTATTAATTATATATTATATATCATATCATATTTTCATTAAAACAAGTATCTAAGATTTACACATTGTAAGCAATTTGTATAAAATTTATTATTTTAATCATAAATTGCATATAAAATGATTCAAAATAACGTAATGAAATTGTATCACATTCTATCATTTTATAATAATTCCATATAAAAAAGATAGAAAAATAATGTAATGAGATTGTATCACATTTTATATTTTATGGTATTACTAATAAATTTCATGAAAGACTATGGAATCAAATGCAATGGGTTACAAGTTTTCTAGATTATTTTGCTTTCCACGGTTACCAAACCTAAACCTTTAATCTGAACAGGGGGATTTTGGTAGTTGGCTAAACCCTAGATGAGTATATAACATTAATGAAACTGAGTAAGGCTTAAATAGTAGGGACTGTGACTCGTTTGAACCGGGTAACAAAGCTTCTCTATTTGTAAGTTTATTAAAAAAATAAAAAGAAAATCTTGACTTGAAAATTGAAAATATTTAAAATATATGGTGGGACCATATTCAAGTTGGAGAGGGGATATGAGAATAATTAAGTCACTTTTACGGGTTTGGACATCAGTATGGTATTTAGTTGATACTTATTTGATTATCCAATTTTTTTAGGCCAAGTGTCTTTTCTTTTTTTTATTTTTTATAAACTTTGAATTTCACCCCTTAAATTATAAATAATATACACATTTAACCCATCCGGTTATTATTTAGTTTATTTTTCTGTATTAACTTTGTATTAACTTACGTTCGTTAACTTTAAAAAATATATAAACATATTTTATTCAAACATTCCGAAATTAATATAAATAAAAACTAAAATGAGTAAAGAAATCGATCTAACAAAATCGCTATATGCTTTTCTGGTTTTTGATAGGTGTATAACACGTCTTACAGCCATATAACAACTATAATTTTTGAATTACCTTTTGGTTACATGGAGGCGTCGTATTATGTAAGTGAAAAAGTATGCATTATTATTACTATTATTATTATTATTATTAATTATATATGATATGTGTTACCATATTTTTGTGCAAAAAAAGTATTTATGATTTAAATATTTTCATAAACAATCGCTATTATTGTTAATTATATATTATCTATCATATCATATTTTCATTAAAAGAAACATCTAAAATTTAAACATTGCAAGAGATTTGTATACAATTTATTACTTTAATCTTAAATTCCATATAAAAATAATTCAAAATAATGTAACGAGATTGTATCACAATCTATCATTTTAATAATAATTCCATATAAAAATGATTGAAAAATAATGTAATGAGATTGTATCACATATTATGTTATTACTAATAAATTTCATGTATAACGATGGAATCAAATGCAACGGGTTACAAGCTTTCTAGGTTATTTTGCTTTCCACTGTTACCAAACCTTTAATCTGAACAGGGGGATTCTAGTAGTTGGCTAAACCCTAGATGAGTAGATGACATTAACCAAACTTAGTAAGGCTTAAATAGAAGGGACTGTGACTCGTTTGAACCGGGTTACAAAGCTTCCTATTTGTGAGTTTATTAAAAACAATAATAATAAAATCTTGACTTGAAAATTGAAAATATATAAAATATATGGTGGGAGCATATTCAAGTTGGAGACGGGTAATGAGAATAATTAAGTCATTTTTACGGGTTTGGACATCAGTATCGTATTTAGGTGATACTTATTTGATTATCCAATATTTTTTTGGCCAAGTGTCTTTTCTTTTTTTTTAATTCTTTATAAACTTTGAATTTCACCCCTTAAATTATAAATAATATACACATTTAACCCATTTGATTATTATTTAATTTATTTTTCTCTATTAACTTACGTTCGTTAACTTTACGAAATATATAAACAGTTATGTTTAATATTTTATTCTATACATTCCGATATAAATATTTATGAAAACTATAATGAGTAAATAACTTGATCTAACAAAATCGCTATTCGCTTTTCTGATTTTTGATAGATGTATAACACGTCTTTCAGCCATATAACAACTATAATTTTTGAATTTCCTTTTGGTTACATGGAGGCGTCGCATTATGTAAGTGAAAAAGTATGCATTATTATTACTATTATTAATTATATATGATATGTGATATCATATTTTCATGCAAAAAATAAGTATTTATGATTTAAACATTTTTATACAAAATCGCTATTATTATTAATTATATATTATATATCATATCATATTTTCATTAAAACAAGTATCTAAGATTTAAACATTGTAAGAAATTTGTATACAATTTATTATTTTAATCATAAATTCCATACAAAAATGATTCAAAATAATGTAATGAAATTGTATCACATTCTATCATTTTAATAATAATTCCATATAAAAATGATTGAAAATAATGTAATGAGATTGTATCACACTTTACCGGATTACTAATAAATTTCATGTAAAATTATGGAATCAAATGCAAAGGGTTACAAGCCTTCTTGGTTATTTTGCTTTCCACAGTTACCAAACCTTTAATCTGAACATTGGGATTTTGGTAGTTGGCTAAACGCTAGATGAGTCAATGACATTAATGAAACTTAGTAAGGCTTCAATAGAAGGGATTGTGACTCGTTTGAACCGGGTCGCAAAGCTTCTCTATTTGTGAGTTTATTAAAAAAATAAAAAGAAAATCTTGACTTGAAAATTGAAAATATATAAAATATATGGTGGGACCATATTCAAGTTGGAGACGGGATATGAGAATAATTAAGTCATTTTTACAGGTTTGGACATCAGTATGGTATTTAGGTGATACTTATTTGATTATCCAATATTTTTTTAGGCCAAGTGTCTTCTCTTTTTTTATTTTTTATAAACTTTGAATTTCACTCCTTAAATTATAAATAAAATACATATTTAACCCATATGGTTATTATTTAGTATATTTTTCTGTATTAACTTACGTTCGTTAACTTTAAAAAATATATAAACATATTTTATTCTAAACATTCCAAAATAAATATTAATGAAAACTAAAATGAGTAAAGAAATCGATCTATCAAAATCGCTATACGATATTCTAGTATTTGATAGATGTATAACATGCCTTTCTGCCCTACAACAACTATAATTTTTGAATTACCTTTTGGTTACATGGAGGCGTCGTGTTATGTAAGTGAAAAAGTATGCATTATAATTACTATTATTATTATTATTATTATTATTATTATTATTATTATTGTTATTGTTATTATTATTATTATTATTATTAATTATGTATTATGTGTGATACCATATTTTTATACAAAAAAAAGTATTTATGATTTTAATATTTTCATAAAAAATCGCTATTATTATTAATTATATATTATATATCATATCGTATTTTCATTAAAACAAATATCTAAGATTTAAACATTGTAAGAGATTTGTATACAATTTATTACTTTAATCTTAAATTCCATATAAAAATGATTCAAAGTAATGTAATGAGATTGTATCACATTCTATCATTTTAATAATAATTCCATATAAAAATGATTGAAAAATAATGTAATGAGATTGTATCACATATTACGGTATTACTATTAAATTTCATGTAAAACTATGGAATCAAATGCAATGGGTTACAAGCTTTCTAGGTTATTTTGCTTTCCACCGTTACCAAACCTTTAATCTGAACAGTGGGATTTTGGTAGTTGCCTAAACCCCAGATGAGTAGATGACATTAACGAAACTTAGTATGGCTTAAATAGAAGGGATTGTGAATCTTTTGAACCGGGTCACAAAGCCTCTCTATTTGTGAGTTTATTAAAAACAATAATAAGAAAATCTTAACTTGAAAATTGAAAATATGTAAAATATATGGTGGGAGCATATTCAAGTTGGAGACGGGATATGAGAATAGTTAAGTCATTTTTACGGGTTTGGACGTTAGTATGTTATTTTGGTGATACTTATTTGATTATCCAATATTTTTAGGCCAAGTGTCTTTTTTTTAATTCTTTATAAACTTTGAATTTCACCCCTTAAATTATAAAAAATATACACATTTAACCCATTTGGTTTTTATTTAATTTATTTTTCTCTATTAACTTAGGTTCGTTAACTTTAAAAATATATATAAACAATTAGGTTTAATATTTTATTCTAAACATTCCACTATAAATATTAATGAAAACTATAATGAGTAAAGAAATCCATCTAACAAAATCACTATTCGCTTTTCTGGTTTTTGATAGATGTATAACACGTCTTTTAGGCATATAACAACTATAATTTTTGATTTACCTTTTGGTTACATGGAGGCGTCGCATTATGTAAGTGAAAAAGTATGCATTATTATACTATTATTATTATTAATTATATATGATATGTGATATCATATTTTCATGCAAAAAAAACGTATTTATGATTTAAACATTTTCAAACAAAATCGCTATTATTATTAATTATATATTATATATCATCTCATATTTTCATTAAAACAAGTATGTAAGATTTAAACATTGTACAAAATTTGTATACAATTTATTATTTCAATCATAAAGTCCATATAAAAATGATTCAAATAATGTAATGAAATTGTATCACATTCTGTCATTTTAACAATAATTCCATATAAAAATGATTGAAAATAATGTAATGAGATTGAATCACATTTTACGGTATTACTAATAAATTTCATGTAAAACTATGGAATCAAATGCACTGGGTTACAAGCTTTCTAGGTTATTTTGCTTTCCACCGTTACCAAACCTTTAATCTGAACAGGGGGATTTTGGTAGTTGGTTAAACCCTAGATGAGCAGATGACATTAATGAAACTTAGTAAGGCTTAATTAGAAGGGACTGTGACTCGTTTGAACCGGGTCACAAAGCTTCTCTATTTGTGAGTTTATTAAAAAAAATAATAAGAAAATCTTGACTTGAAAATTGAAAATATATAAAATATATGGTGGGACCATATTCATGTTGGAGACGGGTTATGAGAATAATTAAGTCATTTTTATGGGTTTGGACATCAGTATGGTGTTTTGGTGATACTTATTTGATTATCCAATATTTTTTAGACCAAGTGTCTTTTCTTTTTTCATTTTTTATTAAATTTGAATTTCACCCCTTAAATTATAAATAATATACACATTTAGCCCATTTTGGTTATTATTTAATTTATTTTTCTCTATTAACTTACGTTCGTTGACTTTAAAAAATATATAAACTATTATGTTTAATATTTTGTTCTAAACATTCCGATATAAATATTAATGAAAACTATAATGCGTAAAGAAATCGATCTAACAAAATTGCTATGGGTTACAAGTTTTCTAGATTATTTTGCTTTCCACGGTTACCAAACCTAAACCTTTAATCTGAACAGGGGGATTTTGGTAGTTGGCTAAACCCTAGATGAGTATATAACATTAATGAAACTGAGTAAGGCTTAAATAGTAGGGACTGTGACTCGTTTGAACCGGGTAACAAAGCTTCTCTATTTGTAAGTTTATTAAAAAAATAAAAAGAAAATCTTGACTTGAAAATTGAAAATATTTAAAATATATGGTGGGACCATATTCAAGTTGGAGAGGGGATATGAGAATAATTAAGTCACTTTTACGGGTTTGGACATCAGTATGGTATTTAGTTGATACTTATTTGATTATCCAATTTTTTTAGGCCAAGTGTCTTTTCTTTTTTTTATTTTTTATAAACTTTGAATTTCACCCCTTAAATTATAAATAATATACACATTTAACCCATCCGGTTATTATTTAGTTTATTTTTCTGTATTAACTTTGTATTAACTTACGTTCGTTAACTTTAAAAAATATATAAACATATTTTATTCAAACATTCCGAAATTAATATAAATAAAAACTAAAATGAGTAAAGAAATCGATCTAACAAAATCGCTATATGCTTTTCTGGTTTTTGATAGGTGTATAACACGTCTTACAGCCATATAACAACTATAATTTTTGAATTACCTTTTGGTTACATGGAGGCGTCGTATTATGTAAGTGAAAAAGTATGCATTATTATTACTATTATTATTATTATTATTAATTATATATGATATGTGTTACCATATTTTTGTGCAAAAAAAGTATTTATGATTTAAATATTTTCATAAACAATCGCTATTATTGTTAATTATATATTATCTATCATATCATATTTTCATTAAAAGAAACATCTAAAATTTAAACATTGCAAGAGATTTGTATACAATTTATTACTTTAATCTTAAATTCCATATAAAAATAATTCAAAATAATGTAACGAGATTGTATCACAATCTATCATTTTAATAATAATTCCATATAAAAATGATTGAAAAATAATGTAATGAGATTGTATCACATATTATGTTATTACTAATAAATTTCATGTATAACGATGGAATCAAATGCAACGGGTTACAAGCTTTCTAGGTTATTTTGCTTTCCACTGTTACCAAACCTTTAATCTGAACAGGGGGATTCTAGTAGTTGGCTAAACCCTAGATGAGTAGATGACATTAACCAAACTTAGTAAGGCTTAAATAGAAGGGACTGTGACTCGTTTGAACCGGGTTACAAAGCTTCCTATTTGTGAGTTTATTAAAAACAATAATAATAAAATCTTGACTTGAAAATTGAAAATATATAAAATATATGGTGGGAGCATATTCAAGTTGGAGACGGGTAATGAGAATAATTAAGTCATTTTTACGGGTTTGGACATCAGTATCGTATTTAGGTGATACTTATTTGATTATCCAATATTTTTTTGGCCAAGTGTCTTTTCTTTTTTTTTAATTCTTTATAAACTTTGAATTTCACCCCTTAAATTATAAATAATATACACATTTAACCCATTTGATTATTATTTAATTTATTTTTCTCTATTAACTTACGTTCGTTAACTTTACGAAATATATAAACAGTTATGTTTAATATTTTATTCTATACATTCCGATATAAATATTTATGAAAACTATAATGAGTAAATAACTTGATCTAACAAAATCGCTATTCGCTTTTCTGATTTTTGATAGATGTATAACACGTCTTTCAGCCATATAACAACTATAATTTTTGAATTTCCTTTTGGTTACATGGAGGCGTCGCATTATGTAAGTGAAAAAGTATGCATTATTATTACTATTATTAATTATATATGATATGTGATATCATATTTTCATGCAAAAAATAAGTATTTATGATTTAAACATTTTTATACAAAATCGCTATTATTATTAATTATATATTATATATCATATCATATTTTCATTAAAACAAGTATCTAAGATTTAAACATTGTAAGAAATTTGTATACAATTTATTATTTTAATCATAAATTCCATACAAAAATGATTCAAAATAATGTAATGAAATTGTATCACATTCTATCATTTTAATAATAATTCCATATAAAAATGATTGAAAATAATGTAATGAGATTGTATCACACTTTACCGGATTACTAATAAATTTCATGTAAAATTATGGAATCAAATGCAAAGGGTTACAAGCCTTCTTGGTTATTTTGCTTTCCACAGTTACCAAACCTTTAATCTGAACATTGGGATTTTGGTAGTTGGCTAAACGCTAGATGAGTCAATGACATTAATGAAACTTAGTAAGGCTTCAATAGAAGGGATTGTGACTCGTTTGAACCGGGTCGCAAAGCTTCTCTATTTGTGAGTTTATTAAAAAAATAAAAAGAAAATCTTGACTTGAAAATTGAAAATATATAAAATATATGGTGGGACCATATTCAAGTTGGAGACGGGATATGAGAATAATTAAGTCATTTTTACAGGTTTGGACATCAGTATGGTATTTAGGTGATACTTATTTGATTATCCAATATTTTTTTAGGCCAAGTGTCTTCTCTTTTTTTATTTTTTATAAACTTTGAATTTCACTCCTTAAATTATAAATAAAATACATATTTAACCCATATGGTTATTATTTAGTATATTTTTCTGTATTAACTTACGTTCGTTAACTTTAAAAAATATATAAACATATTTTATTCTAAACATTCCAAAATAAATATTAATGAAAACTAAAATGAGTAAAGAAATCGATCTATCAAAATCGCTATACGATATTCTAGTATTTGATAGATGTATAACATGCCTTTCTGCCCTACAACAACTATAATTTTTGAATTACCTTTTGGTTACATGGAGGCGTCGTGTTATGTAAGTGAAAAAGTATGCATTATAATTACTACTATTATTATTATTATTATTATTATTATTATTATTGTTATTGTTATTATTATTATTATTATTATTAATTATGTATTATGTGTGATACCATATTTTTATACAAAAAAAAGTATTTATGATTTTAATATTTTCATAAAAAATCGCTATTATTATTAATTATATATTATATATCATATCGTATTTTCATTAAAACAAATATCTAAGATTTAAACATTGTAAGAGATTTGTATACAATTTATTACTTTAATCTTAAATTCCATATAAAAATGATTCAAAGTAATGTAATGAGATTGTATCACATTCTATCATTTTAATAATAATTCCATATAAAAATGATTGAAAAATAATGTAATGAGATTGTATCACATATTACGGTATTACTATTAAATTTCATGTAAAACTATGGAATCAAATGCAATGGGTTACAAGCTTTCTAGGTTATTTTGCTTTCCACCGTTACCAAACCTTTAATCTGAACAGTGGGATTTTGGTAGTTGCCTAAACCCCAGATGAGTAGATGACATTAACGAAACTTAGTATGGCTTAAATAGAAGGGATTGTGAATCTTTTGAACCGGGTCACAAAGCCTCTCTATTTGTGAGTTTATTAAAAACAATAATAAGAAAATCTTAACTTGAAAATTGAAAATATGTAAAATATATGGTGGGAGCATATTCAAGTTGGAGACGGGATATGAGAATAGTTAAGTCATTTTTACGGGTTTGGACGTTAGTATGTTATTTTGGTGATACTTATTTGATTATCCAATATTTTTAGGCCAAGTGTCTTTTTTTTAATTCTTTATAAACTTTGAATTTCACCCCTTAAATTATAAAAAATATACACATTTAACCCATTTGGTTTTTATTTAATTTATTTTTCTCTATTAACTTAGGTTCGTTAACTTTAAAAATATATATAAACAATTAGGTTTAATATTTTATTCTAAACATTCCACTATAAATATTAATGAAAACTATAATGAGTAAAGAAATCCATCTAACAAAATCACTATTCGCTTTTCTGGTTTTTGATAGATGTATAACACGTCTTTTAGGCATATAACAACTATAATTTTTGATTTACCTTTTGGTTACATGGAGGCGTCGCATTATGTAAGTGAAAAAGTATGCATTATTATACTATTATTATTATTAATTATATATGATATGTGATATCATATTTTCATGCAAAAAAAACGTATTTATGATTTAAACATTTTCAAACAAAATCGCTATTATTATTAATTATATATTATATATCATCTCATATTTTCATTAAAACAAGTATGTAAGATTTAAACATTGTACAAAATTTGTATACAATTTATTATTTCAATCATAAAGTCCATATAAAAATGATTCAAATAATGTAATGAAATTGTATCACATTCTGTCATTTTAACAATAATTCCATATAAAAATGATTGAAAATAATGTAATGAGATTGAATCACATTTTACGGTATTACTAATAAATTTCATGTAAAACTATGGAATCAAATGCACTGGGTTACAAGCTTTCTAGGTTATTTTGCTTTCCACCGTTACCAAACCTTTAATCTGAACAGGGGGATTTTGGTAGTTGGTTAAACCCTAGATGAGCAGATGACATTAATGAAACTTAGTAAGGCTTAATTAGAAGGGACTGTGACTCGTTTGAACCGGGTCACAAAGCTTCTCTATTTGTGAGTTTATTAAAAAAAATAATAAGAAAATCTTGACTTGAAAATTGAAAATATATAAAATATATGGTGGGACCATATTCATGTTGGAGACGGGTTATGAGAATAATTAAGTCATTTTTATGGGTTTGGACATCAGTATGGTGTTTTGGTGATACTTATTTGATTATCCAATATTTTTTAGACCAAGTGTCTTTTCTTTTTTCATTTTTTATTAAATTTGAATTTCACCCCTTAAATTATAAATAATATACACATTTAGCCCATTTTGGTTATTATTTAATTTATTTTTCTCTATTAACTTACGTTCGTTGACTTTAAAAAATATATAAACTATTATGTTTAATATTTTGTTCTAAACATTCCGATATAAATATTAATGAAAACTATAATGCGTAAAGAAATCGATCTAACAAAATTGCTATTCGCTTTTCTGGTTTTTGATAGATGCATAACACATCTTTCAGCCATATAACAACAATAATTTTTGAATTACCTTTTGGTTACATGGAGGCGCTGTATTATGTAAGTGGAAAAGTATGCATTGTTATTACTATTTTTATTATTGTTATTAATTATATGATATGTGATATCATATTTTCATGCAAAAAAAACTTATTTATGATTTAAACATTTTCATACAAAGTCGCTATTATTAATTATATATTATATATCATATCATATTTTCATTAAAACAAGTATCTAAGATTTAAACATTGTAATAAATTTGTATACAATTCATTATTTTAATCATAAATTCCATATAAAAATGATTCAAAATAATGTAATCAGATAGTATCACATTCTATCTTTTTAATAATAATTCCATATAAAAATGATTGAAAATAATGTAATCAGATTGTATCACATTTTACGGTATTACTAATAAATTTCATGTAAAACTATGGATTCAAATGCAATGGGTTATAAGTAGGGGTGCAAACGAGACGAGCCGAGTCCGAGCTTGACCAGGCTCGAGCTCGAGCTCGATTAACTTTATGTGAGCTCGGGCTCGAGCTCGGCTCTATTCGAGCTTTATTTTCAAGGCTCGAGCTAGGCTCGTTTGTATTTTCTCAAGCTCGAGCTCGGCTCGGGCTCGGCTCGTTTATTATCTATTAATTAATATATTAAATAAAAATAATATAAATAATAGACTTTTTAGGCTCGTGAGCTCGATAAGTGAAGCTCGGGCTCGAGCTCGTTTACTAAATAAGCTTAGTTTTAGGTTCGAGGTCGGTTTGTAAACAAGTTTGAATAAGCTCGGCTCGACTCGGCTCGTTTACACTAAGGCTCGATAAGGCTCGACGAGCCAAACGAGCTTCACATGCGAGGCTCGAGCTCGGGCTCGATAAACAAACGAGCTTAAGCTCGGCTCGAGCTCGATAAAGCTTGGCTCGTTTTGAGCTTTTTCTCGAGCCGATCTCGAGTAGCTCGCGAGCCGCTCGGTTCGTTTGCACCCCTAGTTATAACCTTTCTAGGTTATTTTGCTTTCCACCGTTACCAAACCTTTGATCTAAACAGGGGGATTTTGGTAGTTGGCTAAACCCTAGAAGGGTAGATGACATTAACGAAACTTACTAAGGCTTAAATAGAAGGGACTATGACTCGTTTGAACCGGGTCACAAAGCTTCTCTATTTGTTAGTTTACTAAAAAAAATAATAAGAAAATCATGACTTGAAAATTGAAAATATATAAAATATATGGTGGGACCATATTCAAGTTGGAGACGAGATATGAGAATAATTAAGTCATTTTTACGGGTTTGGACATCAATAATATGGTATTTAGGTGATACTTATTTGATTATCCTATATTTTCTAGGCCAAGTGTCTTTTCTTTTTTTAATTTTTTATAAACTTTGAATTTCACCCCTTAAATTATAAATAATATATTTATTTAACCCATTTAGTTATATTTAATTCATTTTCCTCTATCAACCTACGTTCTTTAACTTTAAAAAATAAATAAACAGTTATATTTAATATTTTATTCTCTACATTCCCATATAAATATTATTGAAAACCATACGGAGTAAGGAATCTGGAACAAAATCCGTACTCGCTTTTATAATTTTTGATAGATGTATTCTTTTAGCCATATAACAACTTTAATTTTTGTATTGACCTTTTGGTTACATGGGAAGCCATATTATGTAAGTGAAAAGTATGCATTATTATTATTATTAATTATATATTATATATCATATCATATTTTTATGCAAAAAAAACTATATATCTAAGATTTAAACATTGTAATAAGTTTGTATACATTTTATTCTTTTAATCATAAATTATATATAAAAATGATTTAAAATAATGTAATGAGATTGTATCTCATTTTATCATTTTAATAATCGTTCCATATAAAAATGATTTTAAATAATGTATGTATCACATTCTACCGTATTACTAATAAATATCATGTAAAAGAATAATTAGAATCCAAAATGTGTAATAAGATTGTTTAACAGACTCTTCAAATAGATCGTTTAAAAACCAAAATAAGTATTATCGTTGCATCTAGCAAACAGGAAACAAAATGATGAATTCCTAGGTGAACAATCCGTCAGGAGTAAAGCTTAAAGCTTTACTCCAAACAATATTGGTGATATGAGGGTTCGGATGCTACATATATACACATTACGTAACTTACCTATATATATATATATATATATGTGTGTGTGTGTGTGTACACACAAACACGTATAATATACACACATACACACGTACATACGTGGCGTAATTTGGACGTAATTATTTATATAAGCTGTGTAACTATGGTGTGAAACTATATTAACATATACACCCGTGTCTCAAAATACATGACGTGCGGTGACTTTCTATATTTTGTAAGTTAAGAATACTTGGTAAACCCTCCGCTTTGGGGATCATTCATTGGATCAATAATGCAAAGAAAAACGGCTGAGCTGGAAGCTATGCAAAAAGACATTGACAACCAACGACAAGTTTTGATGTAGAAAGTTATGAAGCGACTGCCTATTGGAGATCGAGATGAGTAGATTGTTTCCATTTCTTTTTATTATTGTATTGAAACTTTGTGTCGACCACATTGTTATTTAAGTTTGAACAAGTATGTTAAAGTACACTATTTCTCTATCAATGATACTTGTCATTATCTGTTCTAGCGTAATTGCGATTCAATGTATATCGAATAATAGCAATAAAATTTATAGTACAAAATTGCATTTGGGTATAAAAGTAGGATTAGTTGTGACTAAAATTCGTAAAAATGTTGTATTTAGTGTAAAAAAAGGTTGCATTTTTTCTAATAAAAAGAAAATAATAGTTGCAGTAACTCTAAAAAAGGGTTTCCTTTTTGTGTAACTAAACCATATTGAAGGTGGCATTTACGTGTATAAAAAGTGGCATTTGAGTGAAAAAAAGGTTACATTTTTGTAACTAAAATATAAATAAAAGTTGTATTTGAGTGTTATAAAAGTTGCGTAGAAAAAAGTTGCATTTGTATACTAAAAGCAACACTTAAGAAAAAAGTTGCATTAGGCCCTAAAAAAGTTGCATTAGATCTAATGTAACTGCTTCTAATGTAGCTCCCAATAAAAAGTTGCATTAGGCCTAATGCAACTTTTTCAAGGCTTAATGCAACATTTTTTAGGGGTTACCCTAGCTTCATTTTCTTGTAGTGTCATTTTCCTCTTTAAAATCAAAATAGTAGATAGACTGTTTTATTCTTTTTCCACTTAAATAGATCTTATTGTCATCCAGACCAATTAGCAAACATTTTTCTGGTAAGAAGGTTACTTGAAAACCTTTGTCACAAAATTGGCCACAACTTAGCAAATTGTACTTTAAGCCTTCTACATAGGCTACTTTTTCGATGGTCAAAGATCCATACTTTATACATCGATACCCTAATATCCTCCCCTTTACTCCATTTCCAAAGTTAACTAATTTACCTAGTTTTGAAACAAAATTACTGAGCAAGATTCTATCTCCAGTCATGTGCTTGGAGCTACCAGAATCGCAGTACCAGATTTGCTACACATGATGGTCCTGAAATGGTAAAGTTAGAGGGTTTTTGGTACCCAGACTTGCTTGGGTACTTTTTCTGATGAAGTTTTAATCAGATTGTCTTCTTTTGATGAACTTTCATCAGAGTATCTATTGCATGTTGAGCCATGAACAGATTTTCAATTTTTGTTTGGAGATGGTGTTAAACTAGCTTCAGAATGTCAACACACATACAATTTTCTTTATCAGAATTTTCTGATTTCTCTTCTTGTGATGGAAGGTTTGGAAAATTTTGAAATTTTCAATGAATCACTTCTAGATTTTTTGAAAATTTTTGTTTGGATTCATTTCTTTTTCCTTTTAAGTTGAATTTAAATTTCAAAAGAGTTCTCGGAACTTTTTGATCTGCAGGATTCTAAATGAGATTCGACTGTCAATTTATCAAAAATTTGATGTGTTGCGTTTACAAAGGTGGTGGGTTTACTTACATTTGTTTTTATATACCCTAAACCTTCACCTTTGTTCTTGGGTGTTGTTTCAATAAAGTTAATGAATTCTCTTGCCTGCTGAAAACCCATTTCTTTGTCATGAATTTTTTGGTACATATCTTTCCTTTCTGTTTCATAAAATTCAATTTTAGATCTGTTATTTAAGTTTTCTTCAATCAGCAACTGGTTTTTAATTATAACTTTATTTAAGGTTCTTTGCAACTCATCTTATTTTTTGTATTCTGATTTATGTTTTTCTTGCAGGTTTAGAAAATCTGACATAAGTTTGTTTAATTTATGTTCAAGATCAAGATTATCTAAATTTACCTTTTGTTCTGATGTTTCAGGTTCTTCACCAGAAAGTGCCATGAGACAGAAATTTTCCATCGCTTCTTCTTCATCATCAGAAGAGTCATTTGACAGCCATGTATCTATCCCAGCTATCAAACTGACCCTTTTGCTTACATTTGTAACACACAACTTCCGATTTTCCTTTATCCCTTGATCTTCCTTGCATCCTCCCTGTATCACTTTTCTGGTACTTCTGACTACCTCCCCTTAACCTCTGCTCAAAAGTTTTGGTGAGCAATGCAATTGCCTCAGCAAATGCAGAAAAATCTGATGATGTATCAGAATTTTCAATATTTTGGCAGTTTGAGGTTTGTGGATCACAGATAGGTGCTCTTTGTAAGCTTGAGATTAGAGCTAATGATCCCCCTCTTTGGTTTGATTCTTCATATATTTCTTCTTCTCTGGGGACAAGAATGCTATATAAGTCATGAAGACTCATATTTCCTAGTTCTAAAGTGGAGGATAAAGTCATGGTTAGACTTCTCCATTCTCTAGGTAGAGCATCCAGAAATTTTATATTCCTTTCATCATTTGATTTTACAATTCCAAATTTCTTTAGCTCATTTAAAAGTTTTGCAAATCTATCATAGGTTTCACAAAGTTTTTCATTTGGAAAACTTTTAAATCTCTCATAAGAGGAAACACAATTTGTTCACTTGTTCCTCTTCATCCTTTCCCCTCTTTCACAAAGATTTTCTAACTTATCCCATATCTCTTTAGCTGATGCACATGCATCCACTTGAGAGAATATGTCATTAGGAAGTGCCATGATCAAAAATGATTTGGCCCTTTCATCTGCAGCCACCATCTCCTTGTCTTCTTGGCTTCAGTGAATTTCACCTTTGGGAGCGAAGGAGGTAGGGATGCCTGGTGATTGATTAGTTCCTGGAATAGCTGGTATTTCAGTAGTTGGTACATGTGGACCCCTTTCAATGGATTGAAACAGAGCTCGGTTATGTCCATTATGGAAGTTGACCATCCTGATTTTCCATTGTGGGTATTCCTCTCTGACCAAGGTCGGAGGTTTAGACATAGAACCAATATTGAAAGCATTATTCTATGTTTGAAAGTTTTCCATATTTAGAAAAAGGAATGATCAATTAATCATTTGAAAATAATTTATTCAATACACTCTGATACCAATTGTTGGTCCTAGTTGGACTTAAAAAAAAAACTTTCTTTTCTCGTAATATGGCAAGTGATTTCAACAGATGTGAAAATAGTGTGCGGAAATAGAAATCAGACTTTCAAGAAATAAGAACTACAGAATTTTCAAGTTTATATCACTATGAAACAAAATGGTTTACAAGGTGATTGTGAGGTTATTAGCTATTACAAACGAATACATGTGTAATTCTGAGGTGAAAGGACAATGGAGTTTTGTTGTATGTATTGAATGCTTGGCTTAACTCATCGTCCTTTGCTGAAGAGCTTTCTATTTATAGAAAGTCTTGGGGCTGAATAAACAAATGTTTATTCATGCACTTGTCCTACAAAAAGTAGTTTCTTAACATATTCATTGAATCCAATAATGTCAAGTTGCTTCGGTTATTTCATTGAATCCAATAATGTTAAGTTGCTTCGATTATTGTGGCAGGCTAGAACTCGTTCAGACAAGTAGTGTTTATCAGAATTTCTAATAACCACTTCATCCTCATGAACAAATCATCAGAAAGTCCGATGATCAGATTTACCATAAACTGATGATATTTGAAATATCATCAGATCCATCAGAATGGTCTTTTCTGATAGCCTTCCCTTGTATGTGATTAGCTTCTAATTCTTTGATGAAGATATGTTGTTCTTTTCAAGTGTCCTATCTCGTTTCTTCTTGTTGTTTGATCTTCAGGACAATATCTTCTTCTTTAGATCAGACTGAATATGTTTTTCTTCAATACTTACATAAAAAGTTTCCAAACAGTATACTAACCGAATGAATAACAACTTGAAAGAAACTTCGATAGGAGCCTTCAATCGATCAGAACATGCATATATATAACTGTATATTGACACACTATTTATACTTGTGAACTGTTGTGTTTTTGGAGAGAGGTGTCGATTGGAATCGACATGTTTTTTCCACGATAACCGCCAAAACAGTTATATCTCCGTACACGCACCGATTCACATGTTGAGCCCAAACTAAACAAAAAAAAACAAATTGTTCGACCCATTCAAAACTACACACTCTAAATGATGGAAGATGGATGATGGTGGTGGATGTGAATGTTGTAGTGGTGATGGAGTGGTGAAAATTGTGAGAGAAGTGGTTTGCCAAGGTATGGATTGGAATGGAACCAAGCACCCCTATTTATAGCTGAAGTCAGACGCTCAACACGGCCCGTGCCCGCCTGACACAGCCCCGTGGTCATATTTCTCTCTCTTCCTCATTAACTGCAGTGTTAGGTCTTATACTAACACGGTCCCATGTGTCAACGGCACGGCCTGTAGCCATTGTACTTGCTGTACTATCTCAGATTCTATGAATCTTAGAGTTAACCACGCGCCCGCGTTGGTTGTCTGGTTTGTCCTTTGTTGTTTTTCTTTTCTTTTGTAGAGAATCTTGCCTTGGGTATGGCCCCGTGTCAGAGCTTCTGATCTTGCTATTTTCTTGGTTTGGGTGTGGATGAGGGCTTGGCAAGTTGTGTCAATCTTCTTTTATTGCATTTATGTTCGTTTTTGTTGTTATTTTGCTTCTTTCGTGCGTTTAAGCTCTTTTGACCCTGTAAATTAAAAAGAAACAAAGAAACAAGCTTTTTCCAACATTAGTACTGAAAAAGGGTTGATTTTATATCGTATTTGATATAATTTATATGTTGTATTTTACGCACATCAAATACCCCCACACTTGAATCTTTGCTTGTCCTCAAACAAACTCTAAAATGTGGCTTACACACCCAAACGGAATAGGTATAAGAGAAGGCTTTGGACTTTTCTTTAGAGTGTCGGGAATCCAAGTTCTAAATTTATTTTGTTTTTATTTTATTTACAATCTTATTCGTCATGATTTATTTAAAACACAAATTAAGAAAAATTATTTATTTTGGGCATAACATGCCTTTATAAAATTCTATTTAATTATATACAAATTTACACACCTCATAAGTGGTCACTCAACACTTGGCCGAAGTTGTGTAAGTGAGAACGCTCGTACCCGGTTTGGAACTTACTCCTGCCATAGGATTGACAAACAATCAAACCTCCTCCTTTTTCACGTTTAATCCTTGTAAATATCAAGAGGGCTTTAAAGGGTAGTTTGTGGTTCGGGTAGGTGTGTTTTATTGAAATGGCGAAAGGCGTAAAAAGCATCGGTCTATCCCATTGCTTTTTGGCTCAGCAAAAAAAATACTTTGTTATTTTTACCAAAGTTGAAACTGAGCCATAATTGTAATTTTATAACTCATATCTTTACAAAAATAAAAGGTGAAAATAAAAAGGTCTGCGGTGAGGGTAATTTTGCAAAAATATTTTTGTGGGTTTAGAAATGAAAGTGTTAAGACTTAAATTTGTTTATCTAGCGGGATGTTTTTGGTAAAGAAAAGAAAAATAAAGGTTTTGAAGTGAAAAATGGGTTTGATCCTAATGCCTCGGTCATTTACTTACTTGGATTTGTGTCGGTAAGGACTTGGGATGCATCGCTTTGGCAAGTTCTAGATTTGTAAGAACCAAATGGGCTATTCACACAAGAAACGAAAATTGAGCAATTAGGATAGATGTGTATTTATATACTCAGTAAATGCTCAAAATTCACTTTTGTGAGAAAAAAGGTTTATAGTGTAAAAATGTATATATAATCAAATTTTACAAAGATTTGTTATGCCCATTTTTATAAATTTCATAATTGGTTCTTTTTATCACGACGCTATCAGGTGTAAATTAGTAAAAACATAATTTTTATAACTTATTATACCCGACTAAACCAAGATAAGTAAAAGAAAATAAAAAATTTTGAAAAAGTTTGGGGTGATTAGCGGTTTTCCAAGGCGAGTTTTTGTGTAAGGCTTGTTTTTAGCACAAACGAATCAAGGTTTTAACATCCCCCCACACTTAAATTACACATTGCCCTCAATGTGTACCAAATAGGATTTATTCTGGTTAGATGTGTAAAAAGTGTGTGAAAATAGCAATTATTATGGTTACTGGAACTTACAGCACGGGGGCGTGCTATGGGGACACGGCCCCGTGTCCAGAGTGCAAGTAACAAATTTGAACAGAAGACTTAAAGTATGGTGGACACGGGGGCGTGCTGGATGAGCACGGCCCATGCCACCTTCTCGGAAGAAAAATTTTGGACATCAGACAGTTAAGCACGGGGGCGTGCCTGCTGGGCACGGCCCCGTGCTACAGACATTATTTTGTAGTCTTTGAGTCGGGAGGCTCTGGTTTACGTGCATAGGTTCCATTTTTCATTGTCCATCATCCTGTTTTGAGCATGCTTTATTCCTACAAAGATAAAACTTAAAAGAAAACATTAAATTAAAGATTAAACTAAGATTTAAACTACTTAGCTAGTGGATAGTCCATGGAATTTATCCCTATTTATACTATCCTGTTCACCTTTTCGAAATACAAAATTTGGAGCCTAAACATACACGTGTATTCACAGGTACTCATTAGCAGGTCCTATCATATGACAGCTAGCGCCTCCAGTTAAGTTCCCAGGTGTACCTTGAGAATGATTTTTTTGTTTCCTATCTTTTATTTTTTATTTCTGTTTTTTTTTTCTTTTTTGTGGTTCAATGTTTTCTTAAGTCCGACCCCATGCCAAGTTCCCATAGCATCGAGCTGGGGGACATGTGGAGGAATGACCCGCTCGGTCATCCCGGATCAGGCAAAACATCATTAAATAAAGGATATTAATAACAATAATATCTAAATATCCCCATGCAAATAGAAGATGTTCACGTTCACTACCCCATGCTCACTCTCAGCCACCATCACTGGCCCTCCTACCATCACATGTCATGACATCATGCCAAGGTGGTGGAGGGTGGTGATCACAATGGTGCAAGTGACAAAGAAATCAATGAATCGTTAGTATCGATTAATGGCGACACTTAGATAGCTTTAAAACAATAATTGAAAGCGGAGGGTGGTGATCACAATGGTTTATGCCTAGAATGGTTACTGTACTCACGCGAACCGGGGTATAGAAAAAGTAAGTAGATGACGAATGCCTGATTTTCCTCTATAACAAATTTTACGATTATGGTTTAGTAAAATACGTAGATTTTGTCAATTTATGCTCACTTATGTAAAAGCTTTTTAAGGTTATAAACATAAGGAAATTTGATAAACCAATATCTTTTTAGCATTAATAGGAAATATACTCACCCAAAATTGTGTAAAGACCAATTTTTAAAATTAACCACTTTTTTTACATGTCCTGTTGCTTCTGTAAATTGAAATTATAATGGTTTAACATGTATGCTTATAAGTGTTTACACATACATATGTATGAATACACCATTCCTCAAAACCTGATACTTAGATAGTGTGACATTTGGGCCTTTACAACCATCAAACAATTACGAATCCAATGAAATATTGTGTTTCATTTTCGGGATTTGTACAATTACATATGACAAGTACACATATCAAATTTTGTATGATTCCGAACTCTCAAGAAGGTTTTCTGGAAGTTTTACGTAAACTATTACGCAAACGTAATCAGTTTAACACGACATACACTCTGGAATAGTGACATAAGCTTAACATACCTTAAATAACCTTTACATAACATAGAAATAAGTTTTAGAGGATTTGGTATGGCAAAAACAAGTTTATTCGATTACTAGGACTATTTGCAACAAACTACAAAAGACTGCCAATTCGTATGGCAATGTACACTCCGGAACAAGATCATAAGCTAAACATACACTAAATACCCTTAACATAGCTTAGAAATAAGTTTTTATGGGTTCGGTATGCGAAAATACGCTTATTTGATCACAGGGACTAAAAGCGTCAAAACTGCCAAAGTATGCATATGCGTGCATATCTTACGTTCTGACCATATCCGGACATCCAAAAACTTTTGTAATCATTAAAATAATGTATTTTAGTGATGGGAATACAAAAATACCATTCGTTTCGCAATTTGGATCGTTTTTGCATCCGTTACGATTTCCGTCGACCGAAAACCTCAACCGTACAGCCAAACGAACCGACATCCATGACATTTTTTAGCATAATTCAAGTTAAATATACTATAACTTCATCATGGAGCTTGAAAATGGGCTTGACGGGTGTTAGAAGTGCCGAAACGCGACAAAACAAGTTCAGGGACCAAAGCTATCAATTTTCAAACTTTGGCCCCTGATGACACGCATACGGACCGTATGACCATAACCCTTACGGTCCGTAAGCTTAGCCCAGTAAAGCAGAATCCGGAATCTTCAAATCAGCTTGCTGCACTTGATTTTAATCTTGGTTCTTGGATCTTGTGGGCTGGTTTATGTGATCAACAAGGCATAATCTCCTGGACTAACAAGTGTATGGTGTAGATCATTCCTTGATCACCACACAAAACACTTGGCAATGATCTAAAGGCCCATGATTTCCTATATAAATCCATGTTCTTCATCATTCAAACTTGCTCATTTCCTTCTTCTCTTATCTCTGCTCTAATTGAGGCTCCCACACTTGTTAGAGGCCTCATACTTGAGCATTCTTAGTCATTTTTCCAAGCTTAGGACACTTGTAAGTGTTCTTTCATTCTTTGTTATTTATTTCAAGCAAGAAAGTCAAACAGTGTCTGACTTTCAGCTTTGACCATGATTTGGTCAAGAAAAAGTTCGTTTGAACGTTGCAACGTGAGCGTAATCACAATGGTTATAGTCCCTTGAGACTATACCTACTGATTACCAAGTTGACCAGTCGAAGTGACGAGTCAAAGTTTCGGTCAAAATGCACGATTGTTGGTGCATCCGTCTGTCGACTACGTCTTGTATCGAGTCTTGCGTTGTATAGGATAGAACAGGGCACGAAAATCAAGAAACTTGTATTAGAGGTGATTTCGCCCCAAATGACATGTGGTCATTTGGAGCGAAACCCCATTGTTCTGATTTCGCCCTAGTGTCATTATAGAGCTGATTTCGCTCATGTGGCAACCTTGAGATTTCGCTCTTGTGTACATGGTATGTAGGAGTGAAATCAGTGAACCTATATAAGGGTTTGTAGGAGCGAAATCATGAGGATAGTTCTAGGTGTTTTCTTCCGGTAAGCCACGAAGCCGAAGTGTTGTCAGAGCTTGTAATCGTTACAGTGATCAATACAACAACAGTTAAAAGTGAATACGGCTGAGATTGCACCAAAGCATTAGTTTCCGCCTCTTGTTTTGGATAGGAATTCTTCTGATCCCGAAAACGATCATACAAGTGGTATCAGAGCTCAGGAGGAAGAGTTCTTGCCATTTCAGCTGCATTTTACTGATTTTCTTCACCTTCTTTCAAGATTTTAAAAATTTTTCACTGTAAAACCAGCTCAATTTCACACACAGCACTCATAATCATGTATTAGTAAACCCTTGAAAGTTTCAAAGCTAAAATCAAAGTAAAACTTAGGGTTTTAAGGGTTTCGCTCCAAACAACTCGTGCATATAGTGACGTCATGATGATTTCGCTCATAGTTGACATCTGATTTCGCTCGAAATCACAAGCTAGTTGGTATTTCGCTCCAAAGTTCAAGCAGATTTCGCTCCAAAATCACTTTTCAGTGATTTCGCTCGAGTGTCATAATCTGATTTCGCTCTTGTGGACAATTTAAGTGTGATTTCGTTTATAAACAACAGTTTGGGATTTCGCTCCAGTGTCACTATAGGATTTCGCTCGAACAGAACTTGCTGATTTCACTCCAAGTTCATTTGGTGATTTCGCTCAAAAGATCAATTGTTGATTTCGCTCAAACAGCATTTGCTCCAGTTGGACACTAAACCTGATTTCGCTCCAGTTGATACTTGATCTAATTTCGCTCCACAGCTAAAGTTTTATTTCACTCCAAAAGGTTGAAGTCTAATTTCGCTCCATAATCTGAGTTTGCCTAAACTTGAAATTTGGGAACTTTTGGACATTTGAACTGTTTGACAGTTTGAACAATGGACAACGAATTTTACAATGCCTTTGCTAGTCCAATGAACATAACTCAGAGTGCCTTGCTTGAAAATGAAACCGGGACGTCTCAGAAACCACCTAAGCTCATGGATATTGATGATTAAAATGCATGGTCTGAACGGTTTGGAAACTGGGTAGAGGCATATCATTTGGATGCCTGGGAACACACTGAAGAGCCATATGTTAGGCCCACAAGGAATAATAATCAGCTAACAATTAGAGAAATGAGTACTGAAGATAAAAAGAAATATAGAGATGACAAATTGATGGTGAGTCTGCTTCAGCAAGCGATAAAAGAAGATATTTTGATACTGCTTCAACATGATGAAACTGCTTATTCAATTTGGACAGAATTGGAAGCAAAATTTGTTGGAAGCGATGATATGCTCAAAAACAAAATGTCTCTCATGAAGAAAGAATTTGATTTGTTTCGTGGTTTGAAATCTGAGAACACCAAGCAAATTATCGAGAGATATTGTAACTTGGTGAGAAATATGTCGAAACTTGGTATTAAAAAGGATACTGATGAATTGATTGAAAAACTTGCGGATGCGCTACCTCATGAAATCTGGGGAACTTTTCTGATGATGCTGAGATCCAACAAAAAAGATTATAAAAAGATGACACTGGGAGATTTCATCAAACACCTGAAAGCTCAAGAGATGGAGCAGAGAAAGATCGCCAGGATGAAGAATTATGATGGAGAACAGGACATCAGCTTGTATTACAAGAGTGGTGTTACTGGAACGACAAATCTTTCTCCAAAAAGTGAAACTGCTTTTAGTGTGAAAGACTCTTCTGAAAAGAAATCTCAGGGATCAAGCACCACAAGATTTTCATCATTTGATCCAAACATTTCTGCAACAAAGAACGAAAGAAAACTTCAATGCAATATTGTATTAAATCTTGAAAGTGATCAAGATTATTCTGAAGAAGTTGCTAAAAATCAAATGTCTTTGTTGGGAATGGTGTTGGAATCCTATAGTAGTTTTGTGGCCGGAAAGATCGGTAATCCAATGCTCACGAAAGAGGATTACGATCAAATTGATGCTGAAGAAATGGAACTTATGGATATTAAATGGTGCATGGCCAGTGTTTTGAGACGAGCTGAAAAGTTTAAACAAATTGCAGGCCGAGATGATTTTTGTGAGGCTCATGTTTCACCTTTATGTTTTGATAAGACTAAAGTTACTTGTTTCCGTTGCAGGGAAAAGGGGCATTTCAAGAGAGAGTGCACAAATCGAGAAGCGAGTGGAGCTCAGAATCCTTTCGGAAACAACGATTATCACAAAAAGGCGATTTATCATCAAATCACACCACAAGCATCACATCAGGCACAAACTGCACATGGGAGAGGTGTGATTGAAGATTCAAAAAGAGCATGTCTAGTTAATCAGGGCAAATATGATAATTTTAGCTGGGACAAATATCTTCCAACAAACAGCAAAGTGTGTTTGGTAGAACAAGATGATGAAAAACTGGCTGAAGGTTTCTGTTGGGATAATTTTTGCCCAGATCAAGAATACATGGCCAAAGAGATGTCCAAAGACACTTCAAATGTTAAAGCTTTCATTGCAAATGCCTACGATCTGAAATGGGCAGAAAAGTGCAGAAAAGTCATGGAAGCTGCAGAGGAAAAACGGAGAAAGCTTGAAGAAGAAGAAGAAGAAGAAGAGGAAGAAAGGCTAAAAGCTGAGGCTGAAGCTGAGAGAAAGAGAAGAAATGAATTTTTCCAATCAAACAGAACAGTCAAAGACGTTCTAGAATTTTAGATCAAAGTTGATGCTGAACCAGTCAAAGTTCCAGAAAAGTGTTTAAACTGTGATTCTTTAATCAAGCAGAACAATGAATTGCTACACAACATAAACAGATTAAAAGAATCATATGATACAATGAACAGAGAGATCAACAAATACACTAAGTCAAACAGTGAACAAGCTGTAGCAATGAACACACTCAAAGGAGCTTACATAAGGCAGCTTGATGATGTCAACTTCTACATAAAGAAGTGTGCTAATCTGGAACTGAAGCTGGCAACACAGAAAATAGAAACTGAGAGAGTTAGCAATTTATTGCATAGTTACTCGTGTTCTACTTTTGTTGTTGACAGGATTTATCCGATCGTGGAGGAATTGAAGACGTTTGAAGGAGTGAACACTTCAGAAGAAAAGAAATCTGTGACAGAAGAGGAAGATAAAGTAGAGATTTTTGGTAAGAAATCGAGTGTTATCTATCACAGATGTCCGCCCCCGGTCGAAAATGGATATTCACCTCGAAGTCCAAATTCCGAGAGAGTAAAAAAGGCAATTAATTTGCAATGGGAGTCTGGGCCATCGGATAACTTGCAAGAAAATATTGATGTCACGTACACGTCATCCGACACTGATCATGAGTCAAAGTTGATAAAAAGTGTGGTTGATCAGGTGTTAGATAAAGATGACTGTGAGGAGTCAAAGCCGGAGTCCAAACCAGAGTCAAAGTCTGAGTCTGATGCGTCAAAGCCAACAATCAAAAAGGATAAACGGGTTTATGATAAAGAGTTTTTGCTATCAAAATCTAATTTGAATGATGAATCATTCAAAGTGGCATATACTTTGAAAGATTCTGACAAATTATTTTCTGATGAAGCTTTTCCAATAAGAAGTGTTAAAATGGAAATGATTAACAAGGTCTTCAAAATCACAGAAATTAATATTTCTGAAATAAAAGATTTAAATCTTATCGGAAAACCTAAACAATACACTTCAAGAGAACAACAAAGAATTAACAAGAAAATGGGTTACAATTGTGGTTACAGTTTCCAAAAGAAGCCAAACCATAATCGTAATTTCAAAAAGAAAGGTCTTGGTTTTATTCAACCGAAAAATTGTAAAAATGAAAAAGTTTATAAACCAAAAACTGTGTTTGTTTCAGGGAAAACATCAGAGGCTGAGAAAGAACAAATGTTCAGAAAGCAGACGAATCAAGAATTCCTTGCCAAGTAGCAAGAAGATCTAAAGAAGAATGTTTAGAAAAAGACAGAGACGAGAACCTGTTTTCAGTGTAAAACTGTTGGTCATGTTGCTAGGGACTGTCCGAAGACATTCAAACCAAAACAGGAAGTCTCTGGTAAACTGAAAGAGAAAGTTGTTGAGAAAACTAAACTTTCGACCTGAAAGTTTACTGGCTTTGAAAATTCAACCTTTGAGAAGGGAGAATGTTCAAAGAGTGCTTTGAAAGGAAAAGAAAATGTAAAAAATCAAAAATGGGTTGTGAAAGGTTCAGGTAACAATTCTGGTGATGAATCTAATTCCACAAAATCAGAGGAGCCACGTGTTGAGAAAAAGGTTGAAAGATCAGTTCCAACTATGAATGATGAAAATTTTCCACCGTTGCGTGCTGAAAATTTTATGAAGAAAGTTGGAAAAACAGAAATTCCAAATCAATTTTATTCTGACAAGAAAAAATTTGATGTTGAAAAGACTTTCAACGGAAATGTGAAACGTATCTTTGGACAAATGGTCAATGGTAAGGCCAAAAGTGTCAAAGAATTTTATGCTTCTAAAAGACGTGTTCACAATTCTGTTGAAAGAAAAGATGAAGATGAAGTTGTTGTTACACCCAAGGAAGGTCAGGCTTGGGTGGATATATTCTTCAAAGAGTAAAAACCTGACTTGCCGGAGCTCCCAAGTTGGTAATCGTGGAGCGTGAATCGGCATCATTCTTTATCATGATTGAAAAGTTTTGTTTTGAAAAGCAGGAATTGCCGGAACTCCCAGGTAGGTAAGCGTGGAGAAGGAATCGGCACATTGAGAATTCAACCAACAGATGGTAATTGGTTGAAAAACAGGTTTGAAATGTATAATTGTTAATCCTACAAGTGGTTTAATCATTGATTCTACAAGTGGTTAATCAAGGTCATTAAATTGAACTTGAGTTAACTATCATTCATAAGATTGGTAAACGTTGTGATGAAATGACCCCAAAACCTACAATGGTTGATAAATGAACTTATTTTCCGAAAAAAACCATTCTGATTAAAACAAACTTAAGTGTTTAGAAATCTTAATGGGAAAATAGTTTGTTGAAAGGGGGAGTTCTGATTGTTTATGCCAAGCGGATGGAGATTTGAGGCAATTCGATATCAGTTGTCATGTTCTGTACAGTTTGTTTTCATTCTAGTTCAATGTTTTTGAATTTTAGGGGGAGTAAGAAATTTTCAGAAAATCCAAAAACATTAGAAAATTTGAAAAATACAAAAACATGATAAAATTGAAAAATGAGTTTTTGTTGCATAAAAGAGGAAATGAGTGAACTATCACAACACGCTAAAGAAATGCAAAGTCAAAATGTGATAAACAATCTCACTGCGGTTGTGTCGGTAGGTTTTTACACATTTAGTAAACTGTAACGAGATATAAACCTAAATTCAAACTTGCTTATTCTGTGGGTTAACAACTTCTTGGATATATAGGTAACCCCTGAAATTTTGTTTGAAAGGTCCCTTATTCTGAGATACTAGGTCTTTATACTCAGTGATATCTGGGGTATTATCCCGGGACTTCTGCTGTATGGAAGTACTGACCTAGTCCCCGGATAATGCTTTCCGCAAATGCTTGAAACATAGCATCGCCCTCAGCAAGCTGATGAAACAATAAAATTGATAGTCACTGAACAAAAGATCCTCTAAAGGGGACACACCGAAAAGTCGAAGCCGTCATCTCTTTGCGTATACGGAAGTATCGACCTGAGCTCTCACGGCCCTCGCAATTTAACCCCTTTACAGATATCATCTGTGGTATACTCACCTGTAAGACTAAATATTGGGATCTGGATACGGGAGTATATTCATGTGGTGGGACACACAAATAAGTTTAAGTCATTAAGACATTAACCGCATATCTCGAAACAGTTGAAATCTGTGTGAAAATTTAAGAGGACAAACATACTGACAATCTAGGTGAATTGTTAGAGCTTAAAATGTAATCTAGCTTAACGGTGTTAATGATATGTCTCAAAACTGATATGATCCTCTTGCACGAACTCGCAAAAATATTGTCTGTAAATATTTCGTTTCTGCATTTACTTTCGTTCAGAAAATCCAAAAAGATTTTAGTGTGTTTTAGCATAAATTTTGAAAAATTCAAAAAGATTTTCGACAGCTGGTGTTGAAAAAGCTGATTTTCGAAATTTCAAGTGCTAAACATGACGAACAGGTTTGGGAGAGAGTATGTGAAGATGTTAAGTTTGCATGATAAGAGCTAGGAAAAGATCCTGAATGTATAAATCATTATTAAAGGCTGCTTTCAATGGTTTCTAAAAGTTTAAAGGTCTAATCTTTAAAAGAAACTTATGTGTTGGGTAGAGATTGTGCAGGTAAATTTGAGTCAGGTGACGATCTTGAACCAAATGAGAGCCTGATAATGATCTTGGAATGAATCTTGAAGCTGAAAATTCCAGACTAAGATCCCAGCAGATTGAGAGGGGGAGTCTGAAGACAACATTGATAAAGCAGGGAAAGCCAGTATTAATCCTGGATTTGCTGATGCTGATGAATTTTAAAGATTCAACATTCGAGAGAGAGGAGTTTGTTGATGATAAAGATAGAGAATGAGGATTCTTGCAATGACAAATACTTCAGAGAAAGAATGAAGACTGATAAAGACTGAAGGTTGATAACCGAAGACTCGACACTGAAGACTCCGTCAACATCCGAGGGGGAGTTTGTTGGTGCATCCGTCTGTCGACTACGTCTTGCATCGAGTCTTGCGTTGTATAGGATATAACAGGGCATGAAAATCAAGAAACTTGTATTAGAGGTGATTTCGCCCCAAATGACATGTGGTCATTTGGAGTGTCATTATAGAGCTGATTTCGCTCATGTGGCAACCTTGAGATTTCGCTCTTGTGTACATGGTATGTAGGAGCGAAATCAGTGAACCTATATAAGGGTTTGTAGGAGCGAAATCATGAGGATAGTTCTAGGTGTTTTCTTCCGGTAAGCCACGAAGTGCTGCCGAAGTGTTGTCAGAGCTTGTAATCGTTACAGTGATCAATACAACAACAGTTAAAAGTGAATACGGCTGAGAGTGCACCAAAGCATTAGTTTCCGCCTCTTGTTTTGGATAGGAATTCTTCTGATCGACTCATTCAAGGCCGAAAACGATCCTACAACGATTATGTGCATTTTGCGTCGAAACTATTTTCGGGTATCAAAACACTTTGTTTTGATATCAAATCAGTTTTCTAACTTAGTTAAACATGTTTTAACATATTTAACTCGTCACTTTTAATTTAGTACTTCTTTAGGGTCGTAAGTCAAGCGGTCTTGACAACCGCTTAGACTTTCGAACCCGATCCGTTTGGTCGATCATTAGGATCCGACCAAGCATATTTTGTGACCATTGTTGTATAGGGAATAACCTTCCGAGGTTATACCTTATGGTCACTTAGTTTAATTAGTTGTATGATAGGTAGTTTATATGCCTTAGGAAAATGACCAAAATGCCCTTTTTATGCATAATCTGAATTTAAGCATATGTAACCAAAATTTTGACACATAAACTGATTATGCAACATAATTAAACATGTTTAGGCATATAATACTTGTCATAGGACTAGTTAGGCCATCCGAATGCGCATTTGCGCAAATGACGCGTTAAAGTAGCGTAAACTACCTTAACGAGTCATAACGGGTCATAAGCACTTAGGATAGGTTTCAAATCAGAATGTAGGCTTTGTTAAACTATATCATATGAGTTCCAACACTCATTTGGTTTACAAGACCTCATTCTACCCGATCTCCCGATTTAGGTCCCGATTATTAACATAGTGATTCCATACTAGGTGCCACTTGGTTCCTTGATTTCCCGAGCTTTGTTAGGTCACTTAATCAAGGATACTTGCAATCTCAAGTGAGTACATAGCTCCCCTTTTTTATGCTTTCAATTGTTTTGGGGTGAATCATATGTGCTAAATGCTTTTCAATTTTTCATGAACAAATGCTATGGTTTATATAAAACATGATGTTTTCAATAATGTGAACGTACTTGTTGGGGCGTTAGTCGAAAGACATTCGAGTGACATTCATTAACTATGATCAAGCCGACCAGTAGTATGTTATGGTACCATAGGATCTGACAAATATTGTTATCGGACTATCCCTTTGGTGGGTAATGTGGGTAACGACAAAAAACTATTTTTCTGATTAACAAATCATGTGTTGGTTTGTTAGTCTTGTTAAAGAGGTCTTTCAGGGCCTATTAAAGATACCCCATGGGTTATATATCGAGTCACACAGGTTTGAATGTATTCTTTAAAGAATGGCCAAAAGTTGTATTTCACAATTAAAACATGAACGATTGAACGATTTGAATGATATGAATGATTTGAACCATTGAACGATTTGAACGATTGAACAATTTGAACGATTATGGACAATTTTTTTCAAACCATGTCACAAGACGAGGTTTACTTAAAGATATAAACCATACAATGGTTACTTTCAAAGACGATTTACTACTTGGTTTTACAAAGACAAATGTTTTCAGTCAAGATTCATGGCTACAATGGTTTTGGTTTTACTCATATCAACTTGTAAAGTTGATATAACATATTGCAATATCAAACACTTTTTGATTTCAAGGTACATACTCGACAACTCTCGTAGTTGGATGAGGTATTGCAATATGGATTCAAAGCCATGAATTTGACATACAAAACCTATGTACTCGCCGGCATTTTTATGCTGACTGTTTTCACGTATGTTTCAGGTTCTACTATGTGATGATTGTTGATTGCTTGCTACACATAGGATGGACGTGGGCTTTAGTGACTTGAAACTCGAAAGACAGTTGTTGTAATTATTTGGTTTGTACCAAACCAATGAGACATATAATGAAATAAAACAAAACTTCAATTACCATGTGTTGTGAAACAATGATTTTGTACGACACTCCCCAACGTTTCCGCTGTGGTTTGTTGTATTACGCGGTAGAATGTGACAGATAGATCTCAAAACCTGATAATTTGATTGTTACACCCCGAAAATGGGTTTGGTAATCAAACCACATTATTATTAAATGACGGGTAAAGTACCGTTAGAGGAAAAAGTAAACCGGTGAATATTAGGATATAAATAAATAAACCTAATATTAAATAAAAAACGGTATAAAGGCTTTTGAGGAAATACAGTTTATAAAAGGTACGAGTTAGCGGGACTTAAAATAAGGTGAGTTATAAATTCCCCAAACCCACTAAGTTAACTAGGAATGTTTAACCTAGTTAATAAGTGGGAATATTGTTAGAAATAAGTAGGTTGTGCCCTACTTAATAACTAACCAAATAAGAGGGGCCAGATTCAGATAAATGGAAAATTAAGTTATAAAAGAAACATAAAACAAAACACAACACTTAGTGTGTGTTCTGGGATCGACATCAGGAAGCTCCCAGGAGCTTAAAACCCTAATTCTCACATAATCATCAAATTGAAGGGCCAAATGACTTGCAAATTCACAATTGAACGTGAATTAATGATCACCCAAGGTAGGGGATCATAAGGTATGTCAAATTTTGATGATTTGTGAAGTTGTGAAATTTGAATAATCATCATAATCGCGAATTGTGAATGAAATATTGAAGCTATGGCTGAATTAGTGATGTATACTTGCTTAGGAACAAAACCCTAAGTGAAAATTGTGCATATGATGCTATGAATTGAATGATTATATGATTTACCACACTAGGATAAGTGGGTTTTAATCATGTGATGAAGTTGATCATATAATTTTGATTAGGATCATCATATCTGATATTAATAAGATGATACTTAAACAATTTAGGTGTTTAAGTATATAAATTATACTTACTAAGTAATGAGTTTAGTATGATAAGATGAAAGAATCGATGATATGTTCATTTTGAATGATGTATGATATTGTTATGTGTCAGAAATGATCAAAGTTGTGTGAAATTGATGAAATTCAATTACAAGAACTTGATTGAATAAGTAATTAAACCGGTAGCATAAGAATGATGCTTACCAGATATTGACAAAGTAATAAAACGAGTAATTATTCTACATCGTGTAATTACTTTCGTCAATAGGTAGTTTGACTTTTAAAAGTCAAAATGACCAATTATATGATCGAATGATAATTTTGACATAAAACCCGTAAGATGGAGTAGTTGTGATTGATAATGACTAATTTAACTATCTTACGAATTTAGATGATAGTTTCACGCTTGACAGGCTAGGTGGAAGCTTGGGAATGAAGCGGGTCAAACGAATCAAGTATGAAGAAAAAAGCTAATTTAGAGGCAAGGTAAGTATAGCTTACACTATTCTTAATCGTAGAATATTCTCTTATCATATTAATTATGAATAAGATAAATAAGCAATTGAAGTATAATGTTCTGGCGTGTGGTTGTACGAAACAAGATAAGTGAAATGATTTATAAGTAAAATGACCGTATGGTGTTAACCTGAGCGAGTCATGTAGAGGAGATGGTAATAAATACCACCTTGCAAAGATAAACGGTCATTTAGATCAAACGGGTCAAAAGGTGAAAAATATCACCCTTTGACGATATCGACTAATTACTTTGTCGAGTGTATGATTACAGGAACAAATATCGAATGGATATTTGCATCGCTATTACTTAGCGGTTATTAAGCAAAGCATTAAATGGGTCAATATATTGATCCGAGCCAGGTATGTGTAATAGTTTAACTACTCATTTAGAACTTAAGGTTCAAGGAGAGTTAAATAAGGTCAAAAATGGACATTTGGTTATCTTTTTAGGTAAACCGAATGGTTTAAATTATAGTCATTGTGTTTTGAAAACATAATGATTGTTCAAACAAGATCATAGTTTAATATGTGAGATTTTGGGTCAATATGCCCTTCAAAATCATTCATCGTAAATGAAAGGCTTCAACGGACCAAAATGCCCTTGATCGACAAATCAAGCAAGCGATCGTTATGGGTTGTTTAGAAATAAGTCATTTGATCATATAAATATTTGGAACAAGTATAAAAGTGCAAAGTATGATTCTTGTAAGTCAAATGCCTTAAAATGCGGTTTGCCGTAAAATGATAATCTGAGGGGTAAAACTCGGGATATATTGGTCACAACATTAAATCCACCACAATTATAGTTGTGGTGGAAGATTAATTGATAAATAATGTGTAAATAAGATGCTAGAAGTAAATGAGCATGAATTATGCGGAAAAAAATGCTTAATTACCCTTAACGGGTCAAAATAAGCATTTAAGTTAAACAAAAAACGGGTTTAAGAATGCATATAAACCTGGGAATTTAATATAATATGATAGACAACGTTGAATTTATAAGGTTCATAAGAAACTAATAGAAACAAACAGGTTTGTTTGATATATATACGAACGGGTCAAAACTTAGTAAATACATTTTAGGCCGAAGGCTTAAAAGTCTAAATTTTTTTTAATCCGGATGTTGGATTTTAACTCCATATTATGGATAATCAATTTACGATCACGTAGGAAGAAACGGATCATAAAACGGATCAATAACGACCAAGTTATGGCCGTTTTCGTAAAACTGAGTTTGGCTGGGAAATATGCAGACCTGAACCAAACTTACTGTCGAAATAGGGTCCTCGCGTCGCGCGACGGAGAACCCCAAACGTGGTCGCGGAACGCGACGGTGGTCGCGACACGCGACAACTAAACATATACACCGTCGCGGCACGCGACGGGTGCTAAATCCATCAAAAACTGTTGCTGTGTTGTTTTTACGCTACGGATACGTTTTCATACGTTATAAACTTCAATAACTGATGTTTATGACCAGTTTTGGTTATAGAGACCAAGCAACCGGCGTTGTACGCGATGGGTTAAAATCTAGCGATGATTATAATCTATTGTTTTGAGCTACGGTTTTGTTTAAATACTTATAAATTCCGTATAACTAAAACATTTCATGTTTTTATGAAATGCAGGTATAATGTAACGTACCGGAAGACGATCAAGCTCAACAAAGAACCGAACATGATCAAGAATCAAGCTTCCGCTAATTTTTTCGTCGTCATGTTTTAAACGGCGAATGCATTTTCAAAACGTTAGAATGTTTTATTTATTAAAATGTTTTAATAAACACATATTTTAAGTGTATGTTTAATCGTAACTATACTATTATTGTCGGAAATTATATGATAATTGTATAAAATGGACTAAGGGTCTTACAAGTTGGTAATCATAGACGGTCAAATCATTATTTTGTGATTCAAAGTCCTTGTTGGCCACATCCATTTTACATAGGAATATAATTGACAGAATGCATGTGATTGAGTGATTCATGTATGCAGGTACTTTGACTTGAAAACAACATTGTCTCTTGATCGGCTGGCATAGCCGATCGAACAGCAGTCTTAGGTGTCTCTTGATCGGCTGGCATAGCCGATCGAACATCAGGCTTAGCATTGTCTTGAATCGGCTAGCAAGTTCGATCGAACCAACCACTCGATCGGCTAGCAAGTTCGATCGAACCAACCACTCGATCGGCTAGCAAGTTCGATCGAACCAACCACTCGATCGGCTAGCAAGTTCGATCGAACCAACCACTCGATCGGCTAGCAAGTTCGATCGAACATCCCACTCGATCGGCTAGCCTAGTCGATTCATTGCATCACTAACACTCATTTTTGACGTTGACTTGTTGACCCTAGCCGATCGGCTAGCAACTCTTGTTCGATTAACCGTCTTTTGCATCCAATCAGCTAGCAACATTTATCATTTAGTCAACATATTATCAGCTTTGACAGTCAACTTTATCTGATTACATGTGATCTTAAATGCAATTAAAAGTGTTGATACATGTGATTGTCTATCCATTCATAATCAGTTGGCCAAATTAAAAACTTGCAATTGTCAGTACATCACATGAAACTTTAAATTCTCAAAGCATTTGCATGTGAATCTATTAATATGGGTGTCGGCCATTACATTTGATAAAACTTAATTGTTTCATTGATTACATCAATTAGATTCTTTACTCAATTATATGTGAGGTCCAATGATAGTGCAGTATTCTTAATTGTTGACAGCCATCAATGTTATGCATGTGAAATTATATTCTCGATAGTTGAAGGAGTTAACAGTTTAGATTGGAGGTCCTATGAGAGAATAAGTTGAGTGTCTGGCCAAATGAGATAATGATATGCGTTAATTTTGTAGACAATTAATTCTGAAGTTGTTAATTTTGTCAAAGATGCGTGTGAATTTCAATGAGAAAATTGATCGGTTAAATCTTGTTGTTGAGTGCCAACAGATTCAAATCTGATTTGAGAAGTGTTTTCATTCGGTTAGTATAACTGATCGGCTAGCTACCTCGATCGGCTAGCATTGTGTTAAAATTCATTCGATAGGTTGGTAAGTTTCTTGATCTAGTAGACCACTCGATCGGCTAGCAGGACATTTCGCTCGATCGGCTAGCAGGACATCTCGCTCGATCGGCTAGCAGGACATTTTCGTTCGATCGGCTAGCACTGTCTTGGTTCGACCAGTTCACTCGATCGGCTGGTGTATTCGATCGAACTGCACAAATCACTATCCAATTGTTCAAACTCCCGTACGAGTTGATTGATATTTTTGAACTAATCGTTTGTTTACGTGATTGATTCAGGTGATTCAAGGTAATTCAGAAGTTCAAACCATTGCTGAGGAATTCTATAACACGTTTTTCAACGCGTTCACATCCGAATCGTCCGAGATTGCAAATGTTACACCAAAAACCATCACGAAGGTGATCAATGAGAACATCAAGCATGATAACTTTTATGGAACGCACTCAAAGCCACCAACTCTCGAAAGTATTGAAGACTACACTTGGTGGAAAGAACGGTTCATTAACTGGGCGAAAGCGTATACGCATGAAAGTTGGTTCTGTCTAAAGTATGGATACGAAAAGCCAAAAGATGACAAAGGAGAAGAACTACCATTCAAAAGATTCTCTAGAGATGACAAAGCAGAATTTGCCGCCGAACAAAGGATGATTGCATTGATACAGTCAGCAATTAGGAATGATATATTTGCATTGCTTAATCATAGTGGGTCATCCAAATCGGTTTGGGAAGCTTTACGTGTTAAAGCTGAGGGTGGCAAACTGATAAAAAAGAACAAAATAGCTTTACTTAAAAAGGAATTTGATCTTTTTGATGGCTTAAAAGGAGAATCGGTGAGGCAAATGATAGAGAGATTCTGTCACCTTAAAATCGAGCTTGAACGTTTTAAAATTGACAAAACAAGAGAGGAACTTATAGATAAAGTAACTGAAGCGTTACCACGAGTTGATCAGTGGCAACGTTTGTTTTTATCTTAAAAAATGATGCTTCATACGATGAAATTTCTCTTGATTCTTTGTTTGAAAAGATTGAAAGTCATGACTTGGAGCTACAAAAGCAAAGCAAAATGACTGGTTCTTCACATCAACAGAATGTTGGATTGTACTACAAAGGCAGTGTACCTTCTGATAAAGGCGTTGGTTCACCAAAAATAGCATTCAGTGGTGAAAAGATGAAGGAACCACAAACAATGTCAACAAGTCATCATTCTGGATATCATTCATCCTCACAAACTAGTTCTGAAGATGGAGAAGAGATTTTGTGCAACATTGCTCTTAAACTAAAGAATTCTCCTTCGATGAGAATCAATGCAGCAAAGCAGCAAATGAGCTTTCTTGCATCCGTTCTGGTATCATATGAAGGTCTTGTAGCTGGAAAAATCGGTAATTCTGAACTGACAAAAGAAGACTACGACCAGATTGATCCAGAGGAAATGGAGCTTATTGATATTCGTTGCTGTTTGGCAAGCTGCATTCGAAGAGCTCAAAGATACATGGAAATTACTGGGAAACAATCTCTTGGTGGTCCATCAACGAAGCTCGGATTCGACAAGTCAAAAGTGACCTGCTTCAGATGCAAGCAAAAGGGTCATTTCAAAAGAGAGTGTAAAAATGCAGAAGTTGCTGAAGTAAATGAACGTCCTTTCAACGGTGACTATTATCGAAAGGCAATCTACCACCGAAGCAGAGAAGAGCCGAAATTAATCGAAGATAAACCCAAGGAGAAATCAAGAGCCTGTTTTGTCATTCACGATGATGAAGGGTTTGACTGGAGCGAAATTTGTCCAGAAGAAGATCGTTTGGAAAATGTTCAAAAAACAGCTTATGGTAGGGCTATTACAGAGAAAAGAAAGTTTGTTTTCGTTGCTGAGATTCAAGATGAAAACAAAGACAAAGACACTGCTGAAATCCATGAAGAAAAAGTTGAGATCAAGGAGAAAACTCGAGAAGATATCTTGAGTGAGAAGACTTACAGAGAAAGAAATGTGGTCTACAACAGAATGGATGAAATGCAGGAAGAATATGAAAGTGCTGTCAGCAACAGAAGATGGGATAAGAAGAGAGAATGTTACTACAACAGAGAAGGAGAACCGGTTGTTCCAAAGAAAGACATAATTTTTTATGATGTTCTTCTTGTTGTCCCGTTGAGAGCTGAATACTACAGAAGGGTGATGACAGATGATGCATACGTTAAACAATATGAAAAAGATATCAGATATGCTATGCTGTCATGTTTGAGAAAAAGGGATGAGGAAAGAATGAAGAAAAATGTTGAAGAGATGGTGGATAATTTGAAGAAGGTTGCTGAAAAGGTTGTTAAAGCAGAAGTTGTGAAAGAAGTTGTTTCTGTAGAACAGCAGATTGAAGAAGAGGTAAAAGAAGAAGAAAAGAAGGATGTGAAGTCAGAAGCTGGTGATGTTGGTGAGAGAGTCAGTGTTGAAGAAAAACAAGATGATGCTGATCAAAAGCAAAAAGAAGCTACTGAAGACACCAAAGTGCCAATCACTGAGGTAAATTCTGATTCTGAAAACTTGAAACTGATTGTTCAGTGCAAGAAATGCATGGAACCGTGCAGAGCTTGTACTGAAAAAGATGAGCAATTCAGAACAAGAGATCTTGAGTTCACAAAGATTGAAAACTTTTTCAAAGAAAAATGCAAAGAAATGTTAGAAAAAGAAAAAGTTTTAAAAGAAAATGATGAAAAACTTTCAGAAAAATGTAACAAATTGGAAAAAGAAAATGAAGTTTTGAAGGAAAACATTTTGAAAATGACAAATGAATGTTCACAAAAAGAGAGTGTGGTTCAAGAAATGAAGAAAGAATATGACTCAGTGAAATTATCATATCACATTATAAAAGAATCATATGAAAAGGTGAAAGATGAAATGAAATATGCTCAATCAAGAATGAATCATTTATGTGAAACAACCAAAGAACTTAAACGAATGTATGCTATAAAACAAGATGTTGTTAATTCCTATATTGAGGATGTTGCTAAGCTAAAGCAACAGATTGTTGATTTAGAATAGGAAAACAACAAGTTAAAAAGTTATCACGTGTCGTCATATGTGCTTGAACGAATTTTCAATATAAAACCGGGTGATGGTGAGTCTGAGCAGAACAAGAAAGGCATTGGCTCAGAGTATCATCAAGTTCCACCACCTGAAAAGTTTGCATTTTATGATGAAGAAAAGGTCGAGAAAGCTTTCAACATGGTAGATCAATTGCCAGATAACATTGACATAACCTATTCCAAATCTGATGATTCTCATGATTCAGAGGTGGTAGGAAAAGTCGTTGAAAGTGTGTTGAACGAAGAGTCGGTTGATACAGGTAAATTTAAAGAAACAAAATTGGAATAAAAATGAAACTCCGAATTTTCAGGCAAAAATGAACTTCGTTCACGAAACAAGTTCAGAAGAAGAGAAAGAACTCAAATTTAGACAACAGTCTAATGAAGAGTTTCATGCTCAGAAAAAACAACAACAACAGGTCAAAGATGTGTCCAAGAGAACATGTTTCAAATGTAATCAAATTGGACATCTTGCACGCAAGTGTCCGAATCTGAAACCTGTTGGTGTTGAGACGAAAAAGAAGTCTGTTTATGTTGAGAAACAGAAATCTGAAGTTGTGACTCAAAAGTCAACCAAGTTTGAATCAAAGCAAACTGTTGGTGCACTTGTGTCTGTACTTTGTCTGTATTTTGTCATGATATAAAACGATGTCTTTTGTTAGTCTTGTTTATGTCTTATGTTTGTTAATATGTGTATTTGATGTAAGTTTGACCAAGTCAACCATCCTCCTGGTTTGACTTGGCCAAACAGTTAGCACATGGTTGTAATATGTTTGTGTCGAAGGATGAGTCATCGAAGGATTGTTTAGATCCTTCGATGAGCTCGAAAGATAAGCCTTCGATGGATGTTGATGGACCTCGAAGGATATCATCCTTCGAGGTATATGTGGATCCTTCGATAGGTTTCAGATCGATAGATGATCCTTCGATCAGTCTATCTGATCCTTCGACCAGACGATCTGTGATGGGTATATATACTCATGTAATGTGTTCACTTCAGTGTGTGAGTGAACTTAGTCTTGTAGAGAGCGTATTTTCAGTTTGGTCAAGGGCTGTAACCGTGTCCACTAAAATACAAGAGAAAACTTTGATATCTCGTGTGTCTACCTTTCTCATTGTAGCTTGTGTTCTCATATAAACTACCGGTTTGCATTCTAGCTTGGATTCCGCACTTGCTAGTGTGTTAAACATAACAAGGATAAGGTTTAACCTCAACCTCCGGGGGACCTACAAGTGGTATCAGAGCCGTGGCTCTTTTCCTTGTTAAAAACCGAGTTTATACAAGACTTTGGAGTGTTTGAACAAAAACTCACATGGTTTAGCACCCGTTTTTAGTGTTTTTCTCGCATTTCTAGACATAAAAACGTGTTCTAAACTAACCGGGTGTGTTAAAGGACGGGTTGGGTAACTTAAAAACTTGTTTTTAAGAAGTTTGGTAATTTCCGGCCAAATTCCGGCTTACTCCGGTGACTGGTTTTTCTGGATAAGAACCTTCCTTTTTAAGTAATATTTTATTGAGTCAAATCTGGTTTGGTAAAAAGTATGGTCTGAACATACCTTCTGCCGAAAGCTTTCTACCAACCAATCACCTTTTCACCAACCTGTCACTTTTTGTCAACTGTGTCAGTACAGATCGAAGGATATCCTTCGAAGTCGAAAGATCATCTTTCGATCAAAGGAAGTTCGATAGATAATCATCCTTCGAACATCCTTCGAAGTCTGTGACTTATCCTTCGATCCAAGGAATCTTTTCGAAGGATATATCTTTCGATCTACAGTTCTTATTCGAAAGATAAGGATCCTTCGATTGGAGAATCTTTCGAAATCATTGTTCGAAATTCAACAGTGATCTTTCGAACACTGTTGATCCTTCGAACAAGTAGTGTTCCTTCGATCCTAGTCTGTTTAAGTTTAACAAGTTTGTGTTTTTCAGGTCTTTCGATCAGGGATCCTTCGGCTGGTTGTTATCATTCGAGATATTAACATAGTTTGTGAAAATTAAATTTTTAAAAAGGGAAAACTTGTTTTTCAAATTTTAAATCAATTTTCACTTAATATATTAATTTTTATAAAATGGGAACAAACGGTCAGTGGGATTGGGCACAGAATATTAAAACGAATCAAACAAATCAATCAACAACGTCAGATTTTAATCCAGCTGCGTGGACTCAAACAACTTTGACTCCACAATCATCAGCTACACAATCTGCGTCAGATTTCAACAAAACTGCATGGATGCAGGCTATTGCCCCACCTCAAGCTGCAATGATAACTGCAAATAAATGGGCATTGGTCACAAATCAAAGCAGCAACATTCAAGCAATGATGCAGAACGACAGTGAAACTGGTACAAGCACAAAACCGCCAAAACTAAATCACATCAATGATTGGGGATGGTGGAAAGAAAGGCTGAGAACTTATGTTCAGGGGCAAGGTCAAGATCTGTGGATGTGCTTCTTCACCGCATTTGACAATGATTTGGAAGTTGCAGGATCTAATCCAACAACTTACAGCACTATGTCTGATGATGATAAGAAGAAATTTGAGTTAGAAAAGAAAGCATTCATGATTCTCACACAAGCTCTTCACAGAGACATTTACCACCAGTTTGTTTATTGCACGACTACTAAAAGCTTGTGGGATATGCTCACGTTACGATGTGAAGGAAATGCTCAATCTAGAAAGATCAAGCAAGAATTACTGAAGAAAGAGTTTGAAGGATTCACGTGTATGGAGAATGAGACTTTGGCAGAGTTATCTACAAGGTTCCATCACTTGTTGAGCGAGATGTTTGCTTTTAGAGTCACTGCCACTCCACAAGAAATGGTGCAGAGATTCGCTGATAGCTTACCAGCAAAGTGGAGCAGTTTTCTTGACATTCTCAAACAAAATGGTGTTTTAGACACAATCACCGTTTATGAGTTAATTCAAAAATTGGAGAACAAGGATGTAGAAGAAAAGCTTAAGGCAAAAAGAACACTAACTCCTCAAAATCCAGAGATGTACTATGGGATTGCAGGAGGTATCAGTGGAGAAAAACCAGCTTCTCAACACGCGAAGCTTCAAACAGCTTTCATCTCAAACACCGGACCTTCCACAACAAATCAGTTTGATCCTTCAGCATTCACGATGTATTCAAGACCAGATTCTTCTTCTCAACAACAGTATGTGCAACCGACAGCTCAGCAATTCACACCACCGCCTTTCTTAGACCCAAGCAGAGCTCAGCAGCAACAACCGCAACAGCAAGGGTTTTATGGAAGCTCTTCAAACTTTCAAGCCACTTCCAATCCGAACACAGTCAGATTAGACACTTCCAACTTTTCCAAAGTCAGTGTCGAAATAGCCAAGGAGCATATGGAGATGTTGAACACCTTGGTTAGTGCTTATTGTGGATTGGTCGCAGGTCAGATTGGGAATATCAATCTAACCAATGAAGATTATCAGCAAGTGGATAGAGAATAGTTTGAAATGATGGATATCAAATGGGCTCTTGCTAGTGCAATTCGTAGAGCAAAGGAGTTTATGGAAAGAACGGGGAGAACCAACTTGGATAGCAAAGAATGCTGTCACTTGCTTCAATTGTGGTGAAAAGGGTCACTTCAAGCGGGAGTGTCAGAAGCCACCTAAGCAAGGAAATCAGAATCCCTTCAGGAATCAAGGACAGCCACAGCAGCAACTGAACAACAATTCTGTCAGATCAATAGTTCCCGTTGGAGGAAATGCATCTGGATCCACAAACACTAATTCCCATAGAGGATTGGTTGTTCGAGCTGATGAAATCTGCAACTGGAACCTTCAGCTTGGAGAAGGAGGAAATGGTGGAACAGCATGTTATGCTAAAGTGATTGAGAAGGTAGTAGAACCCGTGTCTGCTGGTGAATCTTCAGAAGATGAAGATAGTTCGGGTTATAGTTGGAGCATGGATGGGGAATCACTTGATGCTGGTGATTTATCAAGTGATGCTTTAGATTTGGAGGTTGATGAGCTTTTGGCTGAAGCTGAAGCATTATGCAAGAGGAGATCTATTCTCTGCCAGAAATCTGCTGGAACTTCCGAGAAGCTTGCTCAGTTCTTTTCTGAAGATGGATCTTTTTCTTTTCATACAGCCTTTATGGCTCACGTAGAAGGTCAGACTTCTCAGGTATGTGATACTAATTCTGACTCTATTTCTGTTCCTATTGAATGTGCAAAGTGTTTAAAATATGCTGAAAAGGAAAGTCAGTTTGAAATCACACACAAACACAATCAAGAATTGATTGTAGATCTTTCTAAAGCAACCAAAGCTAACTTGTTTTTAACCAGAAATGAAAAGGAATTTAAAGCAACAATTGCGTCATTAAGACATGATGTTTCAGAATTACAAAAGGCTGTTTTGCGAAAACAACATGCTAACAATAATCTTATTGACACAATTGAAAAGCAAATGGTAGAGTTAGCAACAGCTCGATGTGAATGTGAGACAATTAAGCAGAAACTGGAAAGCTATTCCAATTCTCGCTATGTATTGGATCACATCATTGACGTTCAAAAGAAAAAGGGGGATGCAAAATGTATTGGATTCAAATCATGTCCTCCCCCAATGAATCACAATTACTCCAAATTGCCTGATGACGAGGATATGCCCCGTTTTGAACCTACTGTGCCACTCGGTCTAGATGACTTTGCAGCAGGCCTCGGGTTCACAACTGATACATCATCCTCGGGTCAATCAGAATCTGAGAATGTGACAGATTCATCGTGTGTTAAGGAACAGAGTCCTCCCATTGTTGAGGATGCTGATTCTTCGGACGATGAATCTGAAGAAATTGTGAAACAACAGTCTAACTCGGTTACAACAGATATTCCAATCGAGAATCACATCTTGTGTGATCCACCAGTGAAACCGAGTAAGACTGAAATGTCAAAAGCAATGGAGTCCATTGTATCTAGCCTTGAAGGGAATAATTTGTTGTACACGCTCAAAGGAGATAGCAAAATCTACTCTAACAAAGATTTTCCAATTAAAAATGTAAATCAAGATTTAATTGAGCAAATTTTTGAAGGATGCACTGATAAGTTTTTGGGGAACAAAAGTGGCAAAGTTACCGTCACTCAATGTGATCCAATTCCGTGTGAACAAATTAGAAAACAATACGGAAACCAAAAACTACCAATTGAGCGAAAACAACAAGTCAACTCCGGAAAGGGTAAGGTACAGGGAAAGAAGGCTCAGAACAAGAATGTTCAAGCACCTAAAGTTCAGCAGCCTAAGACTGAACAACCAAAGGTTCAACAACCTAAAGTTGAATAGTCTAAGGCTACTCAATCTAAGGCTGCACAACCTAAAATTCAACAATCAAAGGTTGAGCAACCTAAGGATCAACAACAAAAGGTGCAAAACAAAAGAGCTCCTGTTAAGAAACGAGAACCGAAGATGAACTTTGTTGGATCCACGGGTTCAGACAAACTTGAAACATTTAAGGATAAATCTAACGTTGATTTTGTAAAACAAGTTAGAATTTTAAAACGAAATGATCAGAATAATTACACCCAACACACCAACGGATGTGATTTAGGTCCAAGCACGTCTAGATCACAAAGTTCATTGTCTGGTTCTCCGTCTGGTCATCAACATGTTTCTCCGAAGTTTGTAGAGCGGAGAACATGTTTTGAATGTGGCACAGTTGGGCATATTGTAAGATATTGCCCACACGTGCAAAAGATGAAGTCAAAAATGAGTGCTCCCCAAGAAATCGATTACCAAAAACGACCAGTTTCCCCGAAACAAGACCCACGTGTCTTGAAAGAAAGGGAAAAGAAGTTAAAGCAAAAGAATCAAAAGGTAATTGAAAAGGCCTTAAAATCAGAGGTCAAAGAAGAAAAACCTGTACAAGCAAAACCTGAAACTGTAAAACCGGTAAATGCTAAAACAATAAATTCAAATACTGGTAAAAGACAAACAGCTTGGAAGCAAAAGCAGGTAATTCAATCAGGGGGAGCACCACAGGTTCTTTTTCCTAATCATCAAGTGATTGAAATCACTTTCCTTGATGATCAAGGACAACCCAAGTCCACAAAGGCTTGGGTCCCCCTCTCAAACTGATAAGTTAGTTGCATGTGCAGGCGGCTCTAGGAGGAACTATTAATAGTCATTGGATTGTTGATAGTGGGGCTTCCAGGCACATGACGGGCGACTATCGTCTTCTTTTCGATGTGCGAAGTATAAGAGGAGGATATGTCGCATTTGCTGGAGACAAAGGAGGGTATATTACCGGCGAGGGAATGATCTCAAATGGAGTTGTGAGTTTCGACAAAATCAATTATGTGCAACAGTTGGATCACAATCTCCTGAGTGTTTCTCAGATCTGCGACAAGAAGTTCACCGTGCATTTTGATGATGCCGGTTGTTATGTGCTGAAGCCAGGATTCAAGATTCCCGAAGAATGGATTCTCTTATCAGCACCAAGAGTTAATGATTTGTATGTCCTCGATATGAGCCAAGCAATAACTAAGTCCAAACAAGTTACTTGCTTTATTTCAAAAGCCACTGAAAAGGAGACGATCTCTTGGCACAGACGGATGGGTCATATTCACCTCAGAAAAATGAATCACCTTGTCAAAAACATTCTGGTGAGAGGTGTAAATGTGAAGAATTTTCAACTTCAAGATGTCTGTGTGCCGTGTCAGAAAGGGAAGCAGATCAAGAAATCACATCCATTGAAAAAGGTTAACACTGTAAACATGCCACTCGAACGTCTGCATATGGACCTTTTTGGGCCAATCAAACACAAGAGTGTGCACGGGGAAGTTTTCTGCTTGGTAGTCACTGATGACTATTCAAGATTTTCATGGGTTGCTTTCATGGTCCACAAGAGCGAGACTCCAGAAATTCTAAAGAATTTGATCACCTTGTTGGAAAATCTTTATAATCTAAAGGTGAGGCGAATTCGAAGCGACAACGGAACCGAGTTCAAAAACAGGGTTATGGATGAATTTTGCACTGCAAAAGGAATCCTTCATGAATACAACACTCGGTACACGCCACAACAAAACGGAGTCGCTGAAAGAAAGAACAGAACCTTAATTGAGACTGCAAGAACCATGTTGGTTGAGTCTCAGCTTCCAGTTCGATTCTGGACTGAAGCTGTTGCCTCGGCTTTTGCTACACGTTAAACAGGGTTCTCACAGTGAAAAGACATGGCAAAACGTGCTTCGAACTCCTACACAAGAAGACTCCTGACTTGGAATATCTAGAACCTTTTGGTGCACCATGTACCATGATTGAGCCTGACGGGAAGTTTGGTGCCAAAGCTATCGAAGGTTACTTCCTTGGGTATGCTACTCCTAATCTGCGAGTATGGAACCTGACTACCAAGAAGATTGAAGAGTGGGGTGAAGTAAAAGTTCAAAGATATTCTAATCCACCGAAGCCTTCTGGAGATCCATGGATGTTCGATTATGATGGTCTTTTCGACTCATTCAATCTGCCGACATTTGATGATGACAATGCAATTGCTCAAATGTTGTCTGAAAGCGAGAATGCGACTGGCTCTCAGTTAGTTCGCCCAATCATTGTTGACTCACAAGCATCTTCTTCTGTCAACAATCTCGTTTCAAATGAGGTGTTTAATGATGCTGTCGACTACAATTTGTCATCGGAAGATGAGGAGTATGTTGATGCAAATGATGGTGAAGCACCGCGTCCGGTTCAAGGTACTTCAGAAGCAATGGATCCAGTGTCTGCGCCAATTGTCCAAGAAGAAAATGCATCATCTTCTACAACTCAACAGCTTCAGAATGATATCGGGAATTTAAATATCAATAACTTGAGGACCAATGTTGAAATTCCTCCAGTTCCTGAAACCCGAATTCATAACATTCATCCTCAGCAGAATATTATAGGTGATGTTCTCAGTGGTCTAAGGACAAGGAATCAAATCAGAAATAACGAAAATGCTGGCTTGTATGCTGAGATACGAGAATCGGGACAACAAAATGATTGGTCTTTCGCCTGCTATGTTAGCCAAGAAGAGCCTAGATCTTGGAAGGAGGCATTGAAAGATGATTCCTGGGTGGAAGCCATGCAAGAAGAACTTCAGCAGTTCGAGAAGTTGGGCGTATGGAAATTGGTTGATAGGCCCGACCACTACAAGAAGATCGGAACTCGTTGGGTGTTTAAGTGCAAGAAGGACGACCGTGGGATTGTTGTCCGAAACAAAGCAAGGTTAGTTGTTCAAGGCTTCAGTCAGATAGAAGGTATTGACTACAATGAAGTGTATGCACCTGTTGCACGTCTGGAGGCTATTAGAATCTTTCTAGCCTACGCATCCTTCAAGAAATTCAAGGTGTACCAGATGGATGTTAAAAGTGCATTTCTTCACGGAGTAGTCGAAGAGGAAGTATATGTCGAGCAACCACCGGGGTTTGAAGATCCATTACATCCTGACAGAGTTTTACTACTTAACAAGGCGTTATATGGTCTTCATCAAGCACCCCGAGCCTGGTATGAGACACTGTCTACCTACCTGCTGAACAACGGGTTTAGACGGGGTTTGATCGATTGTACCCTCTTCATCAAAGAAAAAGGTGAAGATCTTCTGTTGGTACAGGTATACGTGGATGACATTATCTTTGGTTCTACCGATGATAAGTTATGCAAGGAATTTGAGAAGGTGATGCAAGATCGATTCGAGATGAGTGCGATGGGTGAAATGACGTTCTTCTTGGGTTTGCAAGTTAATCAGTCCGAATCTGGAATTTTTATCCATCAAACCAAGTACGTCGGAGACATCTTGAGCCGGTTCCAGATGTCCGATTCGAAGCCAATTTCTACTCCTCTTCCGCAGAATCACGGGATTACTCCGGATGAAAAAGGGGAAGCTGTGGACTCTTCACTTTATCGTGCTATGATTGGATCTTTAATGTATCTCACCGCATCAAGACCCGACATTATGTATCCAACGTGCCTCCTCGCCAGATACCAAGCGAATCCGAAGGTCTCTCACTATGCTGCTGTTAAAAGGATTTTTCGTTATCTGAAGGGTTGCCCTGACACCGGGTTATGGTACCCTAAGGATGATAACTTTGATCTCAAGGCTTACAGTGATTCTGATTTCGGCGGCTGCAAGAAAGATGGCAAATCAACTACAGCAAGATGTCAGTTCTTAGGCAATCGCCTAGTCACTTGGCAGTGCAAGAAGCAGACATGTGTGGCTACGTCTACATGTGAAGCGGAATACATTGCTGCGTCTAGTTGCTGCTCCCAGGTTCTATGGATCCAACAATAGATGCGGGACTACGGTTTTGAATTCCTAACTACTCCTATTTATGTTGATAATGAAGCTGCTTTACAGATCACTAGAAATCCTGTACAGCACTCAAAAACGAAGCACATCGATATTAAATATCACTTCATACGTGATTGCTTTGAAAAGAGACTTATCGATGTGGTTCACATTCATACCGATCACCAACGTGCCGACCTTTTTACCAAAGCATTTGATAAATCAAGATTCGATTATTTACTTTTGGTAAACGGCATAAAGGTGAAGCAAGAGTAACCGACATCGGGAAATCGTTTTTGTAAATATTTTTCTAAAACCAAAAATCCAAAAATATGTTTTTACCTTATTTTATTTTTGAATTTTAGGGGGAGAAAGTTTCAAGGAAAATACAAAAACATTGAAAAACCGCAAAAATACAAAAAATATGTCTTTACTTTATTTACTTTCTGCATTTAAGGGGGAAGAAATTCAGAAAAACACAAAAACAATAGAAAAACAAAAATGAGTTTCTTGGTAATATAAGAGAAAATGATATTACATCAGAGGTCGGTCGAAACATGTTTCTAGAAATCAAAAGAAAAGAAAATGATAAGTAGCTCTACTAATGATGTACCGGTAGACTCACGATCATTTTAAAGTATGCAGGAGATATAAACATAACGAACTGAAAACCGCATGGGAACCGCTCATTGGCATATGGTCTTGGTACCGAAATTTCGTTTGATAGATTGCCGAGGTTCTGAGATATTCGGGGTTTATGTTGTTTATCATCTGGGTATCATGGTTGTTTCTATAAAAGACAAAGTCTAGTTCTTCCATGATACCATACATACGTGTACATATCTCATACTGCATTTGGCACAAAAAAAAAAATAAGTGATAAAATATGACAGCCATCAAATAAGTGATCAATGAATCACATTGCATATCATTCGAGAGTCAAGTTCGTCTCTTTGCTGTACGGAAGTACTGACCTGTTCACGGACTTGCTCTCAACCCAATAAGTGAATTTATTCACATTCATGCATGCATAGAAAATCAAGTTCCTCATCAATAAGTGATTTCATCACATAGGGCTTGGTTTTCAAACTCAAATAAGTGACTTGTTCACATTTTATATACGTTAAAAACGGATGATAAATGGTATACTCCCCAGTAAGATGAACTCTCGTGCATACCTTGATACGGGAAGTGTCGTGAGTGGATGAACACCGGTCGGTAAGTATAAATCATACCTTAAATGTATCTCAATGTATTATGATTACACTTGATCGCTGAGTTTAAGTGGATAACAATATCGGTAATTGTGGTAGAATACTTATCCACATCTGTAAAAGAATATTAAAAGGAAATGTGTTTTGACAAAAGACCGCAAACTGATATGATTCTCTTCGCCAGAAACTCGCAAAAACATTGTTGTGTTTGTACATATTTATTTACTGCTTAACTTTTATTGTCTTATTTTAAACAGTTTTGTCGTTTGGTGCATATCAGCACGACATTAGCGGTGATGTCGTTTGATAACATTCAAAAGATATTAAAATTGTTGTCTTTTATTTTATCAAAATCCAAAAAGATTTTCAATTTAATCTTATTTCTGATTAACCGATGTTGGTGTTCGATCCGATACCTGGCAAGCCGAGATACTTCATAAAACTGACCTTTGCAGAACTTCATAATGGGCAATTTTTCAAAACGGTCGTTTCTGAAAACTTTTAAGAATTTGAAGGGTTTGAATTGCAAATTCCCAAAATCCAAAGTGTTGGTGAAAATCTGATCCTTCGAGGAAGCAATGGCCCTCAAAAGATCAGATGGTCAATGAAAGTCAATCTTGATGCTCGAAAGATGAATTGGTCAACGAAGGATTTGACCAATTGGATCCTTCGAGCTGATCAGACTTTTCGAAGGATGGATCAGGTCGAAAGATATCCTTCGAGGATCGTCTTTCGAAGTTGTTGAGGGTCCCTACAAATATCTGGTATCTTTCGATCCAGATCTGGATCCTTCGACCCAAAGTCTCATCTTTCGGAGCACCTTTTTCATCTTTCGAAAGGTTAATGATCCTTCGAGGCGGTTCGCGTTTCGAGGACAGAGTATAAAGGGGGCCTTCTTCTTCATTTCAACATAACAGTTCAAATTTCAAAAACCTCTGATCCTACCAAAACTCTGCCAAAATCGAAACAAAAGTTAGGCTAGCAGGATTTCAACAACAATCACGGTAGGATAATCCTAATACACTTAACAAACAACAACATGAACACCTCATCTGATCATGTGATTTTATGTAATGTGAATGTGTTCTAAATATGTTATGGTAGGTTTTGATGATCATAAGGTTTTTATCTTGACTGATGTTTTGTGTTACAGAGGTTTGTGTTGAATTTTAATGGTCTGGAAGGGTCTTGTGTGTTCTTAGGGTTAATCGGTACCTGTGTCTGTGTTAGTATCCGGGTTAGGATTAGTGTCCGGGGTTGGTTTTGATGTTGATGACAATTTTGGTTGAAATACTCGGATGAAACATGGGATGGTAGTTCCTGATGTCAAGGGTTTTGGGTGTGGGTTAACCAGAGTTTTGTTTTGGGGATTTTGGTTTAAATCGGACACCAGATGTAATGTATTTGACACTAGGATGTTGATGTTTTTAAATGGTTTGATGTTGATGTTTTTAAATGGTTTGAAACACACTTAAAACAATCACCGGAAAACACGCCGATGAACAGTGCCACCGGAAAACATCCTTCGATCACGAAAGATGATGTTTCTTAACCTCGAAGGATGGACTGCAAAATATCCTTCAAACTGAGACTCGAAGGATACTAAGCTTTTCGAAGGATCCATGATCAATCAAACATCATCCTTCGATTGATCAGATCTTTCGATTGACCAAGATATCTTTCAAAATTAATGATCTTTCGTAAGTTGATCCTTCGATAAGGCCTTTCATCTTTCGAGGAAAATAACATCTTTCGATCAAATTGTCATCCTTCGAGTCAAGTGTCAATCCTTCGATGTCTAAATGGTATCCTTCGAGGAAACAACACTTAGAAATTTTTCAAGAAACTGAAATCTTTCTAAGTGTGAAATCTTTGTTGACTGTTTGACTGTTTTCTCATTAAGTGTCCTTGTTTTCATGAACAGAAATGGCACCGAAAGAGAAGAAGGAACGGGCAAAACCAACTAAGAAAGAAAAGTCTGAAGTTGAATCTTTGTCCAAGCCAAGACACAACATGGCCGCGTATCTGCAACCGGAAGACAAAGTTAGTCCGGAATTCGATGGGATAATGCAGTATCTTCACCGGGCACGAATCAACTATGCCATTACTACACAACACACCGCCTTCCAGTCCCAGATCAAGGAATTCTGGAATTCTGCTGTGGTTGATACAGTGAATAACCAAGAAGTGATTAGAGGATTCGTTACTGAGAAACCCGCGGTGATCACCGAGAACACCATCAGAGCGCGTTTGCAATTGGGAGATCAACCAGAAGACTTGACTTCTATTGATTTACAGTGTCAGCGTGGTTTATTGATGAGGCTACGTTACACCGAGAATGTGCTAGCAAATTAGATAAACAAAGGGTTCATGCCGTTACGATACAAGTTTTTATTGCATATTCTTATTCACTGTCTGAGCAACAAACTGTCTTGATACGATCTGTCGCCTATTAAATTGACGGGATTGTTTACGGCTTTAATTCTGAACAAGCCGTTCAACATATCACGTTACATCTTTGACAATCTGAAAGAAAATGCCCCCAGGCCACTTCCGTCAGCAAATCAACGGACGTCAACCAAGTTTTGGTTATATCCAAGATTCTTGCAAATGATGATGGATGATCAGATTCCGAATCTTCCCAAGGTTGATGCAGATATTCTACCAGTTAATCCGATGAACGAACGTACATTGCTGATCTTCAAGTCTATGTCTAAGTATAAGGAATCCAATCCAGTCAGAAAGCTTATTGGCCACCTCGATGATGTGACCTACGAGGCACCACAGAACAACAAGTGGCGTCGAGATGCAAGTGATTCTGATGACGAAGAGCCCAGGTTAATCGCGTTGGCTAACACACAACTCGGGGCTAACCACGGAGTTAAAGCATCGAGCAAGAAGTCTGCTGGCAGTTCCAGTGCTGCAACACATGTTGAAGTTGATGTGAATGTTGCTGCAGAAGAAGTTCAAGGAGTGTTCGTCGAATCAGATGTCCGTGGTAATGTTGGTGGTTCTGCAAGTCGGTCAGGCGATGATGCGACCGACAAAGGTAAAGGTAAGGTGGACGAGCAAAGGAGGTTGGTGGATGAAAGCAGTTCTTCTTCTGATGATGAAGGAGGTTCTGGTAATGATGATTCGTCTTCTGAGGATGATAATCCTCCTCCACCAGGGATGCGAAAGGTTTATGATCAGCGCGGGAATCTTCGTGGTCTTGAACGTATAGAGAAACCGGTTAGTGCCGCAGAATCTGACAAAGATGATGATTATATTCCTGTTGCTCCTGGTTTGGTTAGAAAGAAGAGGAAAGCAAGAAAACAGGGTACTCGTACTTCAAAGAAATCAAAGGACGGATCAGGGTCAATGGGTGAAACTGCTGGTGATGTCCCTATACCTGATTCGATCCAGCATTCAACGCCTCCAGAGCATCAGATGTCACCTGTCAGTGATCAATTAACTACATCAGAGATGCTGGCGCTGGTCTCTTCTCCGCATACGTCTACTGGGACACGTACGACGACTGTTGATCAACAGCTGCCTGCAACTCCTGTCTCAGGTACACACGCACGTCCTCCTCTTATTATTATTGGTCCAACAGGTACTTCCGGTCCATCTGGTCAGTCTGGCTCCTCAGGACCTGAGCCTTCACGGCCGACTCTAGCAGAAACATTGTCTGGTTTGTCTGAAGCTGAGAGAATTCACTTCCTGATCGAACAAGTCAGTGAATTGGGTAACTTAGTCGGTCGGCATACTAGAAAGATTGAAGAGTATCGTGTACAGCGATCACAGGATGTGGAGGCACACAACAAGCTAGTCTCAATTATTAGTGCTCAGAATCTTAAGATAAACGAACAGGCTCTAGAGATTGAAAGGCTGAAAGAAGCAAACAGGGCTCGTGATAGGGAAGTTGAGATAATGAAAGGGCGGAGCAATGTGTTAGAGCATGAGGCAAAAGTGTTAAAGTAGAAGCATGAAGAGCTGTCGGATCGCTATAAAAAACGTGATGATCGATTAATAGAAGCCTTCAAGCCTGTTCAAGCAAATTTCAAGAAAATGGATCACAAAGTAGTTACGCTTTGGAATGAAAGGTGCAAAGCATTAGGCATCGTTCCCTCAAAGAGTGGCGATGACAAAGACGATGATGCAGCAAATCCTGATCAACCAGCTGCCTCAGGTTCCGGTGCAACTGCTTCCGGTGCTACAGGTGGGTCTGGTACGTCTCAAGCTGCTCCTACTGCTCCTCCAACAGCTACTACTGGTCCATCTGAGCAGACTGAAACGTTGGAAGCTTCGGCAGGGTTTGAACATGTTAGTCTTGAACCGGAAGCGTTTACGGATCTCCCTGAATCCTCAACTGGTCAACAGTATCATCCAGTCACGGGTGAACTATTAGAAGAGGGAGAACACGTTACAGAGATGTCTGATGAACGTATATTATCTCTGAAGGAATTGGCTGAAGTTGATTTGAAGACGATCGATGATACTCCGTTAGTTCCGGACGAAACCGATTTCTCTACGATTGAAGAAATCTTCATCGGTTCGGATCTGGAACGTCCTGTTTATGTTGGTCAAGATAATGCAGAGTTTAATGCGCTTGATGATGAGTTTGTGGAGGCAAAGACAGCAGAATTTACTAATCTTTCTTCAGATTCTCCTACAGCTCAAGAAAGCCGTGAGAAGATCGTGAACGAATGGCGAGCGGATTTCCTAGCTAGGAATCCTCCTCCGCTCCCTCCGTTGGATCAGGCCAACTACATGAATCTGGAAAGGAATCAGGCTCGGGGACGTATTATCAGCTGGATGTTCATCAAGGAGCTTCACTGCATGGTTGTGAAGCGAGAATGCGGCCTTCAGTACTTCAGGTCTCTTCTCAGCATTCTTTCACTTCCTTATTATGATGTTGCGGTTTTGGCTCAGCTGAGGGTTATTAATCGAGTCGAAGACAAAATGGTGAATCTGTTCGCCAAGAAGATCAGGTTGGAACGAAGAATTGGTTGGAAGGATCCGCTATATAGGCCGCAGTTCCCTCGATACGAGCAGATCAGGTTTACGCTTGATCCAGATACAAATACTGCTCGTTATCGATTGGTTTATGATCCTCCGAAGTTGATGAAGAAAATACCGTTGTTGAAGATGAGGACAGATTTTCTGGGTAACTTTCGTTGCTGGGTTTATGATGCAGATACTGGAGAAGCGGTGATCTTATTCCAAGATAGTCCAGAGAACTTTCGAATGATAGATCCAATGTGGATTACTAACATGTCCAGGTCGGATATTATTATTCTTAAGGATCACGAGATCAACTACTTGGTTAGGGATCGTGCACAAGCAATGAAGTTTCAGAAGATGGCTTTGTATTGCTTCAACCTACTTGTGAATGCAGGAAGTAAATGGTCAATGCATCACTTAACGGTTGAAAGGACGTCAGAGACTTGAAGACACGAAGATCGAGACAAAGCTACAGCCAAGGGGGAGTTTGTTGGTGCACTTGTGTCTGTACTTTGTCTGTATTTTGTCATGATATAAAACGATGTCTTTTGTTAGTCTTGTTTATGTCTTATGTTTGTTAATATGTGTGTTTGATGTAAGTTTGACCAAGTCAACCATCCTCCTGGTTTGACTTGGCCAAACAGTTAGCACATGGTTGTAATATGTTTGTGTCGAAGGATGAGTCATCGAAGGATTGTTTAGATCCTTCGATGAGCTCAAAAGATAAGCCTTCGATGGATGTTGATGGACCTCGAAGGATATCATCCTTCGAGGTATATGTGGATCCTTCGATAGGTTTCAGATCGATAGATGATCCTTCGATCAGTCTATCTGATCCTTCGACCAGACGATCTGTGATGGGTATATGTACTCATGTAATGTGTTCACTTCAGTGTGTGAGTGAACTTAGTCTTGTAGAGAGCGTATTTTCAGTTTGGTCAAGGGCTGTAACCGTGTCCACTGAAATACAAGAGAAAACTTTGATATATCGTGTGTCTACCTTTCTCTTTGTAGCTTGTGTTCTCATATAAACTACCGGTTTGCATTCTAGCTTGGATTCCGCACTTGCTAGTGTGTTAAACATAACAAGGATAAGGTTTAACCTCAACCTCCGGGGGACTTACACAAACTTGGAAGCCGAAAATGTCAAAGGCTGACTCACAACAAACATGGAAACCAGTGACACCCAGACTTAGAACAACACAAAGTTGGAAAACAACTGTTGATGCAACAAAACCAAACCTGTTTTGGAAACCAAAAGTTGTTGTTCAGGATCAAAATGTTCAAAAAGAGTCACATTTTTACAAAAGAGGGACTCCAAAAGGTCAAACATGGAGTGTTAAGAAACAAATTGCTTCGGTAAAAGATGAAAAGGTTGAAGTCAAAATTGACAAAGTCTTTGAACAAAATGACAAAGATTTTCCGAAGCTGAATGATGCATATTGTGTTGAATTGCCTAAGGTTCAAGAGACCTTGGCTAAATTGTTCAAGTAATTGAATACTTTGAATGTGCAGGTGCTTCTGAAGAAAACTGAATGTCAATCAAGGGAGAATCGAAGCAGCCTGGCACGAGAGGAAGAGGCTGCTAATCCCTGCGACTGTTAAACAGGGAGTTTGTTTGTTTTCTGTATATAAATAAACAATATTCTAAAAAAAACCTAAAAATTTAAAAATTTAAAAACCAAAAATTATGTTTTCATTGTGTCAAAATTTGAAAAATCAAAAATATGTTGTTTTTAAATTTGTCAAAAATACAAAAATTCAAAAATATGTTATTTGAATTTGCCGGAACTCCCAGGTTGGTAATTGAGGAGTAGGAATCGGCATCTTTCTTGAGAAATGTTTTATCAAGGACATTAAGTTGTACTTGATTTAACTTTCGTATTATTTGATGAAAGAACAAGGTGATGAATAAACCCCGTGTATGAATCAAACAAAACTTATTTTCCGGAAAAAACAATTTTGATTAAAACAAACTTAAGTGTTTTGAAATCATAATGGGAAAATAGTTTGATGTCAGGGGAAGTTCTGATTGAATATGCCGAAACCCTCACGGCAGAACAAACATGATTAATTTCACAAGATTGAAAAACGGTTTTAAAACTGTAAAAGATCAATGTGTTGTAAATCATGGGGGTATGTTAAATTTTCTGCAAATTAGTGCATGAGAAGCAGAAAATGGATGGCGAGACAAAGCTATCAATGTCAGGTTGTCAAATTTTCTTTAAAATGATTTTGAATTTTAGGGAGAGTAAGAAATTGTAAGAAAATCCAAAAACATTAGAAAATTTGAAAAAGCCAAAAACATGATAAAATTCAAAAATTGAGTTTTGTGTAAAAAGAGGAAATGATAGTACATCAGTAGACAGTTACAGTATGCTAAAGAAATGTAATGATTAAATAGCGTTAAACAGTCTCACTGATGATATGCCGATAGGTTTTTATATATTTAGTAAACTTTTTCGGGATATAAACCTAAGCAAGTTTGAATTTTACTTATTTCGTGGGGAACACTACTTGGATATATAGGTAACCCTTGAAATCTCGTTTGAAAGGTCTCGTATTCTGATATACTAGGTCTTTATGCTCAATAATGTCTGGGGTATTATTCCGGGACTTCTGCTGAATGGAAGTTCTGACCTAGTCCTTGGATAATACTTTCTACTAATGCTTGAAACATAGCTTAAACCCTCAGCATGCAGATGAAACAATAAAATTGATAGTCGCTGCTGTTGTAACTAAAAGATCCTCTAAAGGGGACATACCATAAAGTCGAAGCTGATATCTCTCTGCGCATACGGAAGTATCGACCTGAGATCCCTCGGCCCTCGCATACCTAATTTATGTACAGATATCATTGTAGTATACTCACCTGTAAGACTGAATATTGGGATTCTGGATACGGGAGTATATTCAAGAGGTAGGACACATGAATGAGTTTAAGTTCTTAAAACATCTAATTCGTATCCTGAATCAGTTGAAATTTGTATGAAAATTTAAGTGGACAAATATATCGACAATCTAAGTGAATTGTTTAATTCTTAATGTGAAAGTAAGCTCAACGGTACTTGTGACTTGTCAAAAACTGATATGATCCTCTGACGCATACTCAAACAAAAATATTGTCTGTAAATATGTTTGTACATATTTCTTTACTGCTTTATTTTTCAGAAAAATACAAAAAGATTTTGATTTCTGCTTTATTTTCGACAACCGATGTCTGAATGCTGAGTTTCAAAATCTAAGTATGCCGACCGTGTTTCTGAAAATAAATCAAGCTCATTAATTTGAAACTTGAAGTTTTAAAATAAAATCAAAAACAAGTTTGTGAGATCTCCAAGGTCATTAAGTTGGACTTGGATGATTAACCGTGAAGGATTTGGATGCTGATATTGTTAAAATCTGTTGTAAAAGAGTCAGTTTTTGATTTTGGATGTTTAATACTGCCAAATCTATGAAGCTTTTTGATAGGGGGAGAGAGTCAAGATAATCCTGGATATATTCATATTATTATATCTTAAAATCAGGATCTTGATTTAGAAAGTTTAAAAGAGCCAGATTACGATTTCTGGACAATTTCAAAACATTGTCACTTATAAATGTATGAGTGTTGCAGATGTTATTCCAGACTACGATCCCGACAGCCGAGTCTGAGGGGGAGTCTGAAGACGAGCTCAATGCAAACGGAAGCGTGTAAGGAGCCAGGTATCGTTCCTAGAAGAGCTTGTAACCGGAAAACCAGGTGTCGATCCCCAAGCACGGAAGCTTGATGAAAGGGGGAGCCTGAAAAGTTAACCGAAAGGGGGAGCTGAAGCTGAAGACAGATCCACCGGGATTCTGTTCAAGCAAGAGGGAGTCTATGTTGCTGAATACGTGTTAAAGCTTCAAGAAGACTCAGAGAGAGAGAAAGACAAGACGCTACGAGCTTGACTACGGATTGACTACGGCAATATCCAAGGGGGAGTTTGTTAGTGCAGTAATGTCTATCGCCTCCGTCATTTCCGTTCGTAGCAGAAACAGAAGAACTTTAGTGATTATAATGTAATATCTTGTTACTAAAAGGCAAGGTGGCATTATTGTAAATAAGGAAAGATTCCTTATCACCTTTGGCCTATTAATAGAACCATTAGGATTCTCATTTAGAACTTTTGCCATTTGGAGCTTTGAAGGTTAGAGGTTAGAGAGAGAAGCTAGAGAGAGAAAGTAGAGAGAGGAAGGCAAAAGGTGATTCGTGTTGCTTGTACATTTTCATACGTTTCTATAGAATCATAGATTGAGTACGTCTCGTGTGTTTCGGTCGTTCACGTTCACGGATTCCGCACGTCGAACGTGTCATACGCAATCGTTTCGGAGTCAAACCGGTCCTAACAGTCTTCTCGACAACTTTCTCTTTCATTTTACCAGAGACTTCCTGTTTTGGCTTGAATGTCTTCGGACAATCCTTCGCCACATGACCAGCAATCTTGCACTGAAAACAGGTTCTCTTTTCAATCTTCTTCGGAACTTCATTCTTCTTCAGTTCTTCTTGCTTCTTGGCAAGGAATTCCTGATTAGACTGCTTTCTGAATGATTGTTCTTTTTCAGCTTCTGTTGTTTTCCCTGAAACAAACACAGTATTTGGTTTATACATTTTTTGTCACACCCCGACCACGTGGAACATACAAAACGTGGCGGAAACGTCGGGGTGTGTTGTAACAGAATCAATTGTTTCAAATCCATGGCAATTGAAGTTTCGTTTTATTAATCAAACATGAAAGTTTACATTGTTTTAAACAAGAACCAAAGAGTACATAACATAATTTAACTAGTTCTTGTCTCGTTTTAAGTCACTAAGGCACAGGTCCGCCTAAGTATGTCTTGATAAGTCCTATGCATCATCTCCTGAAAACACATGTGAAAATAGGTACGTCAGCGTAAAAAATGCATGTGAGAGACATTGGTTTTGTGAAAACAGAATTCATGACTTATGTTTGAGAAAATGTTTAGTCATGAACCTTGTAATTTGCTTTGTCTTGTAAATCATTTGAAAAACGATAAGATCAGATGATATGTATAAATAAGAGAACACTGTATGGTTAAATGGATAACCATGTAAAATGAGTTTGTATAAGATAAGTCGTTTGTAAATCAATGTCTCATGAAAAGTGTGTTATTTGTATAAAATGTTATATGTCTCAAATTGAAATGATTCAAATAACGCTACGATATGTAATACCATACAAACACTTATATATAGGAAGTACCAGCGGCGTATCCACCATGCTTGTATCATATTACACACGCCTCGTTACTTAGATCACTTGCTCAAACCCAACCATCAAGATGAAATGTTTAACAATGGTAGAAATGTTTATGTATAGTCAAATGTCTATTGTCAAATGTAAATAATGTCAACAAATATAGCTGGTTCACACAGTTCAATGGTTACAAACGGTTCATATAATCAAAGGGTTAAGACGGTTCACATAGTCAAATGGTTACAACGGTTCGAAATGTAGTATAATGTGTTCATACGCTGGATGAGCATATGCAACAGAAATGCAATGTAAAACAATGTACTAAGTATGCACACAATGGGCGTACGTAGCATGAAGTGTATTGTAGAGTGATGTACTAAGTATGCACACAACGGGCGTACGTAGCATGAGATGTATTGTAAAGTGATGTACTAAGTATGCACACAACGGGCATACGTAGCATGAGATGTATTGTAAAGTGATGTACTAAGTATGCACACAACGGGCGTACATAGCATATAATGTATTGAAATCATGTACTATAAATGTACTAATGAACATAGCAAGTATATGATGTGAAAACGGGAAAGCATGAAAGTAACAAGTAGGCACATGTATTTCACCCCAAAACAGTTTGGAAAACAGTAAAAGAGGGGTTCAATGTACTCACCTGAGATTGCTTTGAAATTCTTGTATAACAACCAAATACTGCTAGAGATCACGGAATATCAAACGGCACCTAAATAGGTAGCTATATTAATATACCGGACCAAATTCGGAAGGATCGGATAGTATGCGGGTTCGTAAACCAAACGAGTATGGAGACTCATGTAATATGGTTTAACAAAGCCTACATACTAAAATGAAATCTAACCTAAGTGCTTGCGGCCCATTATGACCCGTTTAGGTAGCTTATGCTACTTTAACGCGCCGTTCACGTAAAACGCGTTTGGAACGCCTAACATCATGACCATAAGGTATAACCTCGGAAGGTTACAGCTAGGGTCACCTAATGTGTTTGGTCGGATCTTAAAGATCGACCAAATGGGTCGGGTTCGAAAGTATAAGCGATGGTTTAGATCGCTTACCTTACGACCCTATATAAGCACTAAACTAAAAGTGACGAGCTAAGCATGGTAGAACATGCTTAACTAAGTTTAGAAAACAGGTTTGGTATCAAAACAAACGGTTTTGATACCCATGAGTAGTTTGGTTACAAAATACGCAAGAAGTTGCATTTTGGCCGAAACTACGACTCGTCACTGAGCCTTGATAACGTGGTAATCAGTAGGTATAGTCACTACGGACTATAACCATCGTGATCACGCTCATGTTATGAAGTTCCAATGAACTTCGTGTTGACCATAGGCTGGTCAACGTAGAAAGTCAAACAAAGTTTGACTTTAGCACTAGAAAGCGATTAAAAGAACGAAAGAACATTTACGAAGGGTCCCTGAAAGCTAAACTCGATCCAGGAGCTCAGGTATGAAGCAATGGCATCAACTTAGAGCTCTTTTATCAGTTTTGTGGGTTTTAACACAAATGGGGGGTATTTATAGGAAAAGCAAAACCGTTAGGATCGTTTCTTGAATATCGTGCCACGATCTTATGCGTACACTTGTCAAGATGTTGTGGTGGCTCATAATGACCCTTAACTCCTGAGATTGTGAAAGGGCATTGCCCTTTGGAGTGTTTGAAAGGCCAACTTCAGCCAAAAAACAAGTTTCTGCATCTGCAGGGGCCACGCGGCCCGCGTCAGCATATAGACAAAACTCAGGCGGGCCGCCTGGGCATGTCTGATCTGCACAAACTTTCAGAAATGGCAGTTTTGGTCCCTGTTGCATATTTAAGCCATTTCCGACACTTCTAAGGCCCGTAAAGCCAACTTTAAGGCCCTAAAATGATGCCTAAACATTGTGGACATGAAACATGTTCAAAAATATGTCGGATGTTGGTTCGTTTGGCCGTACGAACGCGATGTTCGCTTAATTACGACGGAATGCGCATAAGTGCGAAAAACGATCCAAATGACGTGACGAATGCCAAACACAAAAATAAATTATTTTAGTGCTTACATAAATTTTTGGATGTCCGGATGTATTCAGAACGTAAGTTATGCGCGAAAGTGCAAACTTGTGCACTTTTTGACACTTTTAGCCCCTGAATGATCCAAAAGTTTGTTTTAGCATACCAAACCCCTCAAAGCCTATTTCTAAGCTATGTAAAGGATATTTATGGTATGTTTAACTTATGGACATGTTCCGGAATGTTCGTTACAGTTCAAATTGGCATACTTTCGCAGTTTGTCAAGTTTAGTCCCTGTAAGCGAATTAACTTGTTTTTGCCATACCAAAGTCTTCAAAACTTATTTCTAAGTTATGTAAAGGTTATTTAAGGTATGTTAAGAATGTTCCGGAGTATTTGTCGCATTAAACTGAGTACGTTTACGCACCAGTTTGCGTATAATTCTCCAGAAAGCGATGTAGAGTTTGAAATTGAACAAGAATTGATATGTGCAAAAGATACACATATTTATACAAGATCCCAAGTATGAAATACAATATTTCATCGGCTTGGTATTTGTTTAATGGTCGCAGTGACACAGGTGTCACAGTCTCCCCTACTTTAGGAAATTTCGTCCCGAAATTTATTCGTGGGAGTCTATTTGTGACTTTGCCAAATAACCACCAGCGATATGCAAGGCAATATCCTGTCATTTCCTTAACGGTTATTCTTCAGAAACGAAAATGAACAGACGGAGTCATTTTCCTCAACGGGTATTCTTCAGAAATGGAAATGACGGAATAAGCAAACGGATGTTCATTTCCTCAACGGACAAATCTTTAGAAACGAAAAATGAACAGACGGAGTCATTTTCAATGGTTGCTTCATCAGAAATGGAAATGAAGGATTACACAACGGATATTGATTTCCTCAACGGATAAATCGTCAGAAACGAAAAATGAACAGACAGAGTCATTTTCAATGGTTACTTCATCAGAAATGGAAATGAAGGATTACACAACGGATATTGATTTCCTCAACGGATAAATCGTCAGAAACTAAAATGAACAGACGGAATCATTTTCAATGGTTGCTTCATCAGAAATGGAAATGAAGGATTACACAACGGATATTGATTTCCTCAACGGATAAATCGTCAGAAACGAAAATGAACTAATGGAGTCATTTTCAACGGTTGTTTCATCAGAGTTGGAAATGAAGGATTATACAACGGATATTCATTTCCTCAACGGGTAAATCTTCAAAAACGAAAATGAACTAACGGAGTCATTTTCAACGGTTGCTTCCTCAGAGTTGGAAATGAAGGATTATACAACGGATATTCATTTCCTCAATGGGTAAATCTTCAGAAACGAAAATGAACTAACAGAGTCATTTTTCAATGGTTGCTTCATCAGAAATGGAAATGAAGGATTACACAACGGATATTGATTTCCTCAACAGATAAATCGTCAGAAACGAAAATGAACTAACGGAGTCATTTTCAACGGTTGTTTCATCAGAGTTGGAAATGAAGGATTATACAACGGATATTCATTTCCTCAATGGGTGAATCTTCAGAAACGAAAATGAACTAACGGAGTCATTTTCAACGGTTGCTTCCTCAGAGTTGGAAATGAAGGATTATACAACGGATATTCATTTCCTCAACGGGTAAATCTTCAGAAACGAAAATGAACTAACGGAGTCATTTTCAACGGTTGCTTCCTCAGAGTTGGAAATGAAGGATTACACAACGGATATTCATTTCCTCAACGGGTAAATCTTCAGAAACGAAAATGAACTAACGGAGTCATTTTCAACGGTTGCTTCATCAGAGTTGGAAATGAATAGGGTTAACTCTAGACACATGACAGAACTTGCTGTGATTTCTGTGCACTAAATTCCATAATTATGTATGCATCCATAATTACGTAATCCCTTGCACAGTTCGCACAGTTTGTTTTGTAATGTTTTGGGGAAGGATATCAAACTTGTGATGAGGGTGACTAGACTTCCATCGGGTCCTTTTAATTAGATCGACAGGGGATCTTCTTAGTTAGGCCACCAAGGAGTCCTTTAAGTTATATCATCACATGATATCCCTAACCAGATTTTTGGATCAATCTGTTTAACTAGACCACTCAAGGGGTCTAATTATGAAGTAGTACTTTATAATCCAAGGGACTTAACTATAACGTAGAAGGTCATTGGGGATTTTTACGTAGTACCTTTGGGTATCCTACTATGAATCCTTTATACGAATGATATGGAAGATTCTACAAGGATTTGGATAACATAATTTGGTTCACACAACAACACATAAGGGAACACATAAGCACAAAGTCACATAATTGTTTAACTTGATTATAATTTGTTATTAACTTGTTATCGATTGAATACGGATATGGAAACTAGTCGACGGCCTCAATGTCCACTGGGATCTATCTGAGAAGATAGGAAGATCTCCCAAAATTCGATTTTTGATTACAAGGAATCACCACATTCGAATTAAGGTATACAATAATTAAAGACTTACGGGAAATCCTTAGGTACCCTATTAAGGATTTATAGTGGTACCTTGGGTATTCGTCACGTGTTGCAACTTGCGCCTTGTACTTCGTTTTTCTTAGAAGAAACGGGTACTTAGGAATTTCGTGGAAGACGCATGAGATCATAGAATGGGAGAATTTTGGGGGTAGTTTGTTCTTTAAGGAATACGGTTCCTTGATTGTCGGTATTGTAAGGGATATGTCGTTTATACATGCAACCACAGAAATACATCGCAATGTAAATAAAAGATTTATTTATAAATAACGATAACAACTGTTTCTTGGACCTTGACAACAAAAGAAAATAATACATAAGACGTGATTATTTCTAAACGATGTTGTCTCTAGTCAGTCAGATGCTCATCCCTGTGCTGGATTTGCATTAGCAAGCTTTGGGCAATTTCTTCGGAAATGACCCATCTCGCCACAGTTGAAACAAGAGCCTGGTAGAAAACGACCGTGAGCAGGATTGTTGCCAGCTTGGTTTGGCGCAGCTGCAGTTGGGCAGACTCTTGCTGTATGGCCTATAAGTCCACAAGTTTGGCATTTGGGGCACTGTACATTGGCGTGATGATGGAGGCTACATTGGTTGCACAAGGGTGTAGTTCCATTGTATGGTTTTCTAGCAGGGGGCTGAGCTGGTTGGTTGGGGACGGCTTGACCATTGTGAGCGACCACGGCGAAGTTCTGAGAAGCCTTTCGCTTCTTTGACTTCTTAGGGGATTCAGTCTGTCATCCATGGTCTTTGATTCCTCGATTGGGTTCGATTCCCCGACCGATTTCTTGTCACCTTTCCGGAAAAGTTTACCTTTCCTGACCTTTGATTCAGTCAAGGTTGCAGATAGCTCAATGGCCTGTCTAACTGTAGTAGGGTTGCTACCAGTCACAATGTCTTGTATTGAGTCAGGGAGGCCATCAATGTACTTTTCGATTGCCTTATCCAAAGGTGTAACCATATTCGGGCACAACAAACTTAACTCCTCATAACGATCCGTGTAGGCTCGATGCTCACCGCTAACTTGCTTAAGATCGTCGAACTCTGTTTCCAAGGCCCTGATCTAGTGACAAGGACAGAATTCCTTCATCATCAGAGCTCGAAGCTCTTGCCATGTTTGAGCCAGTGCCACATCGGCACCCCTATCTCTCATCACACCATTCCACCATGTCAAAGCTCGTTTCTCAAAGATGCTAGATGCGAATTCTACCTTTCACTCGTTTGGACATTGAACATGTCTGAAGGTGCTCTCTAAACTCTCGAACCATTGCAGAAGTGCAGTCGCTCCTTGAGACCCATAAAACTTTGATGGCTTAGCCGAGTTGAACGTCTTGAAGTTGCAGGGGGCATTATTGTTGTTGTTGGCTTGGTTCCATTGAGCAAAGAGGTTTGGGAATTGAGCAGCCATTTGCTGCACAATGATCTCTGCCAGTTCGGCAGTCGCTATCTGGTTTTCGCGTTGAGGAGGCATTCTAAAAGAGAAACAAGAAAGAAAACAAATGAAATGGCATTGGGTAAGAATAGGATGTTACAATTACCGACCATAATCATGGTTGATGGTCATTTGTTTGAACCACGAAGCAAACAAACAACACCAAGGCTGAATCAAAGCAAATAGATCCTCATAGTGTATCGCGAAGACATGCTCGCCTATAAGTGGACACTCACCCCAAGAGTTCCCAGGTAAGAGTGACTGGTCCGATTATGTGGATTTGTACGAACACTCTAGCCTTAGGCAGAAAACCTAGGGTACAGGCATTCACTCTTCCAGTTTGCACGGGTTCACACTATTTCGAACCCAAAACTTTGACGAGAGTTTTGAAAATTCAAAGGGGTTCAAAACCTTATAACAGAGGGTTCAAAACCTAGAAATCAATCATCCTTGAACAGATGATTAGTTTTCAAAGTGGTTTTGAAATTTATGTTCTTGTTGTGGTCGTCGCCTAAGGATAGGTGACGGTATTGTTTTATGACTTAAACGCAAGTAAACTCGCGTTAGGGTCCTAGGAAGGTTATAGACTAGGTCAAAGCATTACTAATAACCTAATTCCCTATAACCATTGGCTCTGATACCAACTTTTCTGTCACACCCCGACCATGTGGAACATACAAAACGTGGCAGAAACGTCGGGGAGTGTTGTAACAGAATCAATTGTTTCAAATCCATGGCAATTAAAGTTTCGTTTTATTAATCAAACATGAAATTTTACATTGTTTTAAACAAGAACCAAAGAGTACATAACATAATTTAACTAGTTCTTGTCTCGTTTTAAGTCACTAAGGCACAGGTCCGCCTAAGTATGTCTTGATAAGTCCTATGCATCATCTCCTGAAAACACATGTGAAAATAGGTACGTCAGCATAAAAAATGCCTGTGAGATACATTGGTTTTGTGAAAACGGAATTCATGACTTATGTTTGAGAAAATATTTAGTCATGAACCTTGTAATTTGCTTTGTCTTGTAAATCATTTGAAAAACGACAACATCAAATGATATGTATAAATAAGAGAACACTGTATGGTTAAATGGATAACCATGTAAAATGAGTTTGTATAAGATAAGTCGTTTGTAAATCAATGTCTCGTGAAGAGTGTGTTATTTGTATAAAATGTTATATGTCTCAAATTGAAATGATTCAAATAACGCTACGATATGTAATACCATACAAACACTTATATATAGGAAGTACCAGCGGCGTATCCACCACGCTTGTATCATATTACACACGCCTCGTTACTTAGATCACTTGCTCAAACCCAACCATCAAGATGAAATGTTTAACAATGGTAGAAATGTTTATGTATAGTCAAATGTCTATTGTCAAATGTAAATCATGTCAAGAGATATAGCTGGTTCACACGGTTCAATGGTTACAAACGGTTCATATAATCAAAGGGTTAAGACGGTTCACATAGTCAAATGGTTACAACGGTTCGAAATGTTGTATAATGTGTTCATATGCTAGATGAGCATATGCAACAGAAATGCAATGTAAAACAATGTACTAAGTATGCACACAATGGGCGTACGTAGCGTGAAGTGTATTGTAGAGTGATGTACTAAGTATGCACACAACGGGCATACGTAGCATGAGATGTATTGTAAAGTGATGTACTAAGTATGCACACAACGGGCATACGTAGCATGAGATGTATTGTAAAGTGATGTACTAAGTATGCACACAACGGGCGTACATAACATATAATGTATTGAAATCATGTACTATAAATGTACTAATGAACATAGCAAGTATATGATGTGAAAACGGGAAAGCATGAAAGTAACAAGTAGGCACATGTGTTTCACCCCAAAACAGTTTGGAAAACAGTAAAAGAGGGGTTCAATGTACTCACCTGAGATTGCTTTGAAATTCTTGTATAACAACCAAATACTGCTAGAGATCACGGAATATCAAACGGCACCTAAATAGGTAGCTATATTAATATACCGGACCAAATTCAGAAGGATCGGATAGTATGCGGGTTCGTAAACCAAACGAGTATGGAGACTCGTGTAATATGGTTTAACAAAGCCTACATACTAAAATGAAACCTAACCTAAGTGCTTGCGGCCCATTATGACCCGTTTAGGTAGCTTATGCTACTTTAACGCGTCGTTCGCGTAAAACGGGTTTGGAACGCCTAACATCATGACCATAAGGTATAACCTCAGAAGGTTACAGCTAGGGTCACCAAATGTGTTTGGTCGGATCCTAAAGATCGACCAAATGGGTCGGGTTCGAAAGTATAAGCGATGGTTTAGATCGCTTACCTTACGACCCTATATAAGCACTAAACTAAAAGTGACGAGCTAAGCATGGTAGAACATGCTTAACTAAGTTTAGAAAACAGGTTTGGTATCAAAACAAACGGTTTTGATACTCATGAGTAGTTTGGTTACAAAATACGCAAGAATGTGCATTTTGGCCGAAACTACGACTCGTCACTGAGCCTTGATAACGTGGTAATCAGTAGATATAGTCACTACGGACAATAACAATCGTGATCACGCTCACGTTATGAAGTTCCAACGAACTTCGTGTTGACCATAGGCTGGTCAACGCAGAAAGTCAAACAAAGTTTGACTTTAGCACTAGAAAGCGATTAAAAGAACGAAAGAACACTTACGAAGGGTCCCTGAAAGCTAAACTCGATCCAGGAGCTCAGGTATGAAGCAATGGCATCAACTTAGAGCTCTTTGATCAGTTTTGTGGGTTTTAACACAAATGGGGGGGGGTATTTATAGGAAAAGCAAAACCGTTAGGATCGTTTCTTGAATATCGTGCCACGATCTTATGCGTACACTTGTCAAGATGTTGTGGTGGCTCATAATGACCCTTAACTCCTGAGATTGTGAAAGGGCATTACCCTTTGGAGTGTTTGAAAGGCCAATTTCAGCCAAAAAAACAAGTTTCTGCATCTGCAGGGGCCACGCGGCCCGCGTCAGCATATAGACAAAACTCAGGCGGGCCGCCTGGGCATGTCTGATCTGCACAAACTTTCAGAAATGGCAGTTTTGGTCCGTGTTGCATATTTAAGCCATTTCCGACACTTCTAAGGCCCGTAAAGCCAACTTTAAGGCCCTAAAATGATGCCTAAACATTGTGGACATGAAACATGTTCAAAAATATGTCGGATGTTGGTTCGTTTGGCTGTACGAACGCGATGTTCGCTTAATTACGACGGAATGCGCATAAGTGCGAAAAACGATCCAAATGACGCGACGAATGGATTTTTCTTATGCCAAACACTAAAATAATTTTTTTAGTGCTTACATAAATTTTTGGATGTCCGGATGTATTCAGAACGTAAGTTATGCGCGAAAGTGCAAACTTGTGCACTTTTTGACACTTTTAGCCCCTGAATGATCCAAAAGTTTGTTTTAGCATACCAAACCCCTCAAAGCCTATTTCTAAGCTATGTAAAGGATATTTATGGTATGTTTAACTTATGGACATGTTCCGGAATGTTCGTTACAGTTCAAATTGGCATACTTTCGCAGTTTGTCAAGTTTAGTCACTGTAAGCGAATTAACTTGTTTTTGCCATACCAAAGTCTTCAAAACTTATTTCTAAGTTATGTATAGGTTATTTAAGGTATGTTAAGAATGTTCCGGAGTATTTGTCGCATTAAACTGAGTACGTTTACGCACCAGTTTGCGTATAATTCTCCAGAAAGCGATGTAGAGTTTGAAATTGAACAAGAATTGATATGTGCAAAAGATACACATATTTATACAAGATCCCAAGTATGAAATACAATATTTCATCGGCTTGGTATTTGTTTGATGGTCGCGGTGGCACAGGTGTCACATTTTTTCATTTTTATAGTTTTTCGGTGGAACAAAACCTAATCCTTTCTTTTTGAAATTACGATTATGGTTTTGTTTCTTTTGGAAACTATAACCACAATTGTAACCCATTTTCTTGTTAATTCTTTGTTGATCTCTTGAAGTGTATTGTTTAGGTTTTCCAATAAGATTTAAATCTTTTATTTCAGAAATATTTATTTCTATTATTTTGAAAACCTTTTGAATCATTTCGAACCTGACACTTCTTATTGGAAAAACTTCATCAGAATATAATTTGTCAGAATCTTTCAAAGTGTATGCTACTTTGAATGATTCATCATTCAAATTAGATTTTGACATCAAAAACTCTTTATCATAAACCCGTTTGTCCTTTTTGAATGTCGGCTGTGACGCACTGGACCCTGACTTTGACTCGGGTTTGGACTCCATGTTTGACTCCTCACTGTCATCTTTTTCTAACACCTGATCGACCACACTTTTTATCAACTTTGACTCATGATCAGTGTCGGATGACGTGTATGTGACATCAATATTTTCTGGCAGATTATCCGATGGCCCAGACTCCCATTCTAAGTTTTTTGCTTTTTCGACTCTCTCGGAATTTGGATTTCGAGGTGAATATCCATTTCGACCGGGGGCAGACATCTATTGTAGACCACACTTGATTTCTTACCAGAAGTCTTCACTTTTTCTTCGTCTTTTGTCACAAATTTCTTTTCTTCGGACATCTTCACTTCTCTAAACTTCTTCAAATTCTCCACAACCGGATAAATCCTGTCAACAACAAAAGTAGAACAGGAGTAACTTTCTAATAACTTTTTCACTTTCTCAGTTTCTATCTTTTGTGTTGCTAACTCCAACTCCAGATCAGCACACTTCTTTATATGAAAATTAGCATCATCAAGCTGTCTCAGGTACGCTATCTTCAGTATATTCATTGCCACAGCTTGTTCACCACTTGAATCAGTATACTTGCTGATTTCTCAGTTCATTGTATCATATGATTCTTTTAATCTGTTTATGTTATGCAGTAACTCATTGTTCTGTTTGATTAAAGAATCACAGTTCATGCATTTTTCTAGAACTTCAACTGGTTCAGCATCAACTTTTACTTCAAATTCAGGAACCTCTTTGACTTTTTTGTTTGATTGTAAAAATTCAGCTCTTCTTTTTCTCTCAGCTTCAGCTTTTAATCTTTCTTCCTCTTCTTCCTCTTCTTCGAGCTTTCTTCGTCTTGCTTCAGCAGCTTCCATGACTTTCCTGCTTCTTTCTGCACATTTCAAATCATAGGCATTAGCAAAGAAAGCATTAACATTTGAAGTGTTTTTGGACATCTCTTTGGCCATGAGATCTTTATCTGGGCAAAAATCATCCCAACAAAAACATTCAGCCGACTTTTCATCTTCTTGTTCTTCCAAACACACTTTGCTGTTTGTTGGAATATATTTATCCCATGAAAAGTTTTCATATTTGCTTAGACATGCTCTTTTTGAATTATCAATCACATCTCTCCCATGAGCAGTTTGTGCTTGATGCTGTGCTGGTGGTGTGACTTGATGATAAATCGCCTTTTTGTGATAATCGTTGTTTCCGAAAGGATTTTGGGCTCCAGTAGCTTCACGGTTTTTGCACTCTCTCTTGAAATGCCCCTTTTCCCTGCAACGAAAACACGTAACTTTAGATTTATCAAAGCCTAAAGTTGAAACATTTGCATCACGGAAATCATCTCTTCTCGTGATTTGTTTAAACTTTTCAGCTCGTCGCATCACACTAGCCATGCACCATTTAATGTCCATCAATTCCATTTCTTCAGCATCAATTTGATCGTAATCCTCTTTCGTGAGCATTGGATTACCGATCTTTCCGGCTACAAAACTACTATAAGATTCAAGAACCATTCCTAACAAAGACATTTGATTTTTAGCCATCTCTTCAGTGTAATCTTGATCATTTTCAATACTAAGAACAATATTGCACTGAAGTTTTCCTCCATTCTTTGTTACAGAAATGTTTGGATCGAATGATGAAAATCTTGAGCTGCTAGATCCCTGGGAAGATTTCTTTTCAGAAGAATCTTTAACACTAAAAGCAGTTTCGATTTTCGAAGAATGATTTGTTGAACCAGTAGCACCACTCTTGTAATACAAACTGATATCCTGTTCTCCATCATAATTCTTCATCCTGGCAATCTTTCTCTGCTCCATCTCTTGAGCTTCCAGATGTTTGATGAAATCTCCCAGTGTCATATTCTTGTAATCTTTTCTGTTGGATCTCAGCATCATCAGAAACGTTCCCCATGTTTCATGTGGTAGCGCATCTGCAAGTTTTTCAATCAATTCATCAGTATCTTTCTTAATACCAAGTTTTGTCATGTTTCTCACCAAGTTACAATATCTATCTATTATCTGCTTGGTGTTTTCAGTTTTTAAACCACAGAATAAATCAAATTCTTTCTTCATGAGAGACATTTTATTCTTGAGCGTATCATCACTCCCAACAAACTTTGCTTCCAATTCAGTCCAAATTGAATACGCAGTTCCGTCATGTTGAAGCAAAATCAGAATATCTTCTTTTATTGCTTGCTGAAGCAGACTCACCATGAGCTTCTCATCTCGATATTTCTTTTTATCAACCGTACTCATTTCTCGAATTGTTTGCTGCACACCATTTGTAACGGGTCTAACATATGGCTCTTCAGTGTGTTCCCATGCATCTAGGTGATAAGCTTCAACCCCATTTCCAAAACGTTTAGACCACACGTTATAATCATCAATATCCATGAGTTTAGGCGGTTTCTGAGACGTCCCGGTTTCATTTTCAATCAAAGCATTTTGAGTCATTGAGATTGGGCTAGCAAAGGCGTTATAAAATTCGTTGTCCTTTGTTCAATGTTCAAAGTTCACAAACTTCCAAGCTTAAGCAAATTGTTCACAAAAGCGAAACACTTGCTGTCCAATAAGCGAAACTACAACTGTCACAATAAGCGGACCAGGACAAGCGAAACCTCAATTGTTCAAATAAGCGGAACACTAAGTTGTCAGTTCAAGCGGAACTTTCGATGTCTGATCAAGTGAAACTATCACGGTCACTGAAGCGGACCAGACAAGCGGATCTATCAAACGGAACTGTCTGTTCAAGCGGAACCTGTCCCTTGAAGCGAACCTAATTGGTAATTTGAAGCGGACCTGATCCAAATATGTCCAACGAAGCGGAACTAGCTGGTACTTTGAAGCGGAACTATGTACTTTGAAGCGGACCTACTCTGTCATTGAAGCGGAACTACCTGATGACATCATCTTTTGCACAAGTCCGAATAAGCGAACCCCTTAAAAACCTACTTTCTAGGTCGATTTTAGATCTGAAAACTTCAAGGATTTATTAATACATGATTCCGAGTGTAGTGTGTGATTTTGAGCTGGTTTTACCGTGAAAATTTTTGAAAATTTGAAGAAAGTGTAGAAAAATAGATGAAATGCAGCTGAAATGGCAAGAACTCCTCCTCCTGAGCTCTGATACCAATTGTAGGATCGTGTTTCGGCCCTGTTTGAGTCGATCAGAAGAATTCCTATCCAAATCAAGAGGCGGAAACTAATGATTTGGTGCTATTTCAGTCACATTCACTTTAATATTGTTGTTGTATTGATCAATAACACGAGTACACGTTCTGACAGCACTTCGGCAGCACTTCGTGGCTCACCAGAAGAAAACACCCTTAACTATGTTATTAGTTCCGCTTGTAATGACCCCTATATATAGTAGAAGAGGTTTCGCTTATAGTACATGTACGTATAAGCGGAACTACAACCATGCCATATAAGCGGAACCATCATGACCATACAAGCGGACCTATGACACTTGACATATAAGCGGACGTAGATCATGACACATAAGGCAAAACCTAATATGTGACATATAAGCGGAACCTATACAATCTCATGTTTCTAGGTTTTCGTGCCATGTCTAACCTATACATCACTAAGACTCGATGTAAGACGTAGTCGACAGACGTAGTGCACCAACACTAATCTTTGTATACGTTTTAGTTAAAGGACCTCGCATCTGAATATGACGAGAGTCTAAAGAACTATCGATATGATAAAGAAATAGTCCGAAGTATGACAAGTAAGTCATACACGCTAAAGACTGAAATCAAGAAACTATCTCTAATGAGAAATCGAACAACAAGGAAGGTTTTTAGGACAAGTATCTACAAGGTACACGTCTTAAACTTATAGCATAAACAGAAATATGCAACAAACACATAGTGAATTACAGTTGCATATAGAATATAAAACTTGGAAAAACCTGGATAGGTTACCTATCCAGGATGACGTTTCCAAGAGAAATTCAGTAGAGATATATATATTATTCATAGTCGTGAATAATAAGACAATAACTGAATTTAGTTTAAACATAAACTTGGACGAAAGTAATCATCTAAGTAAGTATTCTCAATAAAGATTCAATTGAGAAAGGTAATAATCATATCAACAAATGTGATTGTATAAATGGTTATTGATGTGCACAAAATGCAACATATAAATTACATCAATTGTGGCGTAAAACTAACCCTTTTTAGTACTAATGTTGGAAAAAGTGTGTTTTTGTCTTCCTTTTGTATTTTCAGGATTAAATGAGCTCAAATGAACAAAAGAAGCAAAAAAGGCAACAAAATCTAACACAAAATACAAGAAAAGGAACAAACGTGGCATGCCCGACCCCCCGACAGCATCTTCCCAAGCAAAACAAAGAGAACAGAAGGCTGAACACGCCCCATGCTCAGTGAGCACGGGGGCGTGCCCAAGTGTCAGCAGAAAAGACAAAGTTGTAGAAGCTTATATCGCCCACCACGGGGTCGTGCTTAGCGGACACGGGGCCGTGGTCAACTATAAGATTCGCAGAATCCAGGAAAATCTTGATAGTACAGATACGCTTCTGCACACGGGGTCGTGCTCAGCGGACACGGGGGCGTGGTCAACTAATGCAGACAAACTGCAATTAATGAAGAAAGAGAGAAGGATGGACACGAGGCCGTGCCCGAGCTTCTGTTCAGCCTATAAATAGGAGTGCTTGGATCACTTGCAACTCATCCCTTGGCACACCACCTCTCTCACACTTCACCCACCACCCACCACCATCACAACACCATCATCCACCGCCATCATCCATTGTCCATCATAGAGTGTGTGCGTCGTCTCAGGATCCAAGATTGATCGTAAGAGTTCTTGACAATCAAAGGCCATGTTTGCCTAAGTCTCTTACATCACTTGGTGAAGACAAGTGTCTAGTGTAATTCTTTTTATTTTTAATCTTTCGCACTTTTTACTTGGTTATGTATTAATGACTTTAATAACTAGTTTCTTATGTTGAAGGTGATTCTTCCTTATCGTTTGTCTGTGGTGTCTTGTAATTATTTTACTGTCTATATAAAATAAAAGATTTTCACCATTCATATCTCCACGGTCTATATGGAGGTATGTTGGCTACCTGGTCGGGGGTTAAGGGAATAGTTTGGTAAGAGTCTTGCCATTGTTTAGTGTATAGATCCTGCAAAGGACCTGAGTCAATTTTAAAAGGACCTCCTTCAATACCCACCGGTATTGGATGGCGGGGGTCCAAACTCTTTGATCCCCTCATAAGTTAAACTACTATTAATATTTTAACCCGGCTACTTAGGACTGTATCCTTGCTGACTCAGACTACTTAGCCGCGGGTAACGTCACCTTCAAAAGAGGGGCCTATCACAATATGCATTAATAACTTAATTAATTATCTTTCAATAATCTGACCCTTTAGGATTGTATCCTTGCTGACTCAAACTACTGGGTTGAGGGTAATGTCACCTTCAAAAGAGGGGCCTACTACAATAACTAAGATAATCTCTTAAAAAGTGCAAAAGTGCGGAAATAATCAAAGGTTACACTATACACGAGTCGGAGCCAAGTGATTCATCTTGTCTATCTGTTTTTATTTATTTTTATTTTTCAGAATTTTAGTTAGTTTTTATTTTTCTAGTTTAAAAACCTTTTTCTAAATTTTTGATTTGATTAGACGTTGAGGATAAACCGTTACTAAAAGCTCTTGTGTCCTTGGACGACCTCAATATCTTTCCAACACTATACTACGCTTACGATGGGTGCACTTGCCCATATGTGAGTTTGGTGTTAATAAAATACTGTGTTTTATAAATTTAAAACTTGACTAACGTGTAAAAAGGGCTTAAAATATACTTAATTCCATATACACACCAACCCGCATCAAGTTTTTTGGCGCCGTTGTCGGGGACACAAGGATTTTAAGAAAGTTAGGAATCAACGGCCTAATCATTTTTTCTAAGTTTTTCTGTTTTTTTTAAGGATTTTAGTAATTTTTCAGCTTCTGCAGAACTTAGCACGGGCCGTGCCTGTGACAACCCGAGCTTTCAAGGTTTGTGCCCTTCAAGTCTTGTGATCCCGATTCCTCTTTATTCCATTGCCACGTCCTTGCTATGTTAACTATTAAGCGTTGTAATATTAAGCTTGTTAAATCTAAGCGTAAACGAGTTGGATTGATTGTGCGTTTGGGCCACACTCTCTCTAGTTATAATTCCCTTCGGCCCACACACACATTATCTTGGGCCCTAACTACACAAGCCCAATCAAGACTTAGAAGTGGGCCGGTTATTGTTGAAAGGGAGCTAAATGGTTTGGGAGTAATATTTGCACACATACACATCCCCTTCAAACTCAAAATCAATTTGGCCCACACACAAAACAAGCTAGTCTTCGGCCCACTTATATGAGTTTGTTATTTGTATATTAGGATGTGATTAGGATTACGTAGCATAGGAGGTTAACAAAGAAAAACCCTAGTGTTTCATAGTTTCGTTGACAACCAGCCCCTCCCCTATCTCGTGTGATTTCTTCAACTCCATCCTGATTTTCTCCGGTTAGTTAATCTCACTATGTTTTAATCAAATTCTCTCGTCATGCTTAGTGGTATGAATACTTGATGCTGTGTTTTTTTTATATGTGAATGTAATCGTGATAAATACTAATAATATGCGTGATCGGAGTTATTTTAGAGTGGTTTATAAAGCGACTTAGGTTCTGGCTCGATAATATGTGAATATGTGTCGATAAGCAAGGACTAAAACATGAATCTAAGGGTTGTTATTAGTATGGCTCGACTGTAATGATATTGGTTAATTAATTATGATGATTTGGTAAGTTGTGATAGTATATTGTATTACAATCTGAATGTATTCAGGGTGTGTATTGGAACCTGTTGCTAGATATAAGTTGGGGCATGAAATTGTGTTTTGATAAGAGGGTTGTGTTATCATGATTGAATATGTTGTGATGAATATTTCTGTAATGATTATTTGTAATCTGAATTAATATGATTTAGGGGTGTATAGTAGCCAAATGTATGCATTGCACCAGGTAACACTTCGTACTAGAATGGCAGGTTGCAATTATGTAGCATAGTTGGGTAAATGATGGATGGTTGTGGTAGGGCCCAGGGACCACAGTGAAGCCCAACATTATTATTAAGACCGAAAACTGGTGGGCTGGGCTCCGATGACACACACACATTCACACATAATTGTTAAGGGTAAGTTGAAGTGGGCCGCACTAATCAAAATGGGATTATTAACTTAACAACCGGGCTGTGTATTTCACTTGGGCCAATAAGATGTAAGGGCCATGTACATGCAATACGTAAATACATATGTGTTAGGTGCATATTGTTGTTGCAGGTTTTAGTGATCTATGAACATGTAGATATGGAGTTTGTGAATACGGGTAGAGAAATCTTCTGTGATAATTGTATTTGATGGCAAACTATTTAAGTAGATGTGGATGCTTATATATATATATATATATATATATATATATATATATATATATATATATATATATATAGGGAGCCGCTAAAATGAAAACCACCTCCAGTTGTAAGAACCGCGAGAACCACTCTTAACCAATTAGATTGTGCCAACATAAAGGGTATGTTGGTCATTTATCCAAAATGTCAAATCTTTCCTCTCTCTTCATTTAAACCACTGACTCTTTATATATATTTCTCATCTCTCCTCTTTCATCTCTCATTTACCACCATTTTTAATCTTTGTTCAAAAATCATCTGTAAATTGAGAAACCCAAATGAGAACTTAAACCAACCACCATCTCTCATCTTTGTTCAAAAAATCCTTCGCTTGATGATGACCAGCTAAACCCCCCTTTTCCCACATACTATTGTTACTTTATTTTGTTTAAATCTACAAGAATCAACTTCAGCAGCTTGTACCAAGGGCAAAGCCGTTTTCCGGCAACCACGGGAGCCGCAAGCAGCGGCGGCAGGGGACGCACGGCGGCCAGAAACGCCAGAATCGGGCAGAGTGGAGGTGTTTTTCGGCAGCTCGGAGACGGTGGTGCTCGGCCGGTGAACAACGGTGGTTGTTTTCACGTCTTCAAAAATATCTCCGGTAAAATGTCTGGTGATTTTCGTATCAGTAACCATCCACTCATAAAGCTCAAACTTGTGGCTGCCATTAAAGAGGCTGGAAATGTTAAGGTATTAGGTGTATAACTCGAACTAAATATATAAATATATTTTCTTTTAGTGGAATTTTTTTTCATAAAGGATAAAGGATGGGATAATTTTTCTTTTTTTGTAGTCAAGGGTCATTAATATTGGTTCTGTATATCGTTTCTGTCACATTTGTATAAGTTTAGTATGTTTATGCCTGTAGTCTGACCAGTAGCGTTGATGGAGACCGACGGTGATGCCCGTTTTTTTCTGATGGAGACCGACGGTGATGCCCGTTTTTTTATGGAGACCGGTAGTGTTGATGGAGACCGACGGTGATGCCCGCTTTTTTTTCGATGATTATGATGATAACGATGTCGTAACGGAAGGCGGTGGCCGGAGGCGGCGGGAATCTGTTTTGGCTCGGTTCACATCTTTAAGTTCAAAATCAAGTTCGCGGCACGGTCGGTTCGGGCCGGTTTTCATGTTCAGTTTGGTTATTTCTGGTACAGTGGACTCGGTCAACTTAGCTTCTGTTCCAGTCGACTCAGTCAACACTCGGTTCAACAAGTTCGAGTTCTGGTCAACTGTGGTCAACTCCGGGTCAAAACGGAAGTAAAAGTCAGTCAACGCTGTTCGACAAAACAACACGAAGATTAGGTAAAAATTGTTGAGTTTTATTTAGTTAACGCGAACCGAGCTCGAACCGATACTTTAGTGACTTGTTTACGTTTGGCATTTTGATAGAAATTTTATATATTTGTGTTTATATTGTTGAAAATTATTGAGTTTTGAAAAGATAATGACAACTTGTCGGCTTATTCCAAAAAACAGAGGCAACTCTGTCCGTTTTCCGTAAAAACGTAAAACGTAAATAGTTTAACATAAAACGTAAAACGTAAAAAATTTAGCGTAAAAGAAAAAAAAAACTTAAACCGTAAACTTTTTAAAGTAAACCGTAAACTTTTTTACTTAAAACGTAAAAAGTTTTACGCCAAACGTAAAACGTAAACTTTTTACGTAAACATAAAACTTTTTACGTAAAAACGTAAAACGTAAAATGTAAAAAACCGGCGCGTAAAACGTAAAAAAACGGCGCGCAAAACGTAAAAAACCGGCGCGTAAAACGTAAAAACGTAAAAAACGTTAACGTAAAACTTTTTTACGTTTCGTAAAAAAAAGCTCGTAAAAAAACGCTCGTAAAAAACGGTGCGTTAAAAAAACGGCGCGTTAAAATCTGAGCCAAACCCGTTCTTTTTCGAGATACACTTTTGTTTTTTTTGGTGTTGTTGGTTTTTTATATTCTTTTCCCCCGTCGATGACGATAAAAATATATCCGAGACACCTACCGACTTTGCGATTTATGGGTGCGTTCGTCTTTGCGTAAACAAGTTTTCGTGTAAAAAACTTTTTGTGGAAAAAAAGTTCAACCGTAAACTTTTACGTAAAACGTAAAAAGTTACGTAAAAAGTTTACCGTAAAACTTAAAAAAGTAAAACGTAAAAAGTTTAACGTAAAACTTAAAACGTAAAAAGTTTTACATAAAACGTAAAATTTAAAAACATAAAAAGTAAAAAAACGTTGACGTAAAAAACCGGTGCGTAAAACGTAATAAAACCGGTGCGTAAAACGTAAAAAACCGGTGCGTAAAACGTAAGAAAACCGGCGTGTAAAACGTAAAAAAACCGGTGCGTAAAACGTAAAAAACCCGACGCGTAAAACGTAAAAAAACGTTGACGTAAAAAGTTTAACGTAAAACTTAAAACGTAAAAAGTTTTACATAAAACGTAAAATTTAAAAACATAAAAACTAAAAAAACGTTGACGTAAAAAACCGGTGCGTAAAACGTAAAAAAACCGGTGCGTAAAACGTAAGAAAACCGGCGTGTAAAACGTAAAAAAACCGGCGCGTAAAACATAAAAAAACCGGCGCGTAAAACAAAAAAAAAACCGGCGCGTAAAAAACGTAAAAAAACCGGCGCGTAAAACGTAAAAAAACGGCGCGTAAAACGTAAAAAAACGGCGCGTAAAAAACGTGTTAAAAACGTTTTACGTAAAAAACGGCGTTAAAAAATTGTCGCGTAAAAAATTGTCGCGTAAAAAACGGCGTTCAAAAATTGGCGCGTTAAAAAACGGCGCGTTAAAAATCGTCGAAAAAACGGCGCGTTAAAAAACGGCGCGTTAAAAACGTCGAAAAAACGGCGCGTTAAAACTATGAACTCACCAGCATTATCTGATACACTTGTTACATGTTCGCAGGTCGTTAGATATCTTTGATTTGGGAACTTGCTGTCTGGAGTAGCTGGAGTGGTCATGGGACGACTGGAAGGATTTATGTGATTGATTTCTTGATATTATATTTTGGTTTTAAAACAGTTTAACTTGGTTTACTATTAGCTTCCGCTGAACATGTTGATTTTCATTTAAGCTCATTGATGGTATCTTTCATTAATAATTAAGGATTTTATTTTGAAACTTGTACGTGTTCAATGTAATTAGTGGCTCATTGTTGGTACGTCACACGCCTAACAGGGACATTCCCTAGGTGGTATTTTGGGGGTGTGACAGTTTGGTATCAGAGCCACTGGTTATAGTGAACTTGGTTTTAGAACGTTTTTATAAAACCAGACAATAACCGAACAGTACCGAAATTGACCATGACACTCAGCTCCAGACTGCAAGGTTCGTTTCTCATTTACTATTGCATAGTATATCTAGTGTACACTTATGTATAACATTACACGTGAATGCACACTTGACACTGCAGCATGAGCCCTTATGTTACCAACCCCTGTTATGTGATCTGTTAGTGTGACACTATCCATTGCTTATTGTGATTCATAACCCTGTAATACCTTTCGTTAGCTGTTTGGATGAGGGGAAACTTTTTGCGCAAGTTAAGAGGCACTGAGATAAGCATGCAAATTGCCTTATTATTATGAGTGCACACATAATAATAATGTGGGGTGCATGTGAGTCCCAGTGAGGCTTAACGAGTGTGAGAGGGGTTCCGCTCTATTGTTTGATGAGAACTCTATAGTCTGTAGAAGTCATTAGGAGGTTTGACTCCTATCTTATTTCGACTCGTAACCTTTTCCCTCTTCTCCTATAGAATCATGAGCAGACGAGGCCACGGACGCGGTCACATTGCTATGACTCAGGCTGAATTAACCAACCTGATCAACACTCGTGTAGCTGAAGCCCTAGCGGCTTACCAGGCTGGTACGATATGTGCCAATTACTTTCTATCCTTGTGTCGTATACTCAAATCTTACCTGTGTGTTGTACGTTCTTTCGTTTTAGGTCAACCTGCGAATCAAAACAATCCACCTGCTCCACCTACTTGTACGTACAAGATGTTCATGGATTGTAAGCCACAGACCTTCAGTGGGACTGAAGGGGCTGTAGGACTCTTGCAATGGTTCGAGAAGGCGGAATCGGTATTTACAATGTGTAACTGTCATGCTGGGGACAGAGTGAAGTATGCTACGGGCACACTCGAGGATGGTGCCCTGACATGGTGGAATGCCCAGGTTCAGATGTTGGGTATTGAGATGGCGAATGCCACTACTTGGGATGATTTCAAGGAGTTGATGCGAGAGGAGTATTGTCCTCGTGATGACGTTCAGAAACTAGAGAACGAGTACTACAATCTGAAAATGGAGGGATCTGAGATTGAAGCATTCACTAGGAGGTCTAATGATTTACCAACTTTGTGTCCTAACATGTCTCGACCCCCACATCGGCGAATTGAGTTGTATCTCAAGGGCTTAGCACCAGCTGTTAAGGGGTACGTTACTGCTGCAAACCTAGACAATCTGCCCCGTATCGTCCGTTTGGCACATAAGATTACTGACCAAGAGGTCGAACGTGGCAACTTGCCGCCACGTGTTTCTGCTACTACCTCGACTGCTACAGCTACCACACCTGTCAGTGATAACAAGCGCAAATGGAATGATACTGACAAAGCAACCAGTGCCAGCCAATCTCAGAAAAGGGCAGACAACAACATCCACCGTAGTTTTAACCAGTCGTTTTCTGTGAACCAGAATCAGAGCAACAATTCAAATCAGGGTTCTTACGAGGGAAAGCTACCGAAGTGTAATAAGTGTATGTTCCACCATCGCGGACTGTGCACCCGGGTATGTCATAGGTGCAACAAGGTGGGCCATATGGCTAAAGATTGTAGGGTCTGGCTCCCAAAGCCGCCGCAGTCGCCACAACAATAGGAGAGGCATCAGTCTCAATAGAATCGGGGAAATCAAAACTGGTGCTTTCAGTGTGGTGATGAGGGTCATTTTAAGAGGGATTGCCATCAGCTTAATCAGAATGCGGGTAACAACAACAATACTGGGAATAACAACAACGGGAACCATGGTGGGAACGGGGCAAGTGGAAGAGTATTTACTATTGGTGCGGGGGAAGCTCGCAATGAAGGGTAATGCTGAGACCGGTACGTCTTCTTTGAATGATCTTTTTCTGTTTCTGTTTTATTCGACTTTGGTGCCGATTTGAGTTATGTGCCTCTTGGGTTCAGTCTCCAGTTAGGACCGACTCCCACCCCTCTTGTAAAATAAGCATGTAGTATAATTAACTGGTAGTAAATCGATAGAAGCTTCTCATGTTCTTTTTGGTTGTAAACTTGATCTCATGGGTCAGGTGCTCGACATTGACCTACTTCCCGATACTCTCGTAAGTTTTGACGTGGTCGTTGACATGGACTTGGTTATCTATGCATCAAGCGGAAATTCTCTGCAAAGAGAAAATCGTGCGTATCCCTCTCTCCAGTGGGGAATTCTTATCAATTCAAGATCATCGTAGTGGTGCCATTGTTGGCATCGTCTTAGTCGTGAAAGCCTAGAGGTGTCTACGGAAGGGCTACCCTGCTATACTAGCTCTTGTCACCAATTCGCAACCTTAAGAAAGGAAGATCGAGTATCTTCCAGTTATTCGTGAATTTTCTGACGTGTCTTCTGAAGAGTTACCTAGTTTACTTCCACATCGTTAGGTGGAATTTCAGATTGACCATATGCAAATCCTGATTTCCTTCTAGGATACAGCAATCCCTTGGGTTCGCTGGATACTATCACAGATTCATCATAGGATTTTTGAAGATTACGCAACTCCCCTCTGTGCTAATGAGGTTGGAGTTGCGTAATGATCTGGTGGTATACCATGATGGTTTGAAACCTAACCGTGCAACACACTGAGCATCACTTCTATCCGAGGGTACTAATGATCTGGCGGTATACCATGATGGTTCGAATAAGAGTCCCAGTTACACATCGATGCAACATGAGAAGGAGATGGCTCACGTGGTGGACTTACAGGAAGGATTGCACGAGTCATGACCTGCGATGGAATCTGTAGTTTATGGATTTAAATTGGAGGCATTACTTGGACGGTACCGAATGCACCACTTAGACCGATCACAAGGGCCTCTCGTGTACCCTTGTTTCTAGAGAGCTAAATATGTGATGGCAATGCTGGAAGGAGCTATTGGATGAATACGACCGTGAAGCCTGGATGTGCACGAGCTTTGCAGCCTGCTATCGACTCTAACATACCTGATCAGGCCCGCCTTGCCCAAACCGAAGAACTGAAGGAAGATAGTTCTCAAGATTAACCCCTGCGGGGCATGGGGAAGCAACCTTTGGCAGGTCGGACGATATTTGCTACTTCATGGAACGAATATGGACCCCACTATATAGAAACCTTAGGGAACGGGTGCAGGCAAAGCACACGGGTTTCGATATCCTATTCATTTGAGTTTTGATAGGATGAATTAAAACATGAAGACCAAGTACGGATGACCGGGCCTGAAGGCCCATGTAGCAACGCATGAGAACGATGTTTGACTTGTGAGAAAGTCAAGGTGGGATATTAGCAACCAGAAATGCATATATGGAAATGGGGACAGACTGCTATGGATTTTATCACTGGTCTACTTACAACTCGAAACGGAAACATTACCACCTAGATGATCGTTGATGGACACACGTTACCAGCACACTTTCTTGCAATCAAGAAAACTGACGAGTCTTCACAGTTGTGAATGTTCCTCTGAGAGAGGCGGCTTTTGGGCACGAGGTGCCAACTTCTGTTATCTCAGAATTTGATCTATGCATTATCTATGTCAGGCAATACACAACACCCTTGGCTCACGTCAGGACTAGAGCATTGCTTACCGCCGTTGGACAAACGGTCAGAGTAAACGAACTCTCCTGGCACTGGAAGACATGCTGCAAGCATGTGTGTGACTGGCTTTGGTGCAAATTTGAAGGACTCTTACATATGGTTGAGTACTACGACGGCAGTTATCATTTTAGTAACCAGACAGCTCTGTTGAGGCATTTCATAGATGATAAGGCCAACCTTCTTGTTAGACTGAGATGGTTGATAACTTAATTACTGGAGACGATTGGCGGCAACGCGTGACTGTCAGGAAAGCTGATAAACTAGGGAAACGCTGGAAGATCACTGTAGGCAATCGTATCATGTTGAAAGTCTCACTATGGGAGGGTGTGGCGCGCTTTGGAAGCGTGGTGAGCTTAACTAACGTCACGATGGACCATTCAACGGTTTAGGAAGAATCGGTAACGTAACCTACAAACTTGAGTTACTTGCGGAGCTGGGTAACATTCATGATGTCGTTCGTGTTTCGCAATTGAAGAAGTGTTTGTTTGATAACACGCTAATTGTTCCGTTCCAAGAGCTAAAAATCGACGATAAGTTGCAATTTCTTGAAGAACCTATCGAGATCATGGATCGAGAGGTCAAGGTGCGTAAACATAGTCGTATCCCGATTGTGAGAGTTCGCTGGAACTCAAGACGGGGACTGGAGTTCACGAGGGAGCGTGAAGATCAGATGAAGCTCAGATATCCTCAACTATTTTCTAATGACCAATCTAATTCTGGTACTACCGGTGAATTTCGGGACGAAATTCCTCTTCAAGTTGGGGATGATGTGGCACCTGGGGAAAATCTGCAACAATTTTGACTTATCACTTCACTTCTCTGTGCGTACTTGTTAAATTTCGGGACGAAATTTCTTTCAAGTTGGGGATGATGTGACAACCTAAGCTTTCAAGGTTTGTGCCCTTCAAGTCTTGTGATCCCGATTCCTCTTTATTCCGTTGCCACGTCCTTGCTATGTTAACTGTTAAGCGTTGTAATATTAAACTTGTTAAATCTAAGCGTAAACGAGTTGGATTGATTGTGCGTTTGGGCCACACTCTCTCTAGTTATAATTCCCTTCGGCCCACACACACATTATCTTGGGCCCTAACGACACAAGCCCAATCAAGACTTAGAAGTGGGCCGGTTATTGTTGAAAGGGAGCTAAATGGTTTGGGAGTAATATTTGCATGCATACACATCCCCTTCAAACTCAAAATCAATTTGGCCCACACACACAACAAGCTCGTCTTCGGCCCACTTATATGAGTTTGTTATTTGTATATTAGGATATGATTAGGATTACGTAGCATAGGAGGTTAACAAAGAAAAACCCTAGTGTTTCATAGTTTCGTTGACAACCAGCCCCTCCCCTATCTCGTGTGATTTCCTCAACTCCATCCTGATTTTCTCCGGTTAGTTAATCTCACTATGTTTCAATCAAATTCTCTCGCCATGCTTAGTGGTATGAATACTTGATGCAGTGTTTTTTTATATGTGAATGTAATCGTGATAAATACTAATAATATGCATGATCGGAGTTATTTTAGAGTGGTTTATAAAGCGACTTAGGTTCTGGCTCGATAATATGTGAATATGTGTCGATAAGGAAGGACTAAAACATGAATCTAAGGGCTGTTATTAGTATGGCTTGACTGTAATGATATTGGTTAATTAATTATGATGATTTGGTAAGTTGTGATAGTATATTGTATTACAATCTGAATGTATTCAGGGTGTGTATTGGAACCTGTTGCTAGATATAACGTTGGGGCATGAAATTGTGTTTTGATAAGAGGGTTGCGTTATCATGATTGAATATGTTGTGATAAATATTTCTGTAATGATTATTTGTAATCTGAATTAATATGATTTAGGGGTGTATAGTAGCCAAATGTATGCATTGCACCAGGTAACACTTCGTACTAGAATGGCAGGTTGCAATTATGTAGCATAGTTGGGTAAATGATGGATGGTTGTGGTAGGGCCCAGGGACCACAGTGAAGCCCAACATTACTATTAAGACCGAAAACTGGTGGGCTGGGCTCCGATGACACACACACATTCACACATAATTGTTAAGGGTAAGTTGAAGTGGGCCGCACTAATCGAAATGGGATTATTAACTTAACAACCAGGCTGTGTATTTCACTTGGGCCAATAAGATGTAAGGGCCATGTACATGCAATACGTAAATACATATGTGTTAGGTGCATATTGTTGTTGCATGTTTTAGTGATCTATGAACATGTAGATATGGAGTTTGTGAATACGGGTAAAGAAATCTTCTGTGATAATTGTATTTGATGGCAAACTGTTTAAGTAGATGTGGATGCTTATATATATATATATATATATATATATATATATATATATATATATATATATATATATATATATATATATATATATATCATTGCGTGAGTTCTATTGTGTAACAACTTGTTAACTTGGTTCATTTAAATCTTGAGTGGTGTGGAAGCACTAGGGTATTGCCTGATCCTACATACGTGTACTTACGTTTTATATACATTAGGTTGCGTGTAACGGACATAACATTTAACGCGTAAAAGTAAATAGTCATACCGAGCAAACCTAAGGTGAGTTCATCTCTCTTGAGCATGCGTCCCGGTGGTTGGGACAGTCAGTGGGTATCCCGGGGAGGGATAAGTCTTTTGGGTAAAAACGGGAATGTTGGATAATATACTCATCCTATCACCTTTAAAGTCCCTCCATGTTGTTTGGTTACCTGGGAGGTAACATGGTATTAGTTAGTAGTGCTACTTTGGTTTGGCAACCTCACCCCGTACCTGGGAGGACGGGTGTTGAACTAGTGACCTAGTCATGACCAATGCTTTAATAGGAGCATTGGAGAAAGGGCAAAATAATCAGGAGCCGTCTTGTGCTCGGGGTATTATCAACATTACTTTGGGAATTAAATTCAATGGATTAACTATACACTTGGTAACCAACGTTTTCGTAAAACTATGAACTCACCAGCGTTGTCTGATACACTTGTTGCATGCTCGCAGGTCGTTAGATATCTTGGATTTGGGAACTTGCTGTCTGGAGTAGCTGGAGTGGTCATGGGACGACTGGAAGGATTTCTGTGATTGATTTCTTGATATTATATTTTGGTTTTAAAATAGTGTGACTTGGTTTACTATTTGCTTCCGCTGAACATGTTGATTTTCATTTAAACTCATTGATGGTATCTTTCATTAATAATTAAGGATTTTATTTTGAAACTTGTACGTGTTCAATGTAATTAGTGGCTCGTTGTTGGTACGTCACACGCCTAACAGGGACATTACCTAGGTGGTATTTTGGGGGTGTGACAGTGCCTGCTGAACACGCCCCGTGCCCAATCATTGGAACTGGCAATCCTATTTTAAGTCAGACAGTAAGCTGAACACGGGGTCGTGCCCACTCAACACGCCCCCGTGCCCAAGATTCAGTTACTAAAAACAGAACCGTAAGATCCCGACGGCTGGTAATTTCTGACACAAAAATGAGTGATAATGATATTTTTTACTTTCGGCACTCTTATGGTACGTGGTGTTAAATATGTGGTGGCCCTCATAAAGAATTAGAATGCTATTTTCTAAATTATAAGCCCCACTATATAGACCCATTATTTTCCTATAGCCTTAAGAGGGGCGAAAGTAAAAATAATCCCTTTCTCTCCCTCGAATGCGCTCAACCGGACCTTCTAAGAGAAATGCTTCTTGATGAACTATTTCAACTAGAAGATCTAATTCTTAATTGGTTAAAAGAACTTAGGATGGATTTTATTAATTCATCTCAAGACAATACCCAAGAAGAATTGTTGAGATCGCATTTAAACAACTCCGATGTCCCCGATATTACCTCCAACTCTAGCGAGGACTTGAGCGATAGTCGTCCTTGTGCCGATTGTGCCGTGAAGGACTCCCCATCGACTTCGTTCGATGCATACATAGACCTGAGCGATTCGACATACACCTTCTTTAACGAGAGCCCGGGAAAGGGTTGGACTTGTCCACCTACATTTAGCATAGGAATCACCCTCACCGACAAACTCTTGCGTTCTCATCTTAATCTAGAGCAATTAAGGTATCTTAGGCACTTTGGGGTTGTTCCATCCAGTAAGGAACCGTCCAATCTGGGTAAGTTCCTTAAAAATAGACAAACTTCATAATCAGCCTTTCGACACGGGGCTGTGTCCAGCCGACACGCCCCCGTGTCCGCCAAAAGATTCCTTTCTCACTTTATGTCATAATATGGACAAAATGTGTCAGGATCTCGTCTGCACCCGGGGCCATGTCCAGCATGCTGTCGTTTTCTATAAATGCAGCCAAGAATCCTGCACATTTGGACCATCCAGGGACAGAGATTTGAAAGGATCTTCTCACCTACCATCCTAGGTATTTTCTAAAAGAAGGTTCTAACAGCCATCTTGTCCTTTCCTCTTTTATTCGTTGCCTTCTTCTTCATCTTTCTTGCCTCAACACCTCCATTGAAGCTTGTTCCCAAGCTTTATTGTGATGTTTGTTAGATTTTTGTCCAAGGAATCTTGTTAAAAGTAAGTTGTACAACACTGTTTTAAGTTATTTCTGTTCAAATAAGCTTCATAAGTTGGAAAAATAATTTGAAACTCCAAGATTCCTTGTTCCAAAAATCTGCAGAAAGGTGAACACGGGGCCGTGCCTGATGAACTGTTTCATTAAAATGAACTATTTGTGGTTTGTTTACGTAGAATGTCTAGTCAAAACAGTGGAACCTCTTCTGCGCACTCCAGAAACAGTCGAAGGGAGAGAAGGTCATCAATTGAAGCAACTCTCATACGTTACGTAATGGCATTACGTGAAGCTCTTGACGAGATGACTTCGGTAGAGGAGGTCCTAATAGACCGTATAAATTATCTTACGGTGGGGCTGGAAAACAGTTTTCAAGAAATTAACCTCTTGCACCAGAGGTTAAACATTCTTGTAACACCTCCGATGGAGCCAATCCTCCCTCAAGAGGATTGGAACCTAGCACTTGGAGTCAATAATCCTACCGGATGGGATGACATTCCAGCGAAGCCTCCACTTGAAGATTTACAAGAAGTCCCGGTGGAAGTTGCACCCCCTCAAACCGATGCAAATGAGCCTGCCTTTCTCCTCCCAAGGGAGATAGAGGAATGGCTCGCCGACGTGTGAGGAACCCATGCCCGGAAAAAGAAGTTCTTCAAAGCCGCATCCAACCGAGAGAATTATCTTTTGGGAAATTTTGTTAATTAGAATAACTTTTAGGCTAGAACTTCTTGGTTTAACCTTCTTGTGCTTCGTTTAACCTACTTATCTAAATTATTAACTTTCTAGGAACATTATGTAATTCTCTCTATGACCTAAATGAAATGATGGTTTTAGTTAAATTGGTGTTTGGATGATGTTGTAATGGATAAAGCACACCCGGGATGGTGAAGGATAACAAGGGAAACTTGCACCAGCGACCCATGCACGAAAACAGAGCCATGTGACAAATTTTTCCTCATTACAGCAAGTTCAGCACGGGCCGTGCCCGCCCAACACGGCCCCGTGCTGCACAATCTGCAGAAAATGCCCAGTTAAGGTAAACTGGACACGGGGGCTTCTATTTCTTTTTACAAACTTTTGTTACTGGCACTTGAACACGGGGCCGTGCCCGGACAACACGGGGTCGTGTCAAGATGCCCAGTAACAGAAAATTTTGCTTTTCACACCTTTTTACACATTCAATCAACCTAAAAACTTATTTTTGGGACACATTGAGGACAATGTGTAATTTAAGTGTGGGGGGATACTAAAACCTTGAATCTTGCAAGTCCTAATTAACAAGCCTTACACAAAACTCTATTGGAACCGCTAATCACCCCAAAAAATTTTTTAAAAAATTTTCCATTTTTTTTACTTGTCTAGGATCAACTTGGGAATTTCAAGTTCTAAAAAGGTTATATTTTTACAAATTTACAACCGATAGCATCGTGATAAAAAGAACCAACATAAGAAAATTATGAAACGGTATGACAAGCTTAGTTAAAATTTGATTATATATACTTGATCACATAAAACCCATTCCCACAAAAGTGAGTTTTGAGCCTTTATTGAGCATACAAATACATATCTTTAAACTAAATACTCATTTTTTCATTTCTTGTGTGAATAGCCGCTTGGTTCTTATGACTCTAGAACTTGCCATGACGATACATTCCCGGTCCTTACCAACTTAAACCCGAGTAAGTAAATGATGGAGACGTTAGGACTAACCCTTTTTATTTCTATACCATTATTTTTTTTACCACCTACCCAAAATCCCCCTAGTTAACCCCTTTGAGCCTAAACCTTTTCATTTCATAACCCAAACCAAACACCCTTTACCCACCTAAACCCTTTTTTATTTTAAACCCTTTATTTTAGTAACAAAAGTCGGTTTTTAGTATGACTTGATTCAAAAAAAAAATGATGAGGTCAAAGAAATAAACAAACAAGTTTATCAAAATAACTTTGTTTGAAGGAAATACTTCATCAAAATAAAAAAAAGTTTTGAAAAATATCGAGTCTTACGAAAACCAACGCTTTTTACGTTTTTCGCCCTTTTACTAACTACTAACCCAACCACCCACCTTTAGCCCAAGCCTAACCCTTCACCCAAAAAGTCCTCTTGATATTTACAAAGGTATATAGTTAAACAGGAGGATGATTGATTTCTTGGCAAGCCTATGGTAGAAGTAAGTTCCATGCCGCTCTCGAGTGATTCACTAAAAATACACATTCGGCCGAGTGTTGAGTGATCCCCCGTGAGGTATGTGAACTCGTATATAAATAGAATTTTAAAAAGGTATGTTATGCCCTAATAAGTAATTTATCTTATGAAATGTTTTTAATAAATCATGACGAATAGGATTGTAAATAAATAAAAATAAAACTTAATAAAGTATCTTGGAAATCCCGACACTCTATGACAAGCCCAAAAACCTTCTCTTCTACCCATTCCATTTGGGAGTATAAAGCCACATTATAAAGAGTTTTGCTTGAGGACAAGCAAAGATTCAAGTGTGGGGGTATTTGATGTGTACAAAATGCAACATATAAATTACATCAATTGTGGCGTAAAACTAACCCTTTTTTAGTACTAATGTTGGAAAAAGTGTGTTTTTGTCTTCCTTTTGTATTTTCAGGATTAAATGAGCTCAAATGAACAAAAGAAGCAAAAAAGGCAACTAAATCTAAAAAAAATACAAGAAAAGGAACAAACGTGGCATGGCGGACTCCCCGACAGCATCTTCCTAAGCAAAACAAAGAGAACAGACGTGCCCAAGTGTCAGTAGAAAAGACAAAGTTGTAGAAGCTTCTATCGCCCACCACGGGGCCGTGCTCAGTGGACACGGGGCCGTGGTCAACTATAAGATTCGCATAATCCAGGCAAATCTTCATAGTACAGATACGCTTCTGCACATGGGGTCGTGCTTAGCGGACAACGGGGCGTGGTCAACTAATGCAGACAAACTGCAATTAATGAAGAAAGAGAGAAGGATGGACACGGGGCCGTGCCCGAGCTTCTGTTCAGCCTATAAATAGGAGTGCTTGGATCACTTGCAACTCATCCCTTGGCACACCACCTCTCTCACACTTCACCCACCACCCACCACCTTCACAACACCATCATCCACCACCATCATCCATTGTCCATCATAGAGTGTGTGAGTCATCTCGAGATCCAAGATTGATCGTAAGAGTTCTTGACAATCAAAGGCCATGTTTGCCTAAGTCTCTTACATCACTTGGTGAAGACAAGTGTCTAGTGTAATACTTTTTATTTTTAATCTTTCCGCACTTTTTACTTGGTTATGTATTAATGACTTTAATAACTAGTTTCTTATGTTGAAGGTGATTCTTCCTTATCGTTTGTCCATGGCGTCTTGGCATTATTTTACTGTCTATATAAAATAAAAGATTTTCACCATTCATATCTCCACGGTCTATATGGAGGTATGTTGGCTACCTGGTCGGGGGTTAAGGGAACGGTTTGGTAAGAGTCTTGCCATTGTTCAGTGTATAGATCCTGCAAAGGACCTGGGTCAATTTTAGTAGGACCTCCTTCAATACCCACCGGTATTGGATGGCGAGGGTCCAAACTCTTTGATCCCCTCATAAGTTAAACTACTATTAATATTTTAACCCGGCTACTTAGGACTGTATCTCTGCTGACTCAGACTACTTAGCCGAGGGTAACGTCACTTTCAAAAGAGGGGCGTACCACAATATGCATTAATAACTTAATTAATTATCTTTCAATAATCCGACCCTTTAGGATTGTATCCTTCCTGACTCAAACTACTGGGTTGAGGGTAACGTCACCTTCAAAAGAGGGGCCTACTACAATAACCAAGGTAATCTCTTAAAAAGTGCAAAAGTGCGGAAATAATCAAAGGTTACACTATACACGAGTCGGAGCCAAGTGATTCATCTTGTCTATCTGTTTTTATTTATTTTTATTTTTCAGCATTTTAGATAGTTTTTATTTTTCTAGTTTAAAAACCTTTTTCTAATTTTTTGATTTGATTAGACGTTGAGGATAAACTGGTACTAAAAGCTCTTGTGTCCTTGGACGACCTCGGTATCTTGACAACACTATACTACGCTCACGATGGGTGCACTTTCCCATATGTGTGTTTTTTTTTTTTGGGTAAAGGGTTACCCCGATGAATTTTATAAATGAAACAAATAATAACAAGGGTGTATCAATGCGACACACCAACTAGACTTGACAGCCAAGCCTAGGACAACAAGCAACACAACCAGAAAAAAAAAACACTCAACGACAACCAAACAAACAACCAAAAAACCAAAGCCTAACAACTAGACATAATTAGCCTGGACGCGCCACATTATCTTCATTTTCTTCAATCTTCCACAACTTGAAAATCCTTTTCTTCGTTGAAACCAGCCGAAATCTGAATCCCATCAAACGTAACCGAACCGAATTTTTAATTACCTCAATCACTTGATCTACCGTTCGCTTCTGATTTTTAAAGATTCTGTTATTCCTCTCTTGCCAGATGTAGTACGAAGACGCAGCAATCAGCAACTTACAAACAACGTGATCCGCTTTCTTCGAGCCGGAATTCTGATCCACCCAAACAAGAAGCGAATCCCACGAGTTATCAACACTCCCCAACTGACCGAAGGTCTTAATATTATTCCACACTTGATCCGCAAAAGAACAACGGAAAAACAAGTGATCTCGACTCTCACGATCCGCGTGTGTTTGTGTTAGTAAAATATCGTTTTTTATAAATTTAAACTTGACTAACGTGTAAAAAAGGGCTTAAAATATACTTAATTCCATATACACACCAACCCGCATCAGTTATAAAAAGGAACATTGTATATGTTCAAAGATAACACGGGTAAAACTAATAATTGTTAATAGCCAATTAAATAAAGTTTTACCAATTCAAATAAATCAAGATATTACTTACATGGGACGTTAGGTGGTAATTATAATAAGGTCATGTGTACCATGTGTTGATCGTTTACTCTGGCCAAGTAAGTAGTGAACACATGATACCATGAGCTTCTTATAATGAGCATAGTTATGTCCGATGTGGTAAGGTCGAGACGAAAAAAAAAGTTAAAAGAACCTTGGGGTCAAGCAATTTTATGGGCATACTCGTATAAATGGTTTTTGAGGGAACCATAAAAACGATGTATGGAGCGCATAGAAATAAATGACCCAAGGGAATTCGTGAAACACTACTAGAAAAGTGGTCATTTTGCTACAGAATTTTCCTACGCAAAAAATGTGTCACAAATTCTAACACATTTACTACGCATTTCCTACAGAAAGAAAGCCTTGATTTTTTTGGCCAATTTGTGACGCAATAGCGACAGAAATACTAATTCTAAGTATTGCGTCGGAAATGCGTAGCAACTTGCTACACACTTATGACGGATGCATTATATTTGTATTTGATTTATATTTAAAGTTTAATTATTGTTGTTATTAACTATTGCGTCAAAAATGCGTAGTAACTTGCTACGCATTTCCGATGAAACTATTATTTACTTGTTGGAATTATATTTATATGTTGAATTCATTTAAATATTAATTGTTGCGTCAGAAATGCGTAGGAACTTGTTACGCATTTTTGACAAAACATTTATTGCGTCGGAAATGCGTAGCAACTTGCTACACACTTATGACGGATGCATTATATTAATTACTGCGTAGGAAAAGCGTAGCAACTTGCTACACATTTGTTACGGAAATTTTATTACTATATTTAAATATTTAACTAGTTTTATTATTACCATATTTTAAATATTTAAGTTTGTACCGAATTGTTTTCGGTACTCGCTATTTGGCGTTTTCAATACCGAATTGTTTCTGGTTTTATACGATAGGAACTGTAAACCAAACCGTTATCAAGCTTCTTCACGTCGAAATAGTGCCCTTACACATGGCACTATTTGAATTAGGGTTGTTCATAAAGCTCGCGACTCGTAGCTCGGCTCGTAGTTCGCTCGAAAGAAACTCGAGAAAAACTAGCAAAAAAAACTCAATTTGAGATGACGTGAACCAAGCTGGCTTATTTTGTAACCAAGCCCAGCTCGAGCTAAGCTCGGCTCGGCCCATGGCTCGGCTCGTTGGCTCGTTCTTAGGCTCATTTAACTCTGACGTAAAGCTTAAGCCAAGTTTAACCGCCTGAATTAATTTCCAGCTTGAGCTCGACCCCACCCTGGCTCGACTCGTTTACAACCCTAATTTGAATGTATAATAAATATAAGATTTTAAAAAAAAATTATAAACATGAATCAAAAACATATTTAATTGTATAATAAATATAAGATTTAAAAAAATTACTTCGTCCGTGTATATCGTATATAGAATACAATTTTTGAAATATATAGTTTAAAAAATGTTTTATAAAATATATTGATAATTTATGTATAACAATAATAAAACTTATAGATTCCAATTTTCAACTAAAAAAATGTGATGGAGGCATATGTTAAATAAATCACTTTCAAATATAAACATGTGAGCCAATCAAAATGCTTGGTTAGCCACCACATGGATCACAATCCTAGGGTGATCCATTGCTCACATCCTTTTAAATCAACGGATGAAAATAGACTTCAAGAAACACAAAATGTTTATACATAACAAAACAAATCTTCTTTTCCCCTCCCATCTTTCTCCCTCTCCTGCTACTTATCTTCAGATGATAGATGATTGAGGTTAAGAAAGTAAAAAGTGGGCATCATTCTGTTTTTCAATTGAGTGTTGATTTCTTTGGTGTTTTACAACATCCCCATCCCTTGATTCCTATTTTTGTCTGCCATATTGGAGGTTGAGGTAAAAAGTTTGATAACAATGGAGTCCTCGACCGTCAGCTTTTATACCAATGTTGGAGGACAAAGTTGAGAAAGAATTCAGATAAAATAGATTGATTTGATTCAAAGTCAGTTGCTTCTCATTCCATATTTGATATTAAGTACAATTGAGAGAATATCATATTTAGGACTAACTACAAGTTAGTTATTCGTCAATCACAAAGCTACATTTGAGCCCTTCAACTATATGATATTCATCACAATTACTTTCCTTCCATTGGTCTTTCCTAAATGTTTTGTAGCAAATAATCATTCAAGTTTAAATATGATGACTGTTAAATAGCCATGTTAAGTATTTTCACATACAAGGCACACATGAAAAATAAAAAGACTTGTTATATTCCATATGGGAGAGAGATATTCAATCAAATTCGTCATTTTAAATTAAAAAATAAATAGCCATGTTAAATATTTTCAAACTCGTTATATTCCATGAAAAATAAAAAGACTCTTTTGTCATTTTATTTATTACAAATTCGTCAGAAATGCGTAGTAAACAGGTAGTCGGAAATTTGTCACAAACTATGAAAAAATATAAAAATTAAATTTCGTCAGAAATGCGTAGTAAATAGGTAGTCGAAAATTTGTCATAAACTATGAAAAAATATAAAAATTAAATTTCGTGACAATTGTGTAGTAAAAATTAAAAATTAACTTCTGTTAAATGGGTAGGAAAATGCGTAGAAAATGTGTAGCAATTTGTGACAGCCCTTTTCTGTCAGAAATGGGTAGGAAAATGCGTAGAAAATACGTAAGAAACCAGTTTCCTACGAGTGGTTTTCCTACATATGCATTTTGTCACAAATTCATAGAAAATCGCGAGTTGTGACGAATTTCCTACGGAAAAAGGTGTCAAAATTTTTAATTTTTCTAGTAGTGAAATAGGTCATTTTGAACGAAAGAGCCATAGTTGACAAAAAGGGCATGTAAAAACCAAATTGTAAATGACCCGCGAGGTCATAGAAACGAAGGTATTACCCATACACAAAAACGATCGAAGTCATTGACTTTAGTCGTAGTAAAGAAAGGATGATGATGTTAATCATCATTTAGAATTTATAAGACCATCAAGCATGGTCACCTAAATAATAAAGGTTTGGCTAAATAAAGCGGTGGATTTCGCTAAGACAACCAAACAAGTCAAAACGAAGTCTTAATGCATACCTAAAGGGTTGCATTAATAATGACTTCGGTAAATCACCCGGTAGATGGGTAGGAATTTAAACACATGCGTAAACCAAGAGACGGGAACGCGGATTGAAAATCAAAGGACTCGAATTATGAGTTATGACTAAAGGACTACAAAATTTCGTAAATAGAAATTTAGAATAAATATGTTCAACTATTTTGGGGTTGAACGGGTTAAATAGAGAACAAAGTTTGACTGTTCACAAGTGATGGATTTCACATGAATAAGTCAAACGGGTTGAATACAAAGTAATGTCGGATGGCATAAGAAAATGATTGTGGATACAGACTACAGTCACACTTAACGGATTTCAAATGTGAAAACAAATGATTTCCAAATATAAAAAGAATGATCTACAGGATCATCATAACCTTCGAGTTATAAACAGTTTAAAGGTCTACGGGACCAAAACGACCTCGAGTCATGAACACAAAGAAATGAATTATAAGGGCCTTGCCTTATTGAGGTGAAAGCCTAAAGAAATAGCCCACGAGGCTAAGTGAAAGAACCTATTGGTTACTTAGACAAAGCGAGGGAACCAGTCGAGAATCCCCGCGTAAAAACAAAGACTGTAAAAGAATAAATTCTTAACTGTCAATATCCTGGTATAGATAATTGACAAAAGTTAAAGAGAAGATGTTAAACTAAAACTTTAGTTTTAGTAAGAAATAACGTTTTTACAAATATAAAATCTGATAGTAATTGAAATTTATAAATGTTACAGATACAGGTCTATACACTGACAGGTGCAAGAAGATATATTAAAAAGAAATATTCTCGAAAATGAAAGGTTGAAATAAACTTAAACATGATGATCACGGTTAAGAAAAGTAATGTGAAGTATAATCACATCGTAGTCGAGCAATGGGTATAAAGTAACTGGACTAATAAGTCTAGTCAGTAAGATCGGTTAAGGTCGAAATTCAAATTTAAAGAATTTGTTTAATACGCTTTTACTATAAGATTAGCGTGGAATAAACAAAATCAATAGATTTACATGATCAAGTGGCCAAATTGGCGACTCGGTCAAGTAAACAACAAAGGTATATAGATACAAGAGATAAAAGTGACACTGATCACCTATTTTGAGGGATCATAAGGCTATAAGTTCACAAACAAAGGAGTTTGTTTGTTAAAAGTGAAAGATTTCACTAAAGACCTCTGAACAGGTTAAAATAACGGATTCATGAAGAGTCCGAAAGTATAAAAACAATGGATTTCGCTAAGTTAACCAAACCGGTTGAAATAACGAAACCTCTTTAAGGGAGGTTGTTGGTGCATACATCTGTCGACTTCGTCTTGTATCGAGTCTTAGATTGCATTGTATAGATTAGGGCACGTTTTACGAGAAAACAGGAGAGTGTATGTGTATTAGTAGCTGATTTCGCTCCTATGTGTCTTAGAGGTGATTTTGCCCGAAATCACACCTTATGATTTCGCTCCTAGCAGCCAATGTAGTCTCGGGCGAAATCAGTGCCCTATATATAAGGTCTCCTGAGCGAAATCAAGTAATGACTGCCTTGTATTCCACGCCGAACTGCTGCCGGTGTGAAGACTGAGTGTAATTGTTGTCAAATCAATACAATCAGTAGTTAAAGTGAAGAATCAGTTGTTTCTAAGTCAATTACTTGTTTTCCGCACCTGTAATTATCAAAGCTCCTCTGACCGACTCATTCAGGTCAACATCGCGATCCTACAGGGGTAGACTTGTAACACCCCGAAAACGGGTTTGGTAATCATACCACATTAATACTAAATGACGGGTAAAGTACCGTTGGAGGAAAACGTAAACCGGTGAATATTAGGATATAAATAAATAAACCTAATATTAAATAAAAAAACGGTATAAAGGCTCTTGAGGAAATAAAGTTTATAAAAGGTCCGAGTTAGCGGGACTTAAAATAAAGTGAGTTATAAATTCTCCAAACCCACTAAGTTAACTAGGAATGTTTAACCTGGTTAACAAGTGGGAATATTGTTAGAAATAAGTAGGTTGTGCCCTACTTAATAACTAACCAAACAAGAGGGGCCAGATTCATTAAGTTATAAAAGAAACTTAAAACAAAACACACACACTTAGTGTGTGTTCTTGGATCGACATCGGGAAGCTCCCAGGAGCTTCAAACCCTAATTCTCACATAATCATCAAATTGAAGGGCCAAATGACTTGCAAATTCACAATTGAACGTGAATTAACGATCACCCAAGCTAGGGGATTATAAGGTATGTCAAATTTTGATGATTTGTGAAGTTGTAAAATTTGAATAATCATCATAACCGCGAATTATGTATGAAATATTGAAGCTATGGCTGAATTAGTGATGTATACTTGCTTTGGAACAAAACCCTAAGTGAAAATTGTACATATGATGCTATGAATTGAATGGTTATATGATTTACCACACTAGGATAAGTGGGTTTTAATCATGTGATGAAGTTGTTGATATAATTTTGATTAGGATCATCATATCTGATATTAATAAGATGATACTTGAACAATTTAGGTGTTTAAGTATATAAATTATACTTACTAAGTAATGAGTTTAGTATGATAAGATGAAAGAATCGATGATATGTTCATATTGAATTATGTATGATATTGTTATGTGTTAAAAATGATCAAAGTTGTGTGAAATTGATGAAATTTGATTACAAGAACTTGATTGAATAAGTAATTAAACCGGTAGCATAAGAATGATGCTTACCGGATATTGACAAAGTAATAAAACGAGTAGTTGATCTACATCGTGTAATTACTTCCGTCAATAGGTAGTTTGACTTTTAAAAGTCAAAATGACCAATTATATGATCAAATGATAATTTTGACATAAAACCCGTAAGATGGAGTAGTTGTGATTGATAATGACTAATTTAACTATCTTACGATTTATGATGATAGTTTGACGCTTGACAAGCTAGGTGGAAGCTTGGGAATGAAGCGGGTCAAACGAATCAAGTATGACGAAAAAAAACTAATTTGGAGGCAAGGTAAGTATAGCTTACACTATTCTTAATTCGTAGAATATTCTCTTATCATATTAATTATGAATAAGATAAATAAGCAATTGAAGTATAATGTTCCGACGTGTGGTCGTACGAAACAAGATAAGTGAAATGATTTATAAGTAAAATGACCGTACGGTGTAAACCTGAGCGAGTCATGTAGTGGAGATGGTAATAAATACCATCTTGCAAAGATAAACGGTCATTTAGATCAAACGGGTCAAAAGGTGAAAAATATCACCCTTTGACGATATCGACTAATTACTTTGTCGAGTATATGATTACAGGAACAAATATCGAATGGATATTTGCATCGCTAATACTTAGCGGTTATTAAGCAAATCATTAAATGGGTCAATATATTGATCCGAGCCAGGTATGTGTAATAGTTTAACTACTCATTTAGAACTTAAGGTTCAAGGAGAGTTAAATAAGGTCAAAAATGGACATTTGGTTATCTTTTTAGGTAAACCGAATGATTTAAATTATAGTCATTGTGCATACTATGTGTAATGCTTCACTCATTTACGATAAATAATAAAGAAAAAGGCCATAAATAAATCTAAGGACCCGTCCATTATTCTTTTTATTGATATGTTCGTTCAAACAAGATCATAGTTTAATATGTGAGATTTTGGGTCAATATGCCCTTCAAAATCATTCATCGTAAATGAAAGGCTTCAATGGACCAAAATGCCCTTGATCGACAAATCAAGCAAGCGACCGTTATGGGTTGTTTAGAAATAAGTCATTTAATCATATAAATATTTGGAACAAGTATAAAAGTGAAAGGTATGATTCTTGTAAGTCAAATGCATATAAATATTTGGAACAAATATAAAAGTGAAAGGTATGATTCTTGTAAGTCAAATGCCTTAAAACGCGGTTTGCCGTAAAATGATAAAACTCGGGATATATTGATCACCACATTAAATCCACCACAATTATAGTTGTGGTGGAAGATTAATTGATAAATAATGTGGAAATAAGATGCTAGAAGTAAATGAGCATGAATTATGCGGAAAAAAATGCTTAATTACCCTTAACGAGTCAAAATAAGCATTTAAGTTAAAAAAACGGGTTTAAGAATGCATATAAACCCAGGAATTTAATCTAATACAATACACAACGTTGAATTTATAAGGTTCATGAGAAACTAATAGAAACAAACAGGTTTGTTTGATATATATACGAACGGGTCAAAACTTAGTAAATACATTTTAAGCCGAAGGCTTAAAAGTCTAAATTTTTGTTAATCCGGATGTTGGATTTTAACTCCATATTATGGAGAATGAATTTACGATCGCGTAGGAAGAAACGGATCGTAAAACGGATCAATAACGACCAAGTTATGGCCGTTTTCGTAAAACTGAGTTTGGCTGGGAAATATGCAGACCTGAACCAAACTTACTGTCGAGATAGGGTCCTCGCGTCGCGCGACGGAGAACCCCAAACGTGGTCGTGGCACGCGACGACTAAACATATACACCGTCGCGGCACGCGACGGGTGTTAAATCCAGCAAAAACTGTTGCTGAGTTGTTTTTACGCTACGGATCCGTTTTCATACGTTATAAACTTCAATAACTAATGTTTATGACCAGTTTCGTTATAGAGACCAAGCAACCGGCGTTGTACGCGACGGGTTAAAATCTAGCGATGATTATAATCTATTGTTTTGAGTTATGGTTTTGTTTAAATACTTATAAATTCCGTATAACTAAAACATTTCATGTTTTTATGAAATGCAGGTATAATGTAACGTACCGGAAGACGATCAAGCTCAACAAAGAACCGAACACGATCAAGAATCAAGCTTCTGCTAATTGTTTCGTCGTCATGTTTTAAACGGCGAATGCATTTTCAAAACGTTAGAATGTTTTATTTATTAAAATGTTTTAACAAACACGTATTTTAAGTGTATGTTTAATCGTAACTACACTATTATTGTCGGAAATTATATGATAATTGTATAAAATGGACTAAGGGTCTTAATTTGATAGATCATAGTTAGTAAAATAATTTCAAAACCAAAAGAAAAAAAAATCATACTTGAACGAGGAGAAGGATGATAACATCCATCTTTGTTGTCTCCACATAACTCACACCAATACAGAGAGGACGTTGCAGGGATCAGACATGTATATACAAAGAGTGTTAGTATCAGAGTTTGATGGTTCCCAGGACCATGTTGAATGAGGAGAAGGATGATAACATCCATATTTGTTGTCTCCACATAACTCACACCAATACATGTTTCAAAGAACTAGTAAATGAATATATGAACTTGTATACTAACCGAATGAATAACAACTTGAAAGTAACTTCCATAGGAGCCTTCAATCGATCAGAACATGCATATATACAACTGTATATCGAAACCTTATTTATACTTGTGAACTGTTGTGTTTTTGGAGAGAGACGTCGATTGGAATCGACATGTTGTGCCACGATAACCGCCAAAACATTTATATCTCCATACACGCACCGATTCACATGTTGAGCCCAAACTAAACAAGAAACATAAAAATAAATTGTTCGACCCATTCAAAACTATAAACAAAAACGGAACTTGCTGCTGCGTTTCTTGTATTCGAACACGGATTGCTTTGATTATAAATTCAGAGAGCATGAAGGAAGAAAAGGGCACAGAAGCTTGTTTAAATATATTTTTTTCATTTCTTTTTATTTTTGGTTTCTTTAAAGTCTTATTTCCTACCCTATATTACACAACAAACAGAGAGTTAAAGAAAAATTAACAGAAACTTAAAAACAAACCTAATAAAAAAGGAGTCCTACTTTTTTTTGGTGTTTTACACCTGTCTACCCTAAAAGATATTGAACAAAGAATTTGAACTACAACAGTCTTTATACATGCTGTGTCTCATCTTCCTTACTCAACCCGACAAACGAGGGAACTCATTTTCATCCATTAGCGGTAAAGAGGTGTTCATGGAGACTCGGCCAAAAGACCCAAACACAAGTCTCCTTTCTTGTCTAGGCACCTGGCTGGGTGCACTAGACTTTCCATGACCTTGTGAGGACTGCGGGTCTGGACTATTACTGGTAGAACCCAAAGACGAGCCTACTTCAAAAGTTGGTCCATAGCCCCAGTTCAGCGGATGGACAAGCAATCATGGCACACGACCCCTTCCACTTGCTCTCCAGGACGGGCCCTACAGAATCGTGAATTTATCATTAATAATATTAAAATAAAGACATTGAAACGCATCTTTGTTTTTGGACAACTAACGCGAGCCAACCCACAAGAAATAAAAATGTATGGACATAGATAAATTCAACATACCATAGGAGGCCTGCTCAATGGGCTAGTTCGGTGAATCGGTTGATTTGGGACAGGAAGCATTACCGAACCATTAATTGCGTATGATTTACCAGCCAACCGATGATGCTCATGACCAGCTGCGTAACGAAAACCTAGAGTACATTGGCTGGATAGAAGACTCCTCAGGTTACCATTAAAATCTCCTAAGAGGTCTGCCAAATTTAAATTATCACTGTCAAGATTAGCATTCAGATCATGATCATCTGAGTGAATGTCATCTTCATCGAAGCAATCAGTTAACAAAGAGTCGAATGTTAACCACGGCCTGAGACCGAATTTAGATATGTGATACCAAAGAAGTTCTTGATCCTTTCTTCGATTTTCTCCATCGGTAATTCCAAAATCTCAGCAAGCGTACCAGCACCAAGACGTAAAGCAAGCTTTATACGTAAACAGTTTCCTGTAAGATTCGTATATTTATAATGTTTAAATTACAAACAAGGTATTTAAATTTGTATAAATTAATAAGATTTCGAAATTTCTAATCTACCCTCTTTTGTGTTAGCTTTTTTTCGGTCTGCTATCCATTATATACATTTTAAGTGTGATTTTTTCGAACCATCTTTATCTATTTGTTTAACTGTTTTTCTGTATATTAATGTGACATCAATTTATTAACTTTATGTGTTACATGGTATGGAAAGATCACATATTTGATATGGTGAAAAGTTTCCATGAAATACTTGCTCAACTGAAATAATTTTATCACTTACCAAAATTAACGCTTCGCCCAAGATTGTTATCTGTTTTCAGCGGATCAATGATGTTAACAACCTTCCGTATAAAAGGTGGGCTATTTTCCGCAGGTATCTTACAAGGCACGGTGTACAAGTTTATGAGTTCCCTAAGAAATTGTCCACCGAATAAGGCATGATGGGTGGGATTCTCAACTACACAAAATGAGAGTTAGAATAAGAAAACAAGTATATGGATATTACTCAAATAATGAACTTCATAGAGGTGTATGGCATATACATTCGTTATTAATTATGCTATGACAAATAGTTTTGGATTGATTTTGTTGTTTAAGTTGTGATAAGTAGACAATGAGTTTTTTGAATGCTTGAAAACAAAATAATTAGGTAATCACTTTTAAAACGCAATGCCAAACACACCAATTTTAATGATTTCTTTCTTACCAACTATTTCAGGCATTAAAGATAAGTTAACCGCACCATCAATACTCATGCCGAATTTATCCCAGTTAAATTTGTTGTAATACTCCAAGAACATGTAAAGAACCTAGAATTTGGCACAAAGAAACCAAAAATTGTGAGCTTATATGAAGTTAGAAAAACCGACTTCTTTTTCACAAGGTTTGAAAAGATTACCATCAGGCAAGAGATGCATTATACATACGGAATATGTATAGAACTAAAGTTTCCAAAGCATATGTAGATAGGAGGCCATACATCACATCCATAATATGGCTTTCATAGTAACACCATGATTTTATCAAGATGATACTGCGTTTGAACAAATGATTTCTACCAATAAAGTGATCCCCCTGCATTAGTCAATATACAAACGATCATGATCATACCTGCTCAAGAAAACACAGTGCACAAAGACCACTCAGCTGGTTGAAGGATATATCAATTGTAATGTCGTTAACGACACACTTAACTAGTTTCACCTGTCATTGGAAACGATATAGCAAAAAATTATCAAAATGATCAAGATTCTTAACATTTAAAAGACCACCTTTTATATGTAACATAACACTATAATGCAAAGCTTATTCATACTATATTATATAATAAACAAAACTTATTCACTTACAAGCATAATATATATGAAATCCAATGCTAATCTAATACTAACATGAGGCACATGTTCTTAATATTCTCAATATTATATAGAGCATCAATGAATCGGATGTCTTTTAGCCTGTATTCATCATTTCCATTCCACTCTTCAGCCAGAAGAGCATGATAAATGTTAAGAGGCAAATTACGCGAGTCAGGAACACTAATAACCGTCAGGTCAATATTGCCCTCAGGGAGATACGTTTTGAGTGGCACAAAACCGTACTGCACGACCTACAAGTATAAAAACTAGTTAAACCAAAATTTGTTACAAAAATAATCAATTCTTCATCATAGCATTTAGCAAGAAACCCTTAGACTATCCTCATTCACAACCTAACTCAACCCAACTTTTGATTAAAAAAAAAAGCTAATTTCTCTCCCTTCCACATATACAACCTAACCCAAGTCAATTTTTAACACACATTCACAACCCAACCCAACCTAATTTTTAATTAAATAAATGTAACACATGGTTATTATTTATTGTATTAAAAATAATAATATTAGAAACAGTTATTTTATTTCAAACAATTAAAAGTTATTTATTTTTAATATAAAAATTAAAAAGTTAATCCGTCAATATATATAATATACTAGAATATATTTTTTTCCAGCAAACTCCGTTTTTAATAAAGTTTATATGGTAATGTTGACAAAATTTTTAAGAAATACGGTGTATTTAGTGTTTGTATTAAGTTTATACATTACAAATTATTTGAGTTATTAAATTATTGAATGAATTATAAGTTTTGTCCTTTATCTTTATACCAAATTTTAGACGGTGTCCTTTGCCTTTAAAATTGATTAGTTTTGGACTTTATCTTTCAAAATGTTGCATGTTATGTCCTTTCGCCTTAACCGAGTTAATTCTTTTTGGTAAGTCAGATCACAAAAGGATAGTGTAGTCTTTTTGCCTATTTATTTAAAAGTGTTATACTATTTATTTTTATACCCATTTATAAGTTTTCCTTCAATTTTGAGTAATCAAGTTTTACCCATTTATAAGTTTCCCTTCAATTTTGGGTAATCAAAATCATCGTCAACAGCAGCTTCATATCTAGTGCATGTTTGGGGTTCCTTATTTTGAAGAAAAAAGTCCTTTTACATGCCTAAAAGTCCTTTTTTTGGGTGTTTGCCTTTCCTTTTTTAGCCCAAAAGTCCTTTTCCAAAGGCCAAAGTTATGTTTTCCTGACTTTTTGTTTTCAAAAGGACTTTTCCAAAAGTTGAAAATAAGTTAAGCCAAACATGCCCCTAGAACTTGGGCTTTCTTAAGATGGGGTAATATGGGGGTTTTAAATCAAAAACATTTGAGTTAGATTTACCAAATGGGTCAAGCTAGAGTGCATACTTCAAAGGATGATGATTCTCAAGGTTCAGAGGGCCAATAGAAGTTGTAGATGAGTTGTTTCAGATTATGAATCGTGATGGTCAGATCTACTTGGTGACGGCACCGCTGAATCGCCATTACAACCTTCAGCCCATTCTTCTGTATAAATCTCCGCCATTACGACCTTCGGCTTGCTCTCCGGCGTGACGGAACCGCTTATAGATATGAGCTCCGTGATTGAAATCATACCTTCACCGATAGCGTCAAACTTCCAGAAAACCTTCTTGTAGTCGTTTGTGTCATTATTTTGTAGTGACGAACTAGAGTTCCAGCTATGGTCATAGGTGATGGTGGTGGTTGGTGGTTAATGCCCGGTGGTTGGGGATATAGATAGCAGGCTGAAGTTAGGAGAGAAGAGGGCTTTGAAATGGAGTGTGAATTGTCGCAGGTTACTAAAGACAAATTAGGGTTTTCAAATGGGATTGATTTGGGGAAGAACAGGGTTTTGTTATGATATATAATATTTTTTTTCTTTTATATGTATTTTTAAAGAATAGGGTGAAAAGACAATTTTACCCTCATACGCATTGCACATGACCAGATTTAACAGAAAAATTTAACTGGGTTAGGGCTGAAGGACAAAACGTGTATGATTTGAAAACATAAAGTACAAAACTCGTCAATTTTGAACATAAAGGACAACGCCTGAAAATAGGAATAAAGATAAAGGACAATCCTTGAAATTCACTTTTATCTAAAAGCAACACCGGATTGAACATGTGACAAAAATCATGGCAACTAGATGTTTAAAAACTTTAAATCAAGCACAAAACATATGCAACACACCAGACCAAACTTTAACCCTTGGGTTTTATCTCCAAACCATCCAACACCGGGAGGGTGAGGCCATAGCCTCCGGTAACGTTTACAGCTATGGTCGGATGTGACGCTTGATGGTGTGATAATTCGGGTCCATAGAGACGGCGATGATTGATGGTTGTGAGGAGGCAATTCCGGCGGTTTCAGATGTGGACTTCCAGCGAATGAGTTAAACTTGATAACCTTCTTATGGTAATGGTCCTTCAATTCGAAGGCTGTGAAGGTGGTGGCGTTCCCATTAGAGACCAGAACAGAGGAGATTGTGTGTCAAGAATTGTACTTATCTAAACTTATTGGGGGTGTCAAGACTGTGGAGGTGAACCTGCTGGTGATTTGATGAGAGATGAGGAAGAAAGGGGATAGAGAGTGGGGGTGTGAGTTAGAATTTTATATTTCAATAAATTATAAGGGCATTATAGTCATTTCATACCCACTTAACTGAGAAAAATAACCTACATCCGCTTCAGGGGCTATCCGAGAACTAATTTGCAAAAGTTGGGAACTATAGCTATAATGTTGAAAATGTAGGGACTAAAGGTGAAATCGGAGCAAACCACAGGGACTATCCTGGCACTTTTCTCTTAATTAAAACGTGAAAAATTAAAAAATCTTGTATTGTCGCCTAACAAAATTGGATTCCACACAATTTGGAGTAGGTTAATAGATATTATTTGAGCTATTCATATGGAAACGGTCCTCACATACGTGAACTCACCAACCTTTGTGTTGACACTTGATTTTTATATGTTCTTCAGGTACATGAGTTTGGCTTCGGGATTTTGGCATATCTTGTGGTAGTTGATGCAAGTCATAGACAACTTTTAAAACTATTTGGGACCAAGTGTACTAAGATCCATAAGGATCAAACAACTATATTAGTGTTGTGGTTATGTTTTAACTTTAAACTTATGTTTTAATTAAGTTGTGTGTCCAAAATTTATATTGCCTCGTCCACTAAGATACTTATGGGTACCAACCTTCGTCACCGACACATTTTTATTTCCGCTGCGACGTTTTTAGGGTGTGACAGGACCAGTGTGGTTAGTGGCGTGTGTATATATATATATATATATATATAGGCTGCTAGAATGAGAACCACCTCGAGTTGTAAGAACCGCGAGAACTACACCCCACGGGTGGGCGTTCACCATGATTTTTTTTTTTTACAACTAGATGTGTGTATTATAAACACAGCCGTAAAAAAAAAATTTAAACGTCGCGGCCGAGGGGGTAGTTTTTTACACCACAAGTTTGGTGTTTTTAATTTTTTTTCTTTTTTCTTTTTTTTTTCACCAAACTTGTGGTGTAAAAAACTACCCCCTCGGCCGCGGCGTTTAAATTTTTTTTTTTACGGCTGTGTTTATAATACACACATCTAGTTGTAAAAAAAATCATGGTGAACGGCCACCCGTGGGGTGTAGTTCTCGCGGTTCTTACAACTCGGGGTGGTTTTCATTCTAGCGGCTCCCTATATATATATATATATATGTATGTATATATATATATATATGTATGTATATATATATATATGTATGTATATATATATATATATGTGTAGGGAGAGGATCATGAGAAAACTAGATATAAATGAGAAAACTAGAAAACTAACTAAAATCCACTAAAAAGGAGAGGGAGAGAGACTTTTAATGAAGGAGGGGGGACTTTTAATGAAGGAGGGGTAAAATTGGAACAAAAAATATATAAATTTTCAAACATTTCCCATTTCTCCATACGTTATCATTTTAAAACAAAAATGGTACCATAAGATCACAAATTTTCTTATCTTTCATTCAAGTATATTCGAGCATATTTTTTATGACATAAAAAAAGATTTATGGTGTCGTCTTGTTTTCTCCACTATTATTATAGTAGTGCACATGTGCAATGTAACATGTACTACAATTGCATTACATGCTTAAAATTAGCTTTTTGAGTCTAGTTTAGCTTTTAGGGTTAGTTTTTTTGGAGGTTTAGGATTAGGATTAGGTTTTTGGGTGTGGGGGGAGGGGGGGGTTTAGGTTTTTTTTGGGGGTGGGGGGGGGGTTTAGGTTTTTTTTTCGGGTTTATGTTTAGGGTTTAGTTTTAGGTTTTTGGGGGGTGGGGGGTGGGGGGGTTTAGGTTTTTGGGGGGTGGGGGTGGGGGGTTTAGGTTTTTGGGGGTGGGGGAGGGGGGTTTAGGTTTTTTTTTGGGGGGTGGGGGGTTTAGGTTTTTTTCGGGTTTATGTTTAGGGTTTAGTTTTAGGTTTTTGGGGGGTGGGGGGGGGGTTTAGGTTTTTGGGGGTGAGGGTGGGGGGTGGGGGGTTAGGCTTTTGGTGGGAGGGTGAATTTAGGTTTTGGGGGGGTGGGGGTGGGGGGGGGGGTTTAGGTTTTTGGGGGGTCTCGGTGGGTGGTGGGTTAAGTGGTTTAGGCTTTCCGTATTAGTGCACATGTGCAGTACAACAAAAAAATTTTTTTTTTTTTTTTTTTTTTTTTGAAAATTTTTTTCCATACATATAAAGTAGCGATTTTTTATTAAAAAATTGTAAAAAAAAAAAAAAAAATTTTTTGGTATTTTTTTTGGTTTTTTTTAGGTTTTTTTAGTTAGTTTTTTGGTTTTCTCATTTAAACTAGTTTTCTCATGATCCATCCCCTATATGTGTATGTATATATATATATATATGTATGTATATACATATGTATATATATATATATATATATAAAGATCAACCAGTTAGTGGCGTTCATAACCTAAATGCCCCTACGCCTGTAAAAAAAACTCCCCGCCTTCACCACCACGCCATGTCGACACCACTACAAGGGATGGTGTTCCTGACGTGAAAGAGCCTCCACGCCTACACCATATGATCTTATAATCTTACATCTAACCGTTATTTTTATTTTACGACTTCCTCTTGTATTTGTTAATTCTGAAAATATCTATTAAATACCTATTTTGCTTCAAATATTATGTTACAAATAATTTTTTTAATATATATAGATTTTTTATTGTATGTGTTTTTTTATTAACGTATTAATTTTATCCCATAAGTCAATATGCTTCGCCGGAGGGTGCCTATACCGGAGAAACTCCAAGGTCGAATCACAAAATTCTTTGTTACAAACCTACCAGACAGATGCAGATGCAGTGGCTTTGATCTATCAGAGTATGTTCGAAAACATGGCGAAATTTATGATCTATACATTGCACGGAAGAGGGATAAGGAAGGTAACAGGTTTAGTTTTGTCTCAATGTTGGACGTGAAAGATAGGTCGGAAATGATGAAGAATCTGAGCAGCATATACGTATGGGGGACTTCCGCTTGAAGGTTAATGTGGCATTGTTGTCTTTAGAAGACAGTGAGATTGGACAGAACCCGAACGAGGCAAAGAAGAATGGTGTTTCTGATAGGAAGGAAAAGAGAGGAGGTTATTAAGGGTGGAACACTAATAACATGTTTAATGTTGGAGGCCGATCGTTCAAGGAAACACTGACTGGAAGGAGGGAGGATAACAATGGTAGTTGTGTGGTTCGAGTAGATGATAGAATCAACGTGTACGCAAGGCTACATGGTAGAGCTCTGATTGCACGGATGATTGACCTAGATGCGCTCAAGAACATGAATTTAATACTGAATGATATCTCCCAGTTTGTAGGAAAAGTTCAATATCTGGGGGGGGGGGGGGGACTCTCGGTGATGATAACATTCGAAAGCAAGGAGGCGGCAGAGATAGTTTTACAAGCGGCAAAGGAGGTGCTGGGAAGGTTCTCGTCGGTGTCACTTTGGGAGGGTCAGACGTTGATTTATGAACGGTTGGCATGGCTAAAGGTACAAGGCATCCCCATACATTTATTAAATGATGAAGTCATTACACTGGTGGGTGGTGCAGTTGGGAAGGTGGTCTTTAGAGCTCCTCAGTTGAAAAGTGACAGTGATTTATGGTATGATTACATTGGGGTGATGGTCACAGTGGGTCGTCGGGTGTCAAAAGAGGTTCTTTTACAGTGGCATGGTAGAAGATATAGAATATGGGTCACAGAAGAAAATGGTGACTGGGTTCCCAAACTGATTGAAGATGCTCGAGAAAAGGTAGACCAGGGGGCTAATGATGCAGATCATGAAAGGAAAGATGATGATATAGAGGAGATGGTGGTACCGGAAAACAATGAGGCAGCCGGGGATGATGATAATGGTGTTACGGTGAGTAAACATGGTACAGAAGGGGAGGACATATCGGAGACTTTGGCCGGAGAAGATGAGACAACCCGGCCGGTGGTGGAAAAATCTGTTACCGATAATTATGGGATTGCCTTGAATGATACGGTGGAAACTTCCAAAAATATTGGAAAGGTTAAGGAATTTTTAATGATGATGCATTTATTTCCGGAACAGATTTTGACTTTGAAAAAGGTTGGTGTGGGTCCAGCGCTAATGAGGAGATCATGCAACATATCAATAAACGTAAAAAGAAACAAGGGAGTGGTGATTTGGGCCGGCCCAATCCGGCCTACTCAAGTAGCATAGAAAAAAACAAGGTAGGGAAAAAGGCTAAGGCCCAGATTGAATTAAATGCATGTCAAAATGATATTAGTTCGGATAATAGTTCTGAAGCGGTGGAATTTTCCACAATAAAGCAGAGTATGATAGGGGACGGTGGGTGTGATACTCCAATGGAAGCGACGAGGCGGAAGTCACACTTCACACCGGTCACAGTGGGGAGTCACCCGGTAAGTCACATGTCACCCGGAAGCTAGGTTCTTGAGAAACAAAACATGGAGGTGGATGAGACCATACAACTGGGAAGTCTGCTGGGAGCTCAATTATCACAACATCAGTCATTGGTTCAGGAAACGGTTCACTCTCAAGGGGTACAGGTAGTGATTAAATGATATTATGTCTATTAACATAAGAGGTATGGGTTTTCCTAGTAAACAGGGATGGGTTCGTGGGTTACGAAAGAAGCATGGTGTGGATTTTCTTGTTATGCAGGAAACGAAAATTGAGGGTATTTCAAGGAATGAGACTTGTAATGTCTGGGGGGTGGGGGTCTTGATTTCGATTCAGTTGATTCTCTTGGCAGATTAGGTGGCTTGGTAAATGTTTGGAATACAAAAGTGTTCAAAACGATGTCAGTAATCCAGAATCAGAATTTTTTAGTCACGACAGGAAATTTAGTGGCGGATGGGTCGGTGTTATCTGTCATTAATGTGTATGCTCCTCAGAGAGCAAGTGCGAAAAAAAGATTATGGGAGGAGTTATAAGGGGTTATGAGAGGATGTTCTGGTATGTTTATTCTGGCCGGGGATTTTAATGTTGTTCGATATCCGGAGGAGCGGAGGAATTCAGTTTTTAACTCTGGAATTGCTGTTGATTTTAACCTGTTTATAAATGATATGGGGTTGCAGGAATACTTTATGCGTGGTTTTAAATTTACTTATCTTACTGGGAAGGGGAGGGGGCATAAGCTCAGTAAGATTGACCGTGTTCTGATTTGTCAATCGTTTTTTAATAAGTGGCCTTCAGCTTGTTTAAGGGCTTTACCGAGGGAGTTTTCTAATCACTGTCCGTTATTGTTGACTGTGGTAGATACGAATTTTGGTCCTCAAACCATTTAGGTGGTTCAATTCATGGTTGAGCAGGGAGGATTGTGAGGGAGTGGTGATAAAGGCTTTGGAGGAATGTGTTTTTGAGGGTAACCCGGATACGATTATTAATTCTAAATATCGGTATCTTCGGGACGCTCATAAAAAGTGGTGGAAGGATGTTTTGAAGAAAGAAGGGGATAAGCTGGGAGGTATAAAAGAGGAGGTACAAAAAATAGAGCAGATTTTGGAGACAAGGGAGTTAGAAAAGGAAGAGCTTTGGGTTTTAGAAGAATGTTAAAAAGGGATTGATCACTTAAATTATTGTCACAACAGGTACCTAAAGCAAAAATCGAGGGTGAGATGGGCAGTGGATGGGGATGAGAATTCAGCTTTTTTTTCGTGGGGTTATCAATGGCAGGAAGGCGTCAAATAATATTCCAGGTTTGTTGATTGATGGTCATTGGGTCTCAAAACCTTCTCTCGTTATAAAGGAGGTGTTGAGATTCTTCCGTAATCATTTTGCTGATACACGTCAGAGTAGACCTGAGCTATTTTGTGACAATATGAAGAAGCTTCATGAAAATGATGGTGAGAAACTGTGTGCCAATTTCTCTAGGGAGGAGGTTCGAGATGTTGTTTTTTAATGTGGTTCGGATAGAGCTCCAGGACCGGATGGGTTTAATTTTCGGTTTATTAAATTCTTTTGGAGCTTCTTTAAGGATAACTTTGTAAGTCTTCTTCAATATTTTTTTTGTCGGGGGTGATCAGTAGAGGGTGTAGCTCGTCGTTTATTACTTTGATTCCGAAGATTAAAACTCCAGTGGGTCTAAAAGATTATAAACCCATTAATCTGATTGGTGTCATTAGTAAGGTGATCTCCATGGTGTTAGCTTCGAGAATAAAGTTAGTTTTGGGCTCAGTAATTTCAGTTACTGAAACTGCGTTTCTTAAAGGGCGTTTTATTCTGGATGGTCCTCTCATGATAAACGAGATGATTGGGTGGGCTAAGAAGATAGGTATGCGGGCGTTTATGTTAAAAATCGACTTCAAGAAAGCCTATGATAATGTAAATTGGGGGTTTTCTGTTGTCTATAATGGAGCAAATGGGCTTTCCTAGTCGATGGTGTTTGTGGGTTAAGGGGATATTGGTGTCGGCTAGATCGGCGATTCTAGTTAATGGGTCTCCAACTTTTGAATTTCAGTGTGAGAAAGGGGCACGTCAAGGGGATCCCCTATCTCCTTTTCTATTTCTTATTGTGTTATGGAAGCACTCCATTGTATGCTGGATAAAGTGGTTGAGATGGGAGAATTGGAGGGGCTTTGGTTTGGTAATGGTGAGAAACCTATATCCCATTTATTTTATGCCAATGATGCACTTCTTATGGGATTTTGGACGAAAGACAATGTTGAGAAGGTGGCAAGAATTCTTCGGGTGTTTCATATTTGCTTGGGTTTGAAAATTAATACTCATAAATCTCATTTGTTTGGTATTGGGGTTCATGAAGGGGAGGTTGATAGTATGACGAATGTTCTTTGGTGTCAGGTGGGGAGTGTACCCTTTGATTATTTGGGGATCCGGGTTGGAGCTAATATGAATAGGGTGTCTCATTGGATCACGGTTATAGAATCGGTTCAAAATAGGTTGTCATTGTGGAAGGCAAAAACTCTCTCTATAGGAGGTAGGCTAACATTAATTAAATCGGTGTTGTCTAGCCTTCCTATTTATTATCTGTCTTTATACAAGGCACCGATAAAAATTTTAGAGAAACTTGAAAGATTGATGAAGAATTTTCTTTGGAGTGGATCAAATGATGTGAAAAAAGTTCATTGGGAGGTGTGGGAGGTGGTGACCACACCAAAAAAAGATGGGGGTTAGGAATTGAAAAACTGGCGGATGTTAATTTGGCCTTAATAGCCAAGTGGGGATGGCGTTTCACAATAGAAAAGGATGCTCTCTGGCGTAGAGTAGTGGAGTACATTCATGGTGGTAGAGGATTGTGGTCTTTCCTTCCAATTAAGAGGGCTCTCACGGGATGTTGGAAGTCGATTGCAAGCTGGCTAGAGAAGTGCATCATTCAAGATAAGAAGTTAAAGCAGCTTATTCGATGTTCAGTGGAAAAGGGTGAGAGAGTTCGATTTTGGAATGATATTTTATTAGGTTCGGTTGACTTAAAGTCTCGATGGCCAGGTTTGTATAGGTTAGAAAAGAATAAGTTGTGCACAGTGGCAGAAAGATTTAAAGAAGATAGTGGCGACTGGTCGTTTTCTGTGGAGTGGCAGAGGGGCTTCTTGGCGGTGGAGGAGATATCGGAACACCAAGACTTAACTGTTATGTTACAAGGATTCTCGATCTCCAATGTGGAAGACAAGTGGTACTGGGATATTGACACAAGTGCCGTTTTTTTCTCGGTGGCCTGCTTTAAAGATCTTTTACAAAAAGATAGGGGTGGTACTCGAGATCATAGCATGAAGTGGGAAGGTTGGGTTCCAATAAAAGTTAACATGGTTTCTTGGAGGGCCGAGTTTCATAGACTTCCCACCCGGGGGGCTCTTACAAAAAGAAGAATAAATATAGTTGATGTGTCATGTCCTCTTTGTGAGACCGGGAATGAAGAAGTCAACCATCTTTTTATGGGATGCAGATTCTCGTATGGCGTGTGGAGCTTCATTTGTAAGTGGTGCAATTTGGATCCTTTTTTTGCATATGATGTTGAAGATTTAATGCGACTATATAGGAATGTCCATGGTGGTAAGTGGAGAAAAAGATTATTAGAGGCATTGTCATGGTTACGATTTGGGTTTTGTGGAAGACACGGAATGCTAAGGTTTTTCAACATACATCAAGGCAAGTTAGAGAGGTTGTAGCAGAGGTAGGTGAAATCTATTTCGTTCTTATGGTTAAAACATACATCGAAATTTAAATGTATTGTTTGTAATGATTGAGTCAAGGACCCCTTGTATATGTGTAATGTGTTTAATGAAAGTTACTGTTAAAAAAAAGGTAATTATTGTAAACTACTTATAATTTTTTTTAACTCTTGCCTAACCGCTTTTCTCCGCCAGTACTAAAAATTACTAGATTCGCGAATGATCAAGTGGTCCATTTATCAGACGAATCAGACTAGATTAAAAAATCGGACGATGTCAAAATTAATTTAATAAATTTAAAATATGAAAGTGCAGCTTAAATTAGACTCGCAAGAAAAAAAAGAAGACATGTTCATATGTATGTTTTTACCCTTTTCTAACTATATACATGTTAGTTTTAATATATATAAAAATATCTTATCGCAATGTATAGCAATCAATAATAAATATAGAATTATAGAATTAATAAAATATGATAGATTATATGTGAATATTTTTATATATTTTAGTTACATGATAGATTTTATTATGACATGTATATATATATATTTTTTAACGGCAAATTTCTTTACTTCGGTTGTATATGAGATTTGAACACAAGACCTTCCCCTCGTAAGGTGTTTAAAGACTTTGTCTTTACCAACGGACCACCACCCCGTTGGTAATATATTTATATACTTTAGTTACCTATTTAACTATAACAACTTGATACCTGAACTGATTGAAACATTTAACCTTTAATCATGAGTTCACAGCTAACATGAAATCTGGTTTAGTTTAAGGGTAGAAGATAAACAAGCTAAAACAACACAAGTAACACATGAAGATTTAGTTAACAAAAACAAAAATTCGTTTTATTCCGATCATTTCAAAATTGCATCATATCAAAATTTTGAGCCCTCAAGCATGGTTGGTTGTGGCAGCGGTGCGCCACCACAATAACCTCGAAGAATATCACCTTCCTCGGAAGTGATACCAAGAGAAGTAAGCATCGAGGGCCAACACCCAAGTGTTATAACACGAATGGCTCTACAACAATCCGTCGACAAGTAACTATCTCGATTAAAAAAGAAAAGTACGATCTCATTCGTGCATGATTTTAACTCAAATAATGCATTCCAACAGTCCATTAGCTCGCCGCTGTTTTCTCCTTGAAGCCGAACAATGAGGCCTTTATCGGGCTTGTTCATGTGCACTTTCCCAGCCATTGAACTAACTTGGAATGTAACAAGGCATGATAGTAAAAGTAGAGTGATGGGAAGAACCCTAATTGTAGGATCGTATTCTGACCCAAATGAGTCGTTCAGAGGCTTTCTCCTTGATTTCAGGTGCGGAATAACAAGAAACTAAGGTAGAAACAGCAGGCAAATCACTTTTAACTACTTGTTTATTGATTTCAAACGGTTACAGATCAAATCTCGCACCGGCAGGACTTCGGTACGATTTCCACCCAATGTTACAACTGAGATCGCCTTTTGGACTATATATAGAGTGCTGGGACCGCTTATTGGACATGGTCCAATGAGCGGTCCATGTTGTTGACACTAAAGCGGTCCAACACACAAGCCATATTAGCGGTCCAAGCTGGTTTGCCGTTCGAGCGGTCCAAACATGTCCGCTCGAGCGGTCCAAACTCTTAATGATCCAATGAGCGATCCATGAACCTAAATTTGACTCTAAGAGCGACCCAACTATCTAAAACCTATACAATCTCACTATTTCTCGTATTTCGAGCCCAGATCTAACGTTCTAAGACAATGACTCGATACAAGACGTAATCAGCAGATGTAGTGCACCAACAGACTCCCCCTCAGATGTTGATGGAGTCGACTATCGAGTCACAAAAATGCTATCTTCAGTTCTTCAGTCTTGATCAGTCTTCGGGCTTCTCTTTCTTTGTCATTCTATCAATCTTCAGGAACTCAGCCTGGAATCAAATTTTCTTCAAGAATTTCTTCTTGGAATCATATGCCTGGATCATTCTCTGGCTCTAACTTTCATCAGACTCCCCCTATCATCATGCTGGGATCTCTGTCTGGAAATCGTTATCACCATTGAAATCAACTCCTGGCTTTCTCTGTTTAAGCTCTCCTCTGGTTCTGATGTGTCTCCTGGCTATTCGTAGCAACAGGATCAGAAACCTGCAAAACTCAACCATACTATTACAAACTAATCATACAATTTGCAATTCAACTTAATGAAACAACAAATCATAAACGAAAAATTATGAAGATCAAACTGTAGGTTACCATTCAACTTATTCATCAAGTTAATGAACCAAATTTGCATTTCAAATCTTCACAGTTTTACACTCTCTCTCAAACCACAAGTTCAACATGTTTAGCACTTGAAATGTCAAATATCAGTTCTTCACACTCTGTTGTCGAAAATCTTTTTGTAGTTTTCAAATATCTAACAAACAAACAATATTTTTGGATTTTTGAATTTTAATGAAATACAAAAAATGAACACTATTTTTGAGAGATTGTGCAAGAGGATCATATCGGTTTTTTGAGACATATCACCAACACCGTTGATCTTGATTAATCAGCAAATGTTAAAAACAAATTTACTTCTGATTGTCAGTATTGTTGTCCACTTAAACCTCTACACAAATTTTCAATTGATTCAAGATACGTATTTAATGTTTTAGAACTTAGACTTATTTGAGTGTCCCACCTCTTGAATATACTCCCGTATCCAGATCCCAATATTCTGATCTACAGGTAAGTATAACTACAAATGATATCTGTATATAAATTAGGGGAAAAATGCGAGAACTGAGGGATCTCAGGTCAGAACTTCCGTTCAGCAGAGAGATATCAGCTTCGACTTAGCAGTGGGTCCCCTTTAGAGGATCTTTTCAGCTACAACAACTGATCATCAATTTTATTGTCTAATCAGCTGAGGGCTTTATGCTATGTTTCAAGCATATGAAGAAAGTATTAGCCAGGGACTAGGTCAGAACTACCGTTCAGCAGAAGTCCCGGAATAATACCCCAGACATCAATTGAGTACAAGAACCTAGTATTCCAGAATAAGAAACCCTTCAAACGAGATTTCAGGGGTTACCTATATATCCAAGTAGTGTTCCCCACAAAATAAGTAAGTTTTGATTTTATGTTTATATCTCGAATACAATTTACTAACTGTGCGAAGTCTACTGACACATCATTAGTAAGACTTGTTTAAAAACAATTTTGTCTTTACAAATCTCTAGCATGCTGTGATAGTCCACCGATGTACTATTATCTCCTCTTTTTGCAACAAAACTCATTTTCATTTTTCAATTTTTTTAAATTTTTCAAAATTTTCTTACTCCCCCTAAAATCAAAATATGTTTCAATTTTGATTTTCTGAGGAAAAATTGAAAAACAAACTATACAAAAATTTGACAACATTATGTGAATTACCTCAATTCACCATTCTCGTGCAAAAAACAATCAGAACTCCCCCTCACAACAAACTATTTTCCCATAATGATTTCAAAACACTTAAGTTTGTTTCAATCAAAATGGTTTTTCCGGAAAAATTAGTTTGTGTTCAAACCATTTGTAGATTCGGGGTTATCTCTTCATCTTGTTTTCTTCAAACATTTTAAAGATTTATCATTTCCAGTTTGATCATAAACCATCAGTAGAAAATCAAGTACAAATTAATGTCCCTGATTTACCACTTATGAAGCGAAAAATCACCAAAGTGAAATTTCTCAAGAAATGTGCCGATTCATGATCCACGATACCATCTTGGGATCTCCGGCAAGTCAGGTTTTTCTATTTAAACAATTTCACCCAAGCCTGACTGCCCTTGGGTGATTTTGAATTCTTGCTCAACAATGGTGGAAAATTTGCATCATCCATTGCTAAACTAGAATTCTCAACTTTTACCTCAACCAATGGCTCCTCTGGTTTTACCATACCAGAATCATTGCCTGCAGGTGGCTTGTCCGACTTTGATCTGTCAGATTCATCGCCGACCTTTTCCTTCTTCTTCCCTCTCTGTTCTGTCCTCAGATTTGTATCTGATGAATTCGTCTTGCTTGTTTTTGCAACTGAAGGAGTCGATTCATCAGAACTTTTAATCTTTCTATCCGGTGAATCCGAGGACAAAATCTTCTCGAGATATTCTCTCGCTTTCTTTCTCTTCTTCCTCAGTCGGTCTTTCTGCCCCTGAGAAAGTTTAATTTTCGTCTCTAGAACTTTCGGTTGTTGAACTTTTGGTTTTCGAACTTTTAGTTCTTCGGGCTTGACCTTGACTGGAATTCTTGCCACTTTCTGAGACATAACCCTTGATCTTCCCATTGATCTCCTCGGGCAATCTCGGGCAATGTGACCTTTGATATTGCAGTTATAGCACCTCCTGGTCTCATATCTCCAGTACTGGCAATTAACAGCAATGTGTCCATGATAGCCACAGCTGTAACACATTTTGTTATCGTACCAGTTATCACCGTTGTACCAAACACTCAAATCGTAACACTGTTTGGCCTGGTGATATTCCTTCCTCATCTTTGTTGGATTTGACGCTTTAGCACTATAATCTGTCCTGCACTCAGCAATTTTTGAATTTTTAAGTTTTAAATCTTTTGATTTTTGATTGTGATTAGATGATTGAACTGATGAGATTTTTTCTCCATTTTTAATCTTTTGTTTCTGTTTTACAATCTTCTTCACAGGTTTCTGCTTAGAGCATTCTCCCTTTTCAGTCGAGTGTAAAACAGTTTTCTGAAATTTTTCTTTTAACTTCAAAAATTTCTCCTTTTTCTTAATTTCAGCATCAGATTTTGTCTCAGATTCATCTGCTGAATAAAATTCCTCATTTTCATCATCAGTTTTCTCATCATAATCTTCAATCTTTTCACTTATCGGCATAGAATTGAGTGGTTTTGGACAGGGAAAACTCAAACTGTCAGATTTAGTCACAAAACCTTTCAATTTCTTCTCAAGTTCATCAATTTTGTTCCTCGAATTCTCAGCTTCACTTTCAAGCTGAGATATTCTCCCAAAATGAGACTTGATAGTTTTCTCATTCTCAATCTTCAAATTTTCAAGAATAGATTTTTCATTCATCAAAACTTTTATCTGTTCCTGAAAGTTTGATTCATTCGCTTTTAGGTTTTTGTTTTCCAATTTTATCCAGAAATCTTCATTTTCAGATGATTTCTGTTTGTTTTCAAAAACCTTTTCATTTTCTTTCAAACCTTTGTTCTCTAATGTCAAACTGTTCACACTATCCAACAGTTTAACATTTTCGGCTTTCAGCTTCTCACAAATACTCTGAACTATAAGAATCTGTTTTTCAGCAGTATGCTTCTCGTGTTTCAACTTTTTGACTTCAGATGTCAAACTTTCTGCATCCTTCACAAGTTTGTCATTGACTGTCTTGAAGTTATGACACTTTGAACATACTGAAGCAGACCTTGACGATTCATTCTTCCCAGATTCTTTGACTTTTACTGCTTTTTCTTTCTTTTTCTTATCTTTGATCTCCATCTGTTCTTCAATCCTTTTAATGAGTGGAGTAATTGTCAGTTGAGAAAATTCTCTAGAACTTTTCAAGTTCAAGACATAATCTTCCCATTCTTCTTTCGGTAACGCACTGATAAATTTTTCAATCCACTATTTTGGTTCTTTTGTAATATTTAAATCAGACATTGAACGAACAAGATGTTTGTATCTCTCAATGACACTTCTTGTACTCTCTCCTGGAAAACCTGAAAATGACTCAAAATCATTCTTTAATATTATTATTCTATCAAGTGTTTCTTGAGTCCTGTTAACGAGATTGAAATCCATGATTCAATAACACGTTTTTCAAACACTGTGACGAATAAGCGAACCAAGTTTGTCCAGATGAGCGATCCAAATAAGCGATCCACCAAATGTCCGAATAAGCGATTCAGTATCGGTCCAGATAAGCGGTTCGAGAAGTTGTCCGGATAAGCGGGCCTGATCCAGTCGGATAAGCGGTTCAGATGTCCGAATAAGCGAGCTTGAACCGGTCGAATGAGCGGTTCAACCGTCCGGATGAGCGATCCAAATACGTACGAATAAGCGGTCCGACCAGAAGAGCGATCCTTGATTTGGTCCGGATAAGCGATTTCAGAGTAGTCTGATCGAGCGGTCCATAATCAAATCCACATTTCACCCAGTTAAACTTTTAATTTTGATCCGAAACTTTCCAGGATTTGTCACGGTACTATTTTGCACAATCCCTGAGATTTTGAACGAATTTCGACCGTGAAATCTTCCCGAATCAGAAAAAGAAGGTGTAGAAGTAAGAAAAAGTGACGAAAACCAGCTGATTTCTGCAGAGAACCTCCTCCTGAGCTCTGATACCAATTGTAGGATCGTATTCTGACCCAAATGAGTCGTTCAGAGGCTTTCTCCTTGATTTCAGGTGCGGAATAACAAGAAACTAAGGTAGAAACAGCAGGCAAATCACTTTTAACTACTTGTTTATTGATTTCAAACGGTTATAGATCAAATCTCGCACCGGCAGGACTTCGGTACGATTTCCACCCAATGTTACAACTGAGATCGCCTTTTGGACTATATATAGAGTGCTGGGACCGCTCATTGGACATGGTCCAATGAGCGGTCCATGTTGTTGACACTAAAGCGGTCCAACACACAAGCCATATTAGCGGTCCAAGCTGGTTTGCCGTTCGAGCGGTCCAAACATGTCCGCTCGAGCGGTCCAAACTCTTAATGGTCCAATGAGCGATCCATGAACCTAAATTTGACTCTAAGAGCGACCCAACTATCTAAAACCTATACAATCTCACTATTTCTCGTATTTCGAGCCCAGATCTAACGTTCTAAGACAATGACTCGATACAAGACGTAATCAGCAGATGTAGTGCACCAACACTAATTGCAGCCATGGGTTAGGTTAAGGAAGCAATTGTAAAATATAGGGTTTTGTAAGGGGTTATATATAGACATATACATGTGTGTGTGAATAAATGATTAAGTTTATATTAATGTACGAAAGAAACCCAAAAGATTAAAAACAGCCATCCGTAGCATTTGATGTTTAAAAACTTACTAGGGCTAATGTGAAAGACCCATTAAAGTAGATAAATGAATATTAAATAATCAAATAACGAATGGCTGGTATATGAAAGAAACCCAAAAGATGAAAGATTAAAATGCACCAACTAGTAGATGATCTATAAATCTATAAAGCTCATAAACTTCATATCATCATTTTCTTTACACATCTATAATCTATATCTATATCTATAACACATTATTAAGTGGGAAGCATTGGCATAAAAGTAATTTACACACATTTTAAGATGACAAATAAAAGGTTCCATTCACTGATTGCTCTTTGACCTAAATTAATTTCTAAAATGCCATTACTAACAAAAAAACCAAAGATTGATAAGTATAAATTGAACAATACAATTAAATCCATAAAATAAGTGTACACATAATATCATGAGTTAATGAGCCTATATATTTATTAAGTAAATATTTTTTTAAATATTTTGAACACTCTATTTAATTGAAAGTCAGTCAAGAGGTATATAATAAATAAACATTTTATAAAATAAATTGCATCCTCAAAAAACTAATAAAATATGAATGATGAATTGAAATGCAAAGTAATAAACATTTTATTAGTGACTTAAAACTACGCATATATATATATATATATATATATATATATATATATATATATATATATATATATATTCTTAATAAATATTTTATTATTTTATAATTAACTATATTATAAAAGTTAGTATAATTTAATAAACTTTATGTTGTTACGTGAGTATATATCATTTGAACAAGACCTTTTAACATATCATTTGATCAAGTGCATAACATACAAAATCTATAATACATTATTAACTAGGACGCATGGGCACAAAAGTAATTTACACACATTTTGAAATGGTATACAAAAGGTTTCATTCACAAATTGCTCTTTAACCTGAATTATTTTCTAAAATGCCCCTCCTCACAAAAAAAGCCAAAGAATTGATAAGTATAAATTAAACAATACAATTAAATCGATAAAATAAGTGTACATGTTATGAATGAGTCATTTATTTGGTGACTCTCCACATACATAACTCTTATCTTTTCAAGTTCTTTTTGTATTAATGTATATGCCTAAATATATAGAGGCATTTGTATATGGTGAATAGAGATTAATGAATAAGAATTCTCCATGTTCTATTCTCTACATGATTTTATAGTTTTGTTCTCATGTTTATATACTTATATATTAGTTGCTAATAGACCATTGTTTTACAACACGTTATCAGCACGACGGTGTTTTTGTCGAAAAAAAAAACCCATAGCGGTAGCGATTCTCTATTGTTTTGTTCAAGTTAATATTGCCTACTGGAGCCACCAACTGCGAGTCTCACTTGACAACAACTATCACCAACATCCCACCCATCGCTCGTTTGACGGGGCGTTCCATTCCGCAATCACGAACCTATCTCAAGTGGCAAATAAGGTAATAACATAAAAACTTATTGCTCATAATACATATACACATCCTGTTGACATGCATTGACGAATTATAATATTATATTGATTTGAATTGAATTTTAATTTGGAAATGGGAGTTTGTTGTATGGGACAACTTTGATTCAATTTATAACAATCTCAAAAGATTATTTAAATAATGGAGACGTTATACCGTTGTATTTACAATTTTAGAGGACTATTTAAGTTTCAGTTTTTGATATAATATATTTCTAAGTGCAAAAATATTGATATGTTGTTATTTAGTATATTTTAATTTATTGATAAGACAAAAAATGAATTGAGGACATATACCCCAAAATATTGATTTCGGTGCATACATAAAAGATATAGTTAAAAAAAATTACCCATTCATATTAGATACCGTATTACTCATTATTTTAATGAACAATATGTAGGCTACTTCTTAATTTATTTTTAGTGCTTGGATAAGAATATATGAACATAGTGGTAAAAAAAATGAATTTAGACGGTTGCATAGAAACACAAGAGCATACACCAAGTAATTGGATTTAATTAAATTTGCTTCTTGTTATGGTAATTTTGATTATGTTGATGAGTTGGTATCTTATTCATAAAGTTGGATCAGATAGATGTTATATATAAATTTTTAAAATATTTGCATGGTAAGATATTATATTTATAGCATTGAGACCCTTGTGATACTTTTACGATTATATGGAACTACATAATTTGTTATTGTATAAAGTAAAAAAAAAGGTGGGCTTATTTACTAGTAAACAAATGATGATATGTTAAAATCATAGTTTCAAATTAACATGACAGATATGTATACGTGAGATATTTTTTTGTTACACTATAATTAATTGTACCATGATAATTTATTTAAAAAAAAGTTTTATGCTTTTTACTTGATCGAAAAGAATATCTTATCTCATAAAGTTTTACTAGTCTTATCTCATAAAGTTTTACTACTCAATCAAGGACATATTATATACACTTTTTCTGTTAAACCCCAAGTGAAGTCCTTTTTATTCATTTAACTGAAATTATTTGCTTGTTGGCCGTAAAAAAGATAAAATATTAATGCGGATCATAATTAATTGTTTTCATTAGTCATTGTTAATATATAGCATGCCAAAGGACTTTTGCACAATTAGATATAAATGAGTTATAATGTGGATCGTAATTAAGTGTTTTCATTAGTCATTGTTAATATATAGCATGCCAAAAGACTTTTACACAATTAGATATAAATGAGTTATGTGTGTAGTGCTCATTGGAAACATCACGTGATTTAGTTTTAAATAAAGTATACAATCTATAATGCAATGTATTATTATTGTTATAGCATGATTATAAGAATAACATTTGGTATTTATACTAGGATTATACTAGCATTTATAACAAATTTTGCATATAAAAAATTCATGTAATTGATTCCTATTGCTAGATATCATTATTTGTTATTAGAGAAACCCTTTCTAGCGATGTCGATATTTCTCATGCATTCATTAGGCTATGTCATAATGTTTAATAATTTAATTTTTGATTAACTATTATTATTGCTTGTATAAAATAATGACCATTGCTATATGATTCATATGTGCAATATAAGATTGTTTATTTGATGTCATTAGTTTTTTTTAATATCAATATTTGAGAAGAAAAAAATTGAGTACGTTATGTAGTTCAAAGTAAGTAACGAATATATATAAGATATCTTTGTGATTGATTATATCATATCTTTGTGATTGGTTATACCATGATAAGTTATTACCTAAATTATATACGTTTGCTTATTAGTATGAAAAGGTTTCTTATTTCATAAAGGCCTATTATAAGTTGTTTTTATATGATGACATGCTATGAGATCATGTATTGAATGATTTGTTGCTATCTATATCTTGTATTCTATATGCTATCATTTCTTTGCATCGATAATATTGAATGGAACGATTAAACCAGATCATGGTTTATTGTCACTCTCATGAAAGAGGAGAAATATGTGTAGATTTGATATATACTCCATGTATCTCATTATCAAGTTTTAAATGGTCGTGAGATGTTAGACAGGTAATATTATATGACTCGGACAACAAAGAGAGGGAAAATCGGATAAAACAAAACTTTGTTTGTCAAACCTCAAATATGATCCTAAGGTAGCAATATCATTAAAAAGAAACAAAAGGTTCTAAATGAATTTATATTTATATGTCCGAGTAAATAATGGAAACCGTGAAAATTGTTTGGTTTTACTTTAATCCATGAAATGAATATATATTGATCATTATGATCATTGAGAAAAATACAATGATGGTCATGTTGATAATGAGATCAACCATTAGAAATTATAATGAGATCGACTACAATAATTGAAATGATAGTCATGATGAGATCGACTATTAGAATTGTAACAATAGTCATAATGAGATCGACCACCAAAAGTGGCAAACTAAGGAATGACCATATAACATGATGGTTTAAACTTTGAAGTTATAATACATTCTCTTGTATCTTACATTTTGTATTACATACGTGCAAGTAATACATATGCGATCATAATCCAAAGGTTTATGGATCATAAGTATTTAGTAAGTTGGCATGACCGGTTAGACCACACCGAGTCCATTAATGATTATGTGAAAAGTATGAAGAACCAGAAGATTATCTTGATAATTATACATGTCATGTTTGCTCTCAAGTGAAGTTAAGTACTGATCAACAAAAGTAGGGTGTGAATCTCCAAATATTCTGGAAATGATAACGGAAGTAAATATACAAACATGATACCATTTAGTATTTTAAAATCGATGCATCGTCTAAATGGTTATCAAATCCACAACCTGAAGCTTGTGTGATTGTGGCTTAGCTAATGTGACAGCAAGCATATTAATCCAGATTAGTATATTTATTTGATAATAATGAATTTGATTCACAAATTATTAACAATCATTGGAATAAGTGTTATTGTTGAGATAATCACTAAACGTCTACTATTGGTTACAAAGCCAATGATCATGAGAGGAGCAAAAGTTCATTTAGGTACATGTAATTTTATAGTACCATCAATTCACATCAAGCCAATAAGTGATAGTTCTCCCCATACAGTTGGTTTTTGGTCAGGAACCAAAGATGTCTCATCAAAGATTTTGGTTGTGCGACATATATTGAAACTCATCCACCACACCGCACAAAGATGGGACTTCTAAAAAGTTTGAGAATATGTTGGGTATAAATAATCGTCTATGATTAAATACTTAATGCCATTAGTGAGAAATTCGTTTATGGCTCATTTGTTTTCACTTTAGTGAATGAATGTTCCCAACATTAGGGGGATATAACAAGCAGTTGGAAAGTGAAAAGTGAAAAGTGAAATGAATTATCATGTCATCTTGATCCTCAGACTATAAACTATGAACTAGAAGTTTAAAGTATAATTCATTTACCAATAGTAAAGAACAAATTACCAGACAAGTTCACTGACCTATATAGAGTGACTAAGTAAGTCACATAATCAACTGCTTATGCTCCAATTATATGTGTGTCCCAAGAGGACATAATATATTTTTGTAATGAGTCTATTGCACGCCTAAAGCGTGGTAGACTAGTTGATTCCAATAATAAAATTCCTCGAAAATTGGAGCAAGTAATTAAGATGGTCAAGTCGAGGTTATAATAATAAGATCTCCTGAAGAGATAATAGACATGATGGTTCAAGAAGAACCTCAGGTACCTGAAAATAAAGAGATCTCGATAAGTTGTATCATGTCTAATATATGTATGGAATCGAAATAAAAATCGACGTCGTTATACTTTTGTATATAATGTAGCACTAAAATGATTAAATGATGAGGATCAAGATTTAAGATCTGCCTATGAATGAATATTAAGACATGATTGGCCAAAATAGAAAGACGCAAATAAGGCAGAGTTTAGTTCTCTAATGAAATGGAAAGTTTCTGGACTAACAGTCCATACAACTGAAGCTGTAAAATATGTTGGATACAAAAGTGTCTTTTATGCGAATTATGTGAAAATCAAATTGAGTGATATAAAGAAAAATTGGTGGCACAATCATTTTCGCAAAGACCTATGATTGATTATGAGGAGACGTTTTCTCTAGTGGTGGATGCATTGACTTTCCAATATTTTAGTAGTCTGGTAATATATAAAAGAGAATTGACATGCGTCTTATGAAAGTTATGTATCACTTGATACTAAGTCATATAAAATAAGTTCTCGAGAATATTATGATTATTATGTAAATTCAGATCTGAATACATATACATGTTGTATATGTTATTGAATTGAATATAATTGGAACTCCCCATGAGTATCCTAAAGCATTTGAGTGCTTAAGAGGTTAATTGAAACACCTTATGGATGTAATTATTGTGCACCAATACTCCAATAAACATACATAGAAAATGCGTACCTGGTTGTTATGGCATCTCAAGGTACACAGTGTACAAACATGGTACAATATGGATTTTGAAGATAAAAGTAAGTGTTCATGATATTTTTGCATATGATATAGATATCTATGTGTTAAAAGGGCAAAATTTATGTAGCAAAACTTCTAAAGAGTGAAAGCACATGCATATTTGGATAAGATGGAAAGAATTCCCTCATGGATTGATAATGCTAGAAGCATTAATCATGTAAAAACCGCAAGAACGGATTATATGAAGTTGACAAAATACGTATGGACTAAAATAGTTGGGTCGAGTGTTGTACAACTCGAGATATTCGCATAAAGAGGGATATAAGTTTAATTAAATTATCCATGTTCTATGAACATTCTACTTTTAAAAGTTCACTATAATCGCAATTTACAGTAATGATTCTAGGCATCATTGAGAGAAATTGTCGAGCTTTTAGAGGGAGAATTTTTTAATGACCTTGGCACGGTTTAATTAGTACTCGAACTGCAGTTCGAGTATATATGTAATCATATTTTACTAATCCCTCAAGTACATCTACATCTAGATGATGATGTTTGGATATTTTAGTATGGACATAGTTGAACCTTAAAGTATGTTAAAGCTTGTTAAGTCATTTTTTTATAAGAAATGACTATTATCATCTCCTACCAAAGTAGGGATTCTCATTCCAAAAGTACCATGGCTAAAGTGCAATTGTGCATTAATATTTCTTTCTATCTATGCGTGATATGTTTTTCTTATTTGAATTTATCAACATGATATAGCACATGTACAATGAGGAGACATTTGAATGGTAAAGCAGATATGTCGATACCCTAAAGGTAAGAATGATATGTGTTTATATTTTACTAACCTATGAAAACTAGTTTCGTTAGTCTTGTAGATGTAAAGAATGTAACCCAACATAGTAGTGGATCTTATGGTATTTGTTTGCAAGAGAAAGCACTAGAAGTCTCACAAGAAGATTTTACAACATTACTCAATATAAAGTATTGCACTTCAAGACATCAAACAACAAATTATTCTACAAAAGTTTTGAGTAACATTCGAGGAAGATGGACACATGTTACTTAAAGGATACATATTATAATGAGGGGGAGATTTTTTTTCAAGTTGCACTCTTTTTCCCTTAACTAAGTTTTGTCCCATTGGGTTTTCTTAGTAAGGTTTTTAACGAGGCAACATACCTGATCCAGAAGTATCAGAATAAGAGAATACGCACTGCACTCTTTTTCCCTTAGCTGAGGTTTTGTCCCACTGGGTTTTCCTAGCAAGGTTTTTAACGAGGCAGTATCACCAAGCGTATTAAAGGTATGTGGATAGTCAAGGGGGAGTGTTATGAATGAGTCGTTTATTTGGTGACTCTCCACATACATAACTCTTATCTTTTCAAGTTCTTTTTGTATTAATTTATATGCCTAAATATATAGAGGCATTGGTGAATAGAGATTAATGAATAAGAATTCTCCATGTTCTATTCTCTACATGATTTTATAGTTTTGTTCTCATGTTTATATACTTATATATTAGTTGCTAATAGACCATTGTTTTACAACAGTACACATAATATCATGAGTTAATGAGCCTGTATATTTATTAAATAAACATTTTTTTAAATATTTAGAACACTTTATTTAATTGAAAGTCAGTCAAGATGTATCTAATAAATAAACATTTTATGAAATAAATTGCATCCTCATAAAAACTAATAAAATATCAATGATGAATTGAAATGCCAACTAATAAACATTTTATTGGTGACTTAAAACTAGCATATATATTCTTAATAAATATTTTATTATTTTATAATTAACTATATTATAAAAGTTAGTATAATTTAATAAACTTTATATTGCTACGTGAGTATATATCATTATACTTGTAAATAAGACCTTTTAACATAGACAAATTGGAAATAAATAATCCCAACTCACTGTTATTGGCCAATAATAATCCCAACTCATTTAATCACCAATAATAATCCAAACTATTCACTTTTGTTTGTAAAATACTCCCACGTTAAAAAAAACACTAACTATGTTAAAATATCGTTGATGTGGCTTAACATGTGTGGACTGACGTGGCTGGTTAACATCTTACTTGTGTATAAAATGATTATCAGCCTCAATTTATTTCCAATTTGCCTTTAACATATCAACAATGATCAAGTACATAACATATAAAAACTAGATTAGTAATTATAATAACAATAAAAAAACCCAAAAAAATTAACATTTTACTTTTTCGCCACTTTTAAGGTATTTAGTTGTTTAGTGAACTCAACTTTCATTGCAACACTAGCAAAAATACAATTAATACTACTTTTACTTTTAAGTTTTAATGTATCACGTGACAAACTCAATAATAATAACTTCTTATCAGTATTAATAGGAGAACTTTTCATTAAAAAAAGTAGAACTCAAGTGATTTTAATAGGAGAACTCAAGGGATTTTGGTAATTAACTTTATGGAACCCTCTAAGGGCTCTTAATAACTTATTTCATTTACTTTTAGTAATAAAAAAACCCTATATAAATACCTTGTAATGTGGTATAAACCTACATGTATCTTTGTGTTGAGTACTAGAAATGGTGGTAGAAATATTTCTTGACTTTGAGCTCGGTTGCATCGTACATTTTCTTGTACTTCAGAAATTATCTTATTTTTTAACATCAAGAGCTTGAGTGGACCGGTCTTAGCTACACTATACTTAGGTTACACGCTCTTGATGGTTCTAGCCATCATGCTAGCGATGAGCATCGCTGGGTTCCTTTCTTCTTTCTGGTTCGTGCATTACTTGGTTCTAGCCAAGATTGTACAATAGTGTTGGGTCAACGCACAGTTTTATTCTTCTTGTACCGGCCATGTTCAGTTTGATATACGAATAAGTTAGAATTTTATTTATTTATTTATGTTATCATAGTTTCATAGAAAAAACTGATATACGTATGGTAGGAGAAGGAGATATATAGTTTGTATGTGGGATTTATTTCTTGTTTTGATGTATGCATTTTTATTAAACATGGGTTCAATTTATGGGCTTCATCGATATCCGGCTTTCATGGTTTGATGGAGATTCATAAGACATACTACTTAGGCCATCTGGTTCATTGAATCATTAAATTTCTGGCAACAAAAGTTTTTGAAACTTCTTAATCAATTACACATGCATATCGTGATAATCTCTTTTGTGGCTTACATGAAGAGTCTAGGTTTTGCAAATGTTTGCATATTTATTTGGAATAAACAGATGAAACTTGGTTTTGATTATTTTTAACAAATCCATTACTAAGAAATTTTTATCAACTATACTTGTATAATCTATGTAAACCATATTTCGCTTCAAAGCGTATTTTTACTCATGAGAGTTGACATATCAAAGCCTTTGATAATCTAGGTTATTTATTATCATTGACATTAGCATAACTACCATTCCAAGTTGTAGTTATAGGAATCCAAGAATCAAGAAAATGAATAAGTTGTTTATTATACAACTTATTAATTGTTGGGTAAATTACACTTTTCATCATCTAATGTTTATTTTATATCGGATTGCAATAGATAGCCTTTAACTTCAATAAATTTAATCACAATCCTTTATTTGTAAAACTCATTACACCCTACGTGCTTTACCACTAATCAAGTTAAAATTTTAAGTTAAGTCTGATCATGTGCAAGGGGTAGATTGGTAATTTACTAATTTGTTACAAAATTAAAAAACATATATATAAATGCACATAAATCTTATCTTCTTCTTCTTCTTCTTCAGACAACTCTCTCCATCTTTCTCTCTCTCTCTCTCTCACTCTTCAATCAACCTCCATCACCATATACCAGCCACTCCACCGTATCTAACAACCGGCACCACCAAATCCATCCAGAACCACCACCAACCGTCGTATCTGATTATGTTGTTTATCTTCTTCTACAAGCACAATTTGATCCTGTATTACAGTTTAGATATAATTACAGGCCCTAATTTCATCGACAAACACTCAATTGCAAAATTTAGTTCATCAGAATTAGGTTAATCACAGTTTATACCTTCAAATCTCTGTTCTTCCTTTCACCGATGACATTAACGTGAAAATTCTTCTTATCAATAACCTCCGATTCACCGGAGAATGTATGGTAACATTCCGGCGAATCACCGACGGTTAAATAACTATCGCACCAGCTATGGCTACAACTACTACTCCTCGGCGATCCGGTGGACGTTGTACAATGACGAGACTCCGGTGAGATTCAACCGGATCTGACAGATCTCGGAAGGATTTCTAGCGGAGAATGTCCTTGACGGTTACGGAGGTTGTTCTGGTGATTGTAGCCTCCGAAATAGGTGGTGTGGAGTGGTTTTTGGTGGAGAAACGGCGAAAGATAATACGGATGGAGGAGTATTTGACAACGGTGTGGAGGAAGACCGAGATGGAGGATTTGCGAAAGCGCGCGAACGAGAGGTTTTGGTCTTGAAGGAAGTCTTTGAGCCTGCGAGCAACCTATAATATAACTAACCAAAGGAAGTGACCCCTTGTATATGTGTAATGTGTTTAATGAAAGTTACTGTTAAAAAAAAGGTAATTATTGTAAACTACTTATAATTTTTTTTAACTCTTGCCTAACCGCTTTTCTCCGCCAGTACTAAAAATTACTAGATTCGCGAATGATCAAGTGGTCCATTTATCAGACGAATCAGACTAGATTAAAAAATCGGACGATGTCAAAATTAATTTAATAAATTTAAAATATGAAAGTGCAGCTTAAGTTAGACTCGCAAGAAAAAAAAGAAGACATGTTCATATATATGTTTTTACCCTTTTCTAACTATATACATGTTAGTTTTAATATATAAAAATATCTTATCGCAATGTATAGCAATCAATAATAAATATAGAATTATAGAATTAATAAAATATGATAGATTATATGTGAATATTTTTATATATTTTAGTTACATGATAGATTTTATTATGACATGTATATATATATATTTTTAACGGCAAATTTCTTTACTTCGGTTGTATATGAGATTTGAACACAAGACCTTCCCCTCGTAAGGTGTTTAAAGACTTTGTCTTTACCAACGGACCACCACCCCGTTGGTAATATATTTATATACTTTAGTTACCTATTTAACTATAACAACTTGATACCTGAACTGATTGAAACATTTAACCTTTAATCATGAGTTCACAGCTAACATGAAATCTGGTTTAGTTTAAGGGTAGAAGATAAACAAGCTAAAACAACACAAGTAACACATGAAGATTTAGTTAACAAAAACAAAAATTCGTTTTATTCCGATCATTTCAAAATTGCATCATATCAAAATTTTGAGCCCTCAAGCATGGTTGGTTGTGGCAGCGGTGCGCCACCACAATAACCTCGAAGAATATCACCTTCCTCGGAAGTGATACCAAGAGAAGTAAGCATCGAGGGCCAACACCCAAGTGTTATAACACGAATGGCTCTACAACAATCCGTCGACAAGTAACTATCTCCATTAAAAAAGAAAAGTACGATCTCATTCGTGCATGATTTTAACTCAAATAATGCATTCCAACAGTCCATTAGCTCGCCGCTGTTTTCTCCTTGAAGCCGAACAATGAGGCCTTTATCGGGCTTGTTCATGTGCACTTTCCCAGCCATTGAACTAACTTGGAATGTAACAAGGCATGATAGTAAAAGTAGAGTGATGGGAAGAACCCTAATTGCAGCCATGGGTTAGGTTAAGGAAGCAATTGTAAAATATAGGGTTTTGTAAGGGGTTATATATAGACATATACATGTGTGTGTGAATAAATGATTAAGTTTATATTAATGTACGAAAGAAACCCAAAAGATTAAAAACAGCCATCCGTAGCATTTGATGTTTAAAAACTTACTAGGGCTAATGTGAAAGACCCATTAAACTAGATAAATGAATATTAAATAATCAAATAACGAATGGCTGGTATATGAAAGAAACCCAAAAGATGAAAGATTAAAATTCACCAACTAGTAGATGATCTATAAATCTATAAAGCTCATAAACTTCATATCATCATTTTCTTTACACATCTATAATCTATATCTATATCTATAACACATTATTAAGTGGGAAGCATTGGCATAAAAGTAATTTACACACATTTTAAGATGACAAATAAAAGGTTCCATTCACTGATTGCTCTTTGACCTAAATTATTTTCTAAAATGCCACTACTAACAAAAAAACCAAAGATTGATAAGTATAAACTGAACAATACAATTAAATCCATAAAATAAGTGTACACATAATATCATGAGTTAATGAGCCTATATATTTATTAAGTAAATATTTTTTTAAATATTTTGAACACTCTATTTAATTGAAAGTCAGTCAAGAGGTATATAATAAATAAACATTTTATAAAATAAATTGCATCCTCAAAAAACTAATAAAATATGAATGATGAATTGAAATGCAAAGTAATAAACATTTTATTAGTGACTTAAAACTACGCATATATATATATATTCTTAATAAATATTTTATTATTTTATAATTAACTATATTATAAAAGTTAGTATAATTTAATAAACTTTATGTTGCTACGTGAGTATATATCATTTGAACAAGACCTTTTAACATATCATTTGATCAAGTGCATAACATACAAAATCTATAATACATTATTAACTAGGACGCATGGGCACAAAAGTAATTTACACACATTTTGAAATGGTATACAAAAGGTTTCATTCACAAATTGCTCTTTAACCTGAATTATTTTCTAAAATGCCCCTCCTTACAAAAAAAGCCAAAGAATTGATAAGTATAAATTAAACAATACAATTAAATCGATAAAATAAGTGTACACATAATATCATGAGTTAATGAGCCTGTATATTTATTAAATAAACATTTTTTTAAATATTTAGAACACTCTATTTAATTGAAAGTCAGTCTTGATGTATCTAATAAATAAACATTTTATGAAATAAATTGCATCCTCATAAAAACTAATAAAATATCAATGATGAATTGAAATGCCAACTAATAAACATTTTATTGGTGACTTAAAACTAGCATATATATTCTTAATAAATATTTTATTATTTTATAATTAACTATATTATAAAAGTTAGTATAATTTAATAAACTTTATATTGCTACGTGAGTATATATCATTATACTTGTAAATAAGACCTTTTAACATAGGCAAATTGGAAATAAATAATCCCAACTCACTGTTATTGGCCAATAATAATCCCAACTCATTTAATCACCAATAATAATCCGAACTATTCACTTTTGTTTGTAAAATACTCCCACGTTAAAAAAAAAACACTAACTAGATTAAAATATTGTTGATGTGGCTTAACATGTGTGGACTGACGTGGCTGGTTAACATCTTACTTGTGTATAAAATGATTATCAGCCTTAATTTATTTCCAATTTGCCTTTAACACATCAACAACTTTGATCAAGTACATAACATATAAAAACTAGATTAGTAATTATAATAACAATAAAAAAACCCAAAAAAATTAACATTTTACTTTTTCGCCACTTTTAAGGTATTTAGTTGTTTAGTGAACTCAACTTTCATTGCAACACTAGCAAAAATACAATTAATACTACTTTTACTTTTAAGTTTTAATGTATCACGTGACAAACTCAATAATAATAACTTCTTATCAGTATTAATAGGAGAACTTTTCATTAAAAAAAGTAGAACTCAAGTGATTTTAATAGGAGAACTCAAGGGATTTTGGTAATTAACTTTATGGAACCCTCTAAGGGCTCTTAATAACTTATTTCATTTACTTTTAGTAATAAAAAAACCCTATATAAATACCTTGTAATGTGGTATAAACCTACATGTATCTTTGTGTTGAGTACTAGAAATGGTGGTAGAAATATTTCTTGACTTTGAGCTCGGTTGCATTGTACATTTTCTTGTACTTCAGAAATTATCTTATTTTTTAACATCAAGAGCTTGAGTGGACCGGTCTTAGCTACACTATACTTAGGTTACACGCTCTTGATGGTTCTAGCCATCATGCTAGCGATGAGCATCGCTGGGTTCCTTTCTTCTTTCTGGTTCGTGCATTACTTGGTTCTAGCCAAGATTGTACAATAGTGTTGGGTCAACGCACAGTTTTATTCTTCTTGTACCGGCCATGTTCAGTTTGATATACGAATAAGTTAGAATTTTATTTATTTATTTATGTTATCATAGTTTCATAGAAAAAACTTATATACGTATGGTAGGAGAAGGAGATATATAGTTTGTATGTGGGATTTATTTCTTGTTTTGATGTATGCATTTTTATTAAACATGGGTTCAATTTATGGGCTTCATCGATATCCGGCTTTCATGGTTTGATGGAGATTCATAAGACATACTACTTAGGCCATCTGGTTCATTGAATCATTAAATTTCTGGCAACAAAAGTTTTTGAAACTTCTTAATCAATTACAAATGCATATCGTGATAATCTCTTTTGTGGCTTACATGAAGAGTCTAGGTTTTGCAAATGTTTGCATATTTATTTGGAATAAACAGATGAAACTTGGTTTTGATTATTTTTAGCAAATCCATTACTAAGAAATTTTTATCAACTATACTTGTATAATCTATGTAAACCATATTTCGCTTCAAAGCGTATTTTTACTCATGAGAGTTGACATATCAAAGCCTTTGATAATCTAGGTTATTTATTATCATTGACATTAGCATAATTACCATTCCAAGTTGTAGTTATAGGAATCCAAGAATCAAGAAAATGAATAAGTTGTTTATTATACAACTTATTAATTGTTGGGTAAATTACACTTTTCATCATCTAATGTTTATTTTATATCGGATTGCAATAGATAGCCTTTAACTTCAATAAATTTAATCACAATCCTTTATTTGTAAAACTCATTACACCCTACGTGCTTTACCACTAATCAAGTTAAAATTTTAAGTTAAGTCTGATCATGTGCAAGGGGTAGATTGGTAATTTACTAATTTGTTACAAAATTAAAAAACATATATATAAATGCACATAAATCTTATCTTCTTCTTCTTCTTCAGACAACTCTCTCCATCTTTCTCTCTCTCTCTCTCTCACTCTTCAATCAACCTCCATCACCATATACCAGCCACTCCACCGTATCTAACAACCGGCACCACCAAATCCATCCAGAACCACCACCAACCGTCGTATCTGATTATGTTGTTTATCTTCTTCTACAAGCACAATTTGATCCTGTATTACAGTTTAGATATAATTACAGGCCCTAATTTCATCGACAAACACTCAATTGCAAAATTTAGTTCATCAGAATTAGGTTAATCACAGTTTATACCTTCAAATCTCTGTTCTTCCTTTCACCGATGACATTAACGTGAAAATTCTTCTTATCAATAACCTCCGATTCACCGGAGAATGTATGGTAACATTCCGGCGAATCACCGACGGTTAAATAACTATCGCACCAGCTATGGCTACAACTACTACTCCTCGGCGATCCGGTGGACGTTGTACAATGACGAGACTCCGGTGAGATTCAACCGGATCTGACAGATCTCGGAAGGATTTCTAGCGGAGAATGTCCTTGACGGTTACGGAGGTTGTTCTGGTGATTGTAGCCTCCGAAATAGGTGGTGTGGAGTGGTTTTTGGTGGAGAAACGGCGAAAGATAATACGGATGGAGGAGTATTTGACAACGGTGTGGAGGAAGACCGAGATGGAGGATTTGCGAAAGCGCGCGAACGAGAGGTTTTGGTCTTGAAGGAAGTCTTTGAGCCTGCGAGCAACCTATAATATAACTAACCAAAGGAAGTGACCCTAAGGTATAACCTTAGGAGGTTATTCCCTATACAACTATGGTCACATATATTTGTTTGGTCGGATCCTAAGATCGACCAAACGGCTCGGATTCGAAAGTCAAAGAGGTGGTCAAGACCGCTCGACTTACAACCGTAAAAAAGCACTAAACTAGAAGTGACGAGTTAAACATGTCAAAACATGTTTATCTAAGTTGGAAAACTGATTTGGTATTGATGTGTGCAAAATGCAAGATATAAATTACATCAAATGAGGCATAAAACTAACCCTTTTTTAGTACTAATGTTGGAAAAAGCGTGTTTCTTTCTTCCTTTTGAATTTACATGACCAAACGAGCTTAAACGAACAAAAGGAGCAAATAAGCAGCCAAAACCAACATATATCCAAAAAGAAGGAATAAACATGACATGTCCGACCCCTCGGTAGCATCCCCAAAGCAAAAGCAAGGGAACAGAAGCCTGACCACGGGGCCATGCCCAGCTAGGCATGGGCCGTGGTCAGAGGCCTGTACAAAAGACAAACCTGTAGAAGCTTCCACGCCCACCACGGGGGTGTGCCCAGCTCAACACAGGGTGTGGTCAATGCAAAGATACGTAGAATCTTGATAGTACAGATAAGAGTTGACCATGGGGCCATACCTAGGAGACACGGGTCGTGTGGGGCCCTCTGCTGACAATTGCAATTAATGAAGGAAGAGAAAAGGCCGGACACAGGGCCGTGGACAGAGCACTGTTCAGGCTATAAATAGGGGTGCTTGGTTCACTTGAAAGGCATCCCTTGGCAAACCACTACTCTCCCACTTTGCCACCACTCCACCACCACTACAACACCAACACCCACCACCATCATCCATCATCCATCCTTAGAGTGTATAGTAGTCTCGCGATCCAAGATTGATTGTAAGGGTTCTTGCCAATCAAAGGTCATGTTTGGTTAAGCCTCTTACATTACTTGGTGAAGACAAGTCTTTATTATATTACTTTTGATTTTTTATCTTTCAGCACTTTTTATTTGGGTTTGTATTAATGACTTTAATAACTAGTTTCTTATGTTGAAGGTGAATTTTCTTTATCATTTTTCCGTGGTGTCTTGAGGTTACTCTACTGTCTATATAAAGTAAAAGATTGCATCATTCGTGTCTTTACAGTCTATATAAAGGCACGTTGACTACCTGGTCAGGGGTTAGGGGAATGGTTTGGTAAAGTTCTTGTCTGGTTCAGTGTATAGATCCTGTAAGGACCTGGTTCAAGCTTACTAGGACCTCCTTCAATACCCACTGGTATTAGATGGCGGGGGTGCGAATAGCTTGAACCCCTCATATGTAAACTACTATTAATACTTTAACCGGCTTCTTGGGATTGTATAATTGCTGACTCAAACCACTTAGCCGATGGTAACATCACCTTCAAAAGAGGGGCCTACCACTTTTCGCATTAATAACTTACTTAATTGTCTTTCAATATTCCGACCCTTTGGGATTGTATCCCTGCTGACTCAAACCACTGGGTTGAGGGTAACGTCACCTTCAAAAGAGGGGCCTACTACTATAACTAAGATAATCTCATAAAAAGTCCGAAAGTGCGAAAATCATCAAAGGATACATTAAAGACGATTGGATCCAAGTGATTCTATATTGTCTATCTGTTTTTATTTTTATTTATCTTTTCATTTTTAGTTTTATTATCATGTTTCAAAACTTTTCTCAAAATAAAATTAGATTAATTAGAGTTGAGGATAAACCGGTACTAAAAGCTCTTGTGTCCTTGGACGAACTCGGTATCTTATCAACACTATACTACGCTCACGATGGGTGCACTTGCCCAAGTGTGTTTTTAGTGTTAGTAGAATATCGTGTTTTGTAAATTTAAAACTTGACTAATGCGTAAAATGGGCTCAAAATATTAATAAAAACATATCACGCTTCGCACACAACAAGTTTTTGGCGTCGTTGCCGGGGATAGAAGGATTTTAAGAAAGTTTAAAATCTACGGCCTAATTATTTTTATTTATTTTTCTATTTTTTTAGGATTTTTCTTAATTTTTTTTTACTTTCTGCAGAGTTCAGCACGGGTCGTGCTAAGCCAGACACGGGGCCGTGTCCATCATCGTTACTGGCAATCATGTTTTAAGTCAGACAGTAGCTGACCACGGGCCGTGTCCACCCTCCAGCTGAAAACAGAACCGTAAGATCCCGACGGTTGGTAAATTCTGACAAAAATATGAGTGACATTGATTATTTTTACTTTCGCTCCTCTAACGGTGAGTGGTGTCAAATATGTGGTGGATTCCATAAAGATTTAGAATGTTTCTTTTTAATTTGCGAACCCCGCTATTTAGACCCATCATTTTCCGGTAATCACCTTAAGATGGGCGAAAGTAAAAACGATCACTATCTGTCGCCCGAATGCCCTCAACCATCTCTTTCAACCGACATAACCTCCGAAGAATTATGTCGACTTGAAGAAATAATTCTCCTAAAACTAAAAGAATTAGAGCTTGAGGTGAAAACAAGTTATTCATCACAAGACAACGATCAAGGAGAATTTTTAGGGTCACATTCGGATTCTACCAACATCAACGACACCAAAAGTACCTCAACCTCTTGTGAAAACATGAACGATAGTCGTCCCTGTGTCGATTGTGCTGTGAAGGACTCTCCATCGGCTCCCACCGATGCGCTCATAGACCTGAGCGATTCGACATATACCTTGTTTAACAAGAGCCTGGATAAGGGGAATAAAGTTTGGCTTCACCCACCGGTATTTAGTTTAGGTTTTACCCTTTCCGATAACCTCTTGCGTTCTTGTTTAAATTGAGAGCAATTAAGGACCTTAGGCACTTCGGTGTTGTTCCCTCTAGTAAGGAACCGCCTGATCTGAATAAAAACTTTAAAATAAGACGCCGCTTCATAAAAACTCTAGCCACGGGGCCGTGCTCAGGTCAACACGCCCCGTGCCCACCTCAATTTTGACCACGGGGTAGTGTCCAGGCCAACACACCCCGTGCTCAAAATATGGACAAAATGTGTCAGAACCTTGTCTGACCATGGGGCCGTGTCCAGCCGACACGGGGACCTGGTCAGCGTGTTGTCATTTTCTATAAAGTCAGCATGATTCCTGCAAATTTGGAACCATTCCAAAGACCAAGATTTGCTGGGATCTTCACACATACCTTAAAAGGTATATTCCAAAGAAGGTTTCTCACCAACCATCTTGTCTTTGCCACTTTTGTCACTTACCTTCTTCTCCTCCGGAACCTCCACTAGCCGTGTTAATTGGAGTTCCGGTGAACGTTACACCTCCTCCACAAGATGTTGTGGAAAATGAGCCTGCCTTCTTTCTCCCTAGGGAGATTAAGGAATGGCTCAACGACATTTGAGGGGCATCATCTGGTTTGAAGTTCTAAAAGCCCTTAGACACCAGAAAATCATTTCCGGGTTTTTATCATCCTTATCATTCAAACATCTAGGGAAGAACCTCACCATGATTTAAATTTCCTGCATTTCATGACCTATCTATCTTAGGACTTTTGTAGTTTTTCATTTTTAGGACTTTAATTTTAATTTTTTTCGGAACTATGTATCTTGCACTCTTAATGAATAATGGTTTAAATTATTATATGGTGGTTGGATGATGTTATAATGGTTTAACAAACAAGGGAAGATGGAAATTGCCAAAGGGACGTTAAAACCACACCCTATGCACGAAAATAGAGCCTTCCGTCAACTTTTCCAGCATTTCAGCATGTGCAACACGGGGCCGTGCTCAGCCCAACACGCCTCGTGCCCAGGCTCTGCAGAAAAAGTCCCAGTTCAGGTAACTGGCCACGGGCGCGCTCACCGAACACGCCCCGTGGCCAGTCTTCTGTCAAAATATTGATATTGGCGATCTGACCACGGGGTCGTGGCTAGACCCTCAGTAACAGAAAAACTTGTTTTTAATCAACGTTTACACATTCGAATCAACCTAAAAACGTATTTTTGGGATACATTGAGGATAATGTGTAATTTAAGTGTGGGGGGATGCTAAAACCTTGAATCTTGTAAGTCCTAATAACAAGCCTTACACAAAACTCTATTGGAACCGCTAATCACCCCAAATTTTTTCAAAAATTTTAATTTTTTACTTGTCTTGGTTTAATTCGGGAATAACAAGTTCTAAAAAGGTTATATTTTTACAAAATTTACAACCGATAGCGTCATGATAAAAAGAGCCACATAAGAAAATTATGAAAAGGCATGACAAATCTAATTAAAATTTGATTATATATACTTGATCACATTATAAACCCATTCCCACAACAAGTGAGTTTTGAGCCTTTATTGAGCATACATGCAGATATCTTTAAACTAAATGCTCATTTTTCGTTTCTTGTGTGAATAGCCGCTTGGTTCTTACGATTCTAGAACTTGCCAAGACGATACATTCCCGGTCCTTACCAACTTGAACCCAAGTAAGTAAATGATAAAGGCATTTAACCCCTTTGAGCCTAAACCTTTTCGTTTCAAAACCCACAAAACAAACACCCATTACCCACCAAAACCTTTTTCTTTTCAACCCCTTTTGTTTTAGTAAAAAGCTCGGTTATATTGTGACATTAGAAAAATGCATGTCTTGCAATAAACAACAAGTTCCTCAAAGAAATCTTGTTTGAATGTGATTAGTTTAATTAAAAGTCATAAAAACAAAAAAGTTTTACGATGACCGACGCTTTTTACGCTTTTCGCCATTTTCACTAAACACTAACCAAAACCACCTACCTTTAGCCCAAGCCTAACCCTTCCCCAAGCCCTCTTGATATTTACGAAGGTGTATAGTAAAAAAGGAGGAGGATTGATTGCTTGGCAAGCATATGGTAGAAGTAAGTTCCATACCAGTCTCGAGTGCTTCACAAAAAAAAATACACAAATCGGCCGTATGTTGAGTGATCTCCCGTGAGGTATGTGAACGTCTATATAAATGGAATTTTAAAAAGTCATGTTATGCCCAAATAAATAAATTTTCTAATAAAATGTTCTAAATAAATCATGACGAATAAGATTGTAAATATAATAAAAATAAAACCCAATAAAGATCTTGGATTCCCTACACTCAAGATGAGCCCAAAACTTCTCCTCTACCTCTTCCATTTGGGTGTGTAAAGCCACATATTAAAGACTTTTGCTTGAGGACAAGCAAAGACTCAAGTGTGGGGGCATTTGATGTGTGCAAAATGCAACATATAAATTACATCAAATGAGGCATAAAACTAACCCTTTTTAGTACTAATGTTGGAAAAAGCGTGTTTCTTTCTTCCTTTTGAATTTACAGTACCAAACGAGCTTAAACGAACAAAAGGAGCAAATAAGCAACCAAAACCAACATAAATACCAAAAGAAGGAATAAACGTGACATGTCTGACCCCTCGGCAGCATCCCCAAAGCAAAAACAAGGCAACAGAACCCTGACCACGGGGCCGTGCCCAGCTGGGCATGGGGCGTGGTTAGAGGCCTGCAAAAAAGACAACCTTGTAGAAGCTTCCACGCTCACCACGGGGGCCTGCCCAGCTCAACACGGGGCGTGGTCAATGCAAAGATACGCAGAATCTTGATAGTACATATAAGAGTTGACCACGGGGACGTGCCCAGGAGACACGGGGTCGTGTGGGGCCCTCTGCTGAAAATTGCAATTAATGAAGGAAGAGAAAAGGCTAGCCATGGGGCGTGCCCGCTGGACACGGGGCCGTGGCCAGAGCTCTGTTTAGGCTATAAAAAAGGGTGCTTGGTTCAATTGAAAGGCATCCCTTGGCAAACCACTACTCTCCCAATTTTCCACCACTCCACCACCACCACTACAACACCAACACCCACCACCATCATCCGTCATCCATCTTTAGAGTGTGTAGTAGTCTCGGGATCCAAGATTGATTGTAAGGGTTCAAAGGCCATGTTTGGTTAAGTCTCTTACATCACTTGGTGAAGAGAAGTCTTTATTATATTACTTTTGATTTTTTTTTTATCTTTCGGCACTTTTTATTTGGGTTTGTATTAATGACTTTAATAACTAGTTTCTTATGTTGAAGGTGAATTTCCTGTATCATTTTTCTGTGGTGTCTTGAGGTTACTTTATTGTCTATATAAATTAAAAGATTTCATTATTCGTGTCTTTACGGTCTATATAAAGGCACGTTGACTACCTGGTCGGGGGTTAGGGGAATGGTTTGGTAAAGTTCTTGTCTCGTTCAGTGTATAGATCCTGCGAGGACCAGGTTAAAGCTTACAAGGACCTCCTTCAATACCCACTGGTATTGGATGGCGGGGGTGCGAATAGCTTGAACCCCTCATATGTAAACTACTATTAATGCTTTAAACCGGCTTCTTGGGATTGTATCCTTGCTAACTCAAACCACTTAGCCCCGAGTTAGGTCACCTTCAAAAGAGGGGTCTACCACTTTTTGCATTAATAACTTACTTAATTCTCTTTCAATATTCCGACCCTTTGGGATTGTATCCCTGCTGACTCAAACCACTGGGTTGAGTGTAACGTCACCTTCAAAAGAGGGGCCTACTACTATAACTAAGATAATCTAAGTCCGAAAGTGCGAAAATCATCAAAGGATACATTAAAGACGAGTTGAATCCGTGTGATTCTATCTTGTCTATCTGTTTTTATTTTTATTTATCTTTTCATTTTTAGTTTTATTTTCATGTTTCAAAACTTTTCTCAAAAAAAATTTAGATTGATTAGACGTTCACGATAAACCAGTACTAAAAGCTCTTGTGTCCTTGGACGACCTCGGTATCTTACCACACTATACTACACTCACGATGGGTGCACTTGCCCAAGTGTGTGTTTAGTGTTAGTAGAATATCGTGTTTTATAAATTTAAAATTTGACTAATGCGTAAAATGGGCTCAAAATATTAATAAAAACATATCACACTTCGCACACACCAGTATCACAACTTAATGTTTTGATACCTAAAAATAGTTCCGTCGTAAAATGCACATAAACATGCATTTTGACCGAAACTTTGACTCGTCACTTTGACTAGTAAACGTGGTAATCAGTAGGTATAATCACAAGGGATTATAACCATCGTGATTATGATCACGTTGCAAAGTTCAATTGAACTCTGAGTTGACCAATTATGGTCAGAACTGAAAGTTAAACAGTAAGTCAAACTGTTTGACTTTTAGCTCAAAATAGCTAAAAGAATTAACAAGACTATGAAAGAACACTTACAAGTGTTCTAGGATGCAAAAATAACTCAGTAGGAGGCCTCCAAAAGATGGTAGCACTCCAATTAGAGTAGATGAGTGAAGAATGAAAGAAATGAGCAAGTTGTGGTGTTGAATAAGCTTGCTATTTATAGTTGTTTAGGAGCTACAAGATCATGCCACATGTTTTGAATGTTGCCCAAGGATGAATAAGATCATTACAAGTGTTAGGATCAAGTTAAAAGGCTTAGCTTCCACACATGTAAAAACAAAGGGCTGATCAAAAAAGCTGTTGGGGAGGGTTTATAGACCGCAAAGGGTCCTGGTTTGAGGACCGTAAGCCTGCAGCAAGGGCAAAAGTTTGAAAATTGACAGCTTTGGTCCCTGAACTTGTTTTGTCGCGTTTTGGCACTTCTAACATCCGTTAACCCCATTTTTAGGCTCCATAAGGAAGTTAAAGTATATTTAACTTGAATTATGCCCAAAAATGTCATAGACATCGGTTCCTTTGGTTGTACGATTGCGTTTTTCGCTTAATTATGACGAACGCTTTAACGAACGCGAAAACGACCCAAATTGCGCAACGAATGAAATTTTTGCATTCTAATCAATAAAATACAAGATTTTAACGTATACAAATTTTTTTCGATGTGTGTACGTGTTGGTGCATTTATGTCTGTCGCCTCTGTCAATTCGAGCCGTAGCGAGAAACTAATCTAACTAGCGCTTTATATTGTAATAATTAGGAAAAGGCAAGGTGGCATTTATGAAATTAATGAGTCTTCTCATTGAAGCCCCTTGGCCTATAAATAGAAGTCTTAGGGTTAGACTTAGACACTTTTAGACTTTTGCTCATTTGGAGACTTGGAGAACTCTAGTGTTAGATAGAGAAGCTAGAGAGAGAACGTGCTCCACGTGATTTAGGTTTTTGTACTTTTCAGATCTTTTATCGAATCACAAATTTAGTACGTCGTGTGTGTTCGGTCACGTTCGTGTACGGATTCCGCACGTTACATGAGTCAGTTCGCAATCGTTTCGGAGTCGAAAACCGGTCCTACAAGTGGTATCAGAGCAGGAGCTCATATCAGAAATCACATCAGATTTGCTAAATTTCTTCATCTTTTCCTATCTTCACGTTCTTATCAGAAAATCGCAAAATTAAACGGGTTTTTACGGTTAAAATCAGCTGATTTTTGAATATGTTATGCGAAAATACTTGATCTATAACCCTACAAATTTTCAGAACCTAATTCAAAACCGTTTGGGAGAAATCTAAAAATTTTTGGTCCGAAAAAGTTGACATAATGTTTACTGTTATTGTTGGTGTTCTTGGTGTCACCCGATCGGAGTACACCTCGATCGAGCAGTAGTCCGATCCAAAGCCTCACTCTTTCATTACATTTTATTATGTAGTTGACTTGTTGACTGCTACCAGATTGGAGTACAACTCGATCGGGCGGTAGTTTGATTCAAAGACACCTTATTCAATTTCATTGCATGACATTTAACTGTTGACTTTGACTGTCACCCGATCGGACTACAACTCGATCGGGCGGTAGTTCGTTTTATAGCACATCATCTGTTCGGGTCACTTAGTCAACAAAGTAATCTGCTTTCATTAATTACATACTTCAGTATCACATGATTCTTAATTGCCTTTGTTTGTCCACTTATTGAGATGTCCAATAGAAATCAATTGGAATATAATACTGCTCGAGATTTGATTCAAGTTGGCATGTGAAGAATTAAATGATAAAGGATTGTCGGCCATGTTCTTATTGTTTTAATCTAGGCTGCATGTGATATTATCTTGAAAATTAAATTCATTGTTGAGGTAAAAGAGACAACCTCCACCCGTTCGGACAACATTACATTTTGTCTTTTTTGTGCCATCAATCGAGTGGTGGGTCGAACGAGGTGCCACCCGATTCAAAGCCATCCTATTTAAAACATTGCAACTCGAACGAACAACAATTCGATCGAACATCATGACTTTTGTCGTGTAGTGTGACTCAATCGAACAGCAGCTCGAACGGATTGTGTGACTCGATCGAACAACAGCTCGAACGGATTTCCATCCTATTCAAAGCATTGTCACCCGATCGGACAACACTGTCACCCGATTATTGTCATTGTTGACTTTTGTTGACTCACTCGATTGGATACTCGTCCGATCAAGTTGTTTGATAATAATTGAATTGATTTTGTTTGTTTATATTTAAGGTGATTCAGGAAGAAAACGTCATGGCTGAAATGAAAATGAAAACTCGAGAAGAAATTCTGAGTGAGAAAACATACAGAGAAAGATGCATTGTGGGATACAGAATCGAAGATATGGAAATAGAGTATGGAGAAGCAATAAGCAACAAAAGATGGGATAAGAAGAGAGAGTGTTACGTGAACAGGGATGGTGAACCGGTTGTTCATCCAAGTGAAATAGTTTTTGATGAAGTTCTTGCAGTAATTCCTCTATCCGGCGAGTATTACTCAAATGTTGAAAAAGACAAAACCTACAAGAAAAGGCTAGATAAAATCATCAGAGATGCTATGACATCAAGTCTGAGGAAGAGGGATGAAGCAAGAATGAAGAAAAATGTGGAGTGTATGGTGAATGAGTTGAAGAAGGTGGTTAAATAAGTGAAAGAAAAAGAAGATAAAGTTGAAGAAAAAGTTGTGGTGAATGAAGAAGTTGTGAAAGAAGCTGTTACTGAAAAACAGCAGATTGAAGAAATGAAGAAAGAAGAAGAAGAAGAAGAAGAAGAAGAAGTGAAGGTATAAGTTGTGGTTAAAGACAGTGAAAATTTGGAAGTTGGTGATGATGCTGGTGTTGGTGTTGGTGAGAAACAGCAAAAGAGAGATGCTGATCAAACACAGTCGGAAGCGAAAGCCGAGGTGCCAATCACTAAGGTAAAATCTGATTCTGAAGCCTTAAATGAAACTGTTGAACAGTGCAAGAAGTGCATGGAAACGTGCAGTGCTTGTACTAAAAAAGATGAAAAATTCAGAACAAGAGATCTTGAATTCACTAAAACCGAAGAAGTTTTCAAAGAAAACACAAAGAAATGTTAGAAAATGAAAAAGTTCTAAAAGAAAATGATGAAAAACTCACACAAAGATGCAAGAATTTAGAAAAAGAAAATGAAATTTTGAAATAAAATGTTTTGAAAAAGACAGAAGAATGTGATAAAAAAGAGAATGCTTTTCAAGAGATGAAAAAGGAATATGATTCAATAAAGTTGGCTTATCACATTACTAAAAAGTCATATGAAGATGTGAAAAGTTAAATGAAACTTGTTCAATCAAGATTGAAATACTGTTCTGAAACAACTGATACGCTTAAGTGACAGTATTCAATAAAGCAACAAGTTGTAAATTCTTACATTGAGGATGTTGCTAAGCTAAAGTGTAAAATAGCTGATTTAGAACAGGATAACAACAAGTTAAAAAGCTATCATGCACCATCATATGTGCTTGAAAGAATTTTCAACATAAACCGGGTGATAATGACTCTGAGAAAAACAAAAAGGGTATTGGTTCTGAGTATCATCAAGTTCCTCCACCGGAAAAGTTTGCATTTTATGATGATGAGAAAGTCGAAAAAGCTTTCAACATGGTCGATCAATTGTCAGATAACATTGACGCAACCTATTCCAAATATGACGATTCAAGTGATTCAGAGGTGGTAGGTAAGGTCGTTGAAAGTGTGTTAAATGAAGAGTCGGTTGAAAAAGGTAAATCTGAATTACAAGATGAAAATGAAGGTAGTTTTCATGAAGAATATCTAAAAAAATCAAAATCTAAGAAAAATTTGAATGATGATTCAAAAGGATTGGTTTATACCATGATTGGATAGGACAAATTATTCTTAGATATTGTATTCCCGATTCAGAAAAGATTGACAAAGTGTTTAAAATGGTTGAAATTGAAAAATCTGAAATTCCAAAGTTTGCTAGAAAAGGTCACAAATCTTTTTATAACAAAACTGGTTTCAAGATGAAAAACATGAAGGCTGGGTTGGGTTATAATAAGAAACAGAATTGGAAGAAAAATGAAACGCCAAATTATCAGATAAAGATGAATTTCGTTCACGGAACAAGTTCTGAATAAGAGAAAGAACTCCAATTTAGACGACAGTCTAATGAAGAGTTCTATGCTCAGAAAAAGCAACAACAACAGGTCAAAGATGTCTAAAAAAGAACATGTTTTAAATGTGATCAAACTGGACATCTTGCACGCAAGTGTCCAAATCTGAAACCTGTTGGTGTTGAGACGAAAATGAAATCTGATAATGTTGAGAAACAGAAACCTGACGATGTGAAACAAAGGTCAACCAGATTTGATTCCAAACAAACTTGGAGGTACAACACAAACAAGTTTGTTTCGAATCAAATTTGAAAATCAAACCCGAATAGGTTCGACTCTAGACAGACCTGGAATTCTCACACACTCAGATTTAGAACAACACAAAGTTGGAGAACAAATATCGATGCAACAAAACCCCAACAGTTTTGGAAACCAAATGTTGTTCAAAATCAAAATGTTCAAAAAGAGTCACATTTTTACAAACGAGGTACTCCTAAAGGCCAAACATGGATTGTTCAGAAAAAAAGTGACTTCGGTAGATGATGCTAAAACTGAAAAAGTCTTTGTACAAAATGACAAAGATTTTCCGAAGTTGAATGAAGGATATTGTGTTGAAATGCCTAAGGTCAAACAGACCTGGGCTAAATTGTTCAAGTGATTGAATTAGATTGAATGTGCAGGTGCTCAAGAACACTGCAGATTGTGAAAATGAAAAAAGGAGCAGCCTGGCACGGGAAGAGGAGGCTGCTGAACCCTGGTTCGGTTAAACAGGGAGTTTGTTTGTTTCTGTACATAAATAAACCATATTTCAAAAACCCTAAACTGAAAAATTAAAAAAAAAACAAAACCAAAAATATGTTTTTTTTTTTAATTTGTCAAAAACCAAAAATTCAAAAATATGTTGATTGAATACGCCGAAACCCTCACGGCTGAACAAACATGATTAATTTCACAAGATTGAATAACGGTTTTCAAACTGCCGAAAATCAATGGGTTGTAAATCATGGGGGCATGTTATATTTTCTGCAAAATAGAGCATGAGATGCAGAAAATGGATAGCGAGACAAAGCTATCTACATTGGTTATCAAATTTTCTTTAAATGTTTTAAATTTTAGAGGGAGTAAGAAAATGTCAGAAAATCCAAAAACATTAGAAAATTTGAAAAAGCCAAAAACATGAAAAAATTCAAAAATGAGTTTTTGTGGAAAAAGAGGAAATGATAGTACATGAGTAGACAATCACAGTACGCTAAAGAATTGGAAAGTCAAATGTGATAAACGGTCTCACTGATGATATGCCAGTAGGTTTTTACACGCTTAGTAGATTGTTTTCGAGATATAAACCTAAATATCAAATACTTGCTTATCTCGTGGGGAACATCTCTCGGATATATGGGTAACCCCCGAAATCTTGTTTGAGAGATTGCATGATTCTGAGATACTAGGTCTTTATACTGTTTGATATTTGGGGTATTATACCTGGTCTTCTGATATTGCGGAAGCAATGGCCTAGACCTCGTATAATACTTTACGCGCTTTTAAAGCTTACCCTCTACATAAAAATTGAAAAATATCGAAAGATATGAATCAATTGCAGTTGAAGAAAAGATTCCCTAAAGGGAACATACCTAAAGTCGAGCCTTCATCTCTTTAACTGAACGGAAGTTCATACCTGAGCTCTCAAGGTCTCGCACTAACCCAAATACAGATATCAGATTGGTATACTCACCTGTCAGACTGAATCTAGAGAATTTTGATACGGGAGTATATTCTGAGGTGGGACACGCGAATAAGTTAAGTCATTAAACACTAATCTCGTATCTCGAATTGATTGAACTTTGTGTGAAAATTTAAGTGGATCAGTATACTGACAATCTAAGTGAATCGTTTAGAACATAAAGTTTTTAAAGCTCAACGGTGCTGGTGATTTGTCACAAACTGATATGATCCACTGAGACAAACTCAAAAAAAAAATATTGTCTGTAAATATGTTTGGAAATATTTCTTTACTGCTTTATGTTTCAGAAAAATACAAAAAGATTTTGATTCCTCTTTATTTTCGACAACCGATGTCTGAATGCTGAGTTTCAAAATCTATGTATGCTGATCGTGTTTCTGAAAATAAAAAAGTTCATCAATTTGAATTTTGAAGTTTTTAAAAATCAAAAATAAAAAAATAACAGTTTGTGAGATCTCCAAGGTCATTAAGTTGGACTCGGATGATTAACTGTGAGAGATTTGGATGCTAAGATTGTTAAAATCCGTTGTAATAGAGCCAGTGTTAGATTTTGGATTATTAATACTGCCAAATCTTTGAAGATCATTGATAGGGGGAGAGAATCAAGTAATCATGGAAATATTCATATTATTATATTTTAGAGTCAGGATCTTGATTAAAAGTTTTTAAGAGCCAGGTAACGATTCCTGGTCAATCGAAAATGCTTTCACTATCGAATTATTATGCTAAGAGAGCCAGGTAATCATTCCAGGATGTTCAAAACATTTTTACTTATAAAATGTTTGAGTGTTCCAGATGTTGTACCAGACTACGATCCCGATAGCCGAGTCTAAGAGGAATCTGAAGACGAGCTCAACGCAAAGGGGGGGGGGCGTACATTCAAGGAGCCAGGTAACTACCCTGGAGGAGCTTGTAACCGGAAAGCCAGGTGTCGATCCCAAAAGCACGGTAGCTTGACGAAAGGAGGAGCCTGAAGAAAAGGAGTCCAAGCGAAAGGGGAAGCTGAAGTTGAAGACAGATCCAAGGGGATTCTGTTCAAGAAAGAGGGAGTCTGTGTTTGCTGAAGACGTTAAATCTTCAAGAAGACCCAGAGAAAGAGAAAGACAAGACGCTACAAGATTGACTGCGACAATATCCAAGATTGACTGCGACAATATCCAAGGGGGAATCTATTGGTGCATTTATGTCTATTGCCTCTGTTAATTCGAGCCGTAGCGAGAAACTGATCTAACTAGCGCTTTATATTGTAATAATTAGGAAAAGGCAAGGTGGCATTTATGTAATTAATGAGTCTTCTCATTAAAGCCCCTTGACCTATAAATAGAAGTCTTAGGGTTAGACTAAGACACTTTTAGACTTTTGCTCATTTGGAGACTTGGAGAACTCCAGTGTTAGAGAGAGAAGCTAGAGAGAGAAAGTGCTCCACGTGATTCAGGTTTTTGTACTTTCAGATCTTTTATCGAAACACAGATTTAGTACATCGTGTGTGTTCGGTCACGTTCGTTTACGAATTCCGCACGTTACACGAGTCGGTTCGCAATCATTTTGGAGTCGAAAACCGGTCCTACAGTACGTTGTCCGTATTAAGAAATACGCAAATTGGCAGACTTTCGTAGTTTGTCACAAATAGTCCCTGTGATCGAATAAACTTGTTTTTGCCATACCGAACCCTTCAAAACTTATTTCTAAGCTATGTAAAGGGTATTTAGGGTATGTTTAGCCTATGTCACTATTCCGGAGTGTATGTCGCGTTAAACTGATTATGTTTGCGTAACAATTTAAATATAACTTCCAGAAAAGCTTTTAAGAGTTCGAAATCGCACAAGAATTGAAATGTGTAATTGTCATATGTAATTATACAAATTCTGGAAATGAAACACAAGATTTCATTAGATTCGAAATTGTTCGGAATTGTAAAACATTACTTTAAGTTATTTACGTTCAGAAAAGTAAAAATCAAACAAATTTAACTTAAAATAAAAATTTCTTGAGCTAAGCATCCAACACTGGTAATGCAGCACAGGGCCGTGCCACATGGGCACGGGGCCGTGCTACATGGGCACGGGGTCGTGCTGAAGGTTCTGATATCCCATAAATTGTTAACGGTTAGCCATTTTTCCTAGAATGTCGAGCCAGCAAAGCGGGACTTCATTAACCAGCTCTAGGAATAACAGAAGGGGTAGGAGACTCTCCCTTGAGGCTACTCTTGTAAGATACGTGAGTGCTTTGAGGGAGTCTCTCGATGAAATGACCTTTGTGGAAGAAGTTATTATCGACCGGGTGAACTACCTCTCAATGGGTTTAGAGGATTGCTCCAAGGAGATCAACCTTTTGCACCAAAGGTTGAACATCTTGGCCATGCCTCTGATGGAACCGATCTGGCCGCAAGAAGATTGGAACCAACAAATGAGGTCATTCAACCCACCGGGTGGGAAGATGATGGTCAATGAAAGTCAATCTTGATGCTCGAAAGATGAATTGGTCAACGAAGGATTTGACCAATTGGATCCTTCGAGCTGATCAGACTTTTCGAAGGATGGATCAGGTCGAAAGATATCCTTCGAGGATCGTCTTTCGAAGTTGTTGAGGGTCCCCACAAATATCTGGTATCTTTCGATCCAGATCTGGATCCTTCGACCCAAAGTCTCATCTTTCGGAGCACCTTTTTCATCTTTCGAAAGGTTAATGATCCTTCGAGGCGGTTCGCGTTTCGAGGACAGAGTATAAAAGGGGGCCTTCTTCTTCATTTCCACATAACAGTTCAAATTTCAAAAACCTCTGATCCTACCAAAACTCTGCCAAAATCGAAACAAAAGTTAGGCTATCAGGATTTCAACAACAATCACGGTAGGATAATCCTAATACACTTAACAAACAACAACATGAACACCTCATCTGATCATATGATTTTATGTAATGTGAATGTGTTGTAAATATGTTAGTGGTAGGTTTTAATGATCATAAGGTTTTTATCTTGACTGATGTTTTGTGTTACAGAGGTTTGTGTTGAATTTTAATGGTCTGAAAGGGTCTTGTGTGTTCTTGGGGTTAATCGGTACCTGTGTCTGTGTTAGTATCCGGGTTAGGATTAGTGTCCGGGGTTGGTTTTGATGTTGATGACAATTTTGGTTGAAATACTCGGATAAAACCTGGGATGGTAGTTCCTGATGTCAAGGGTTTTGGGTGTGGGTTAACCAGAGTTTTGTTTTGGGGATTTTGGTTTAAATCGGACACCAGATGTAATGTATTTGACACTAGGATGTTGATGTTTTTAAATGGTTTGATGTTGATGTTTTTAAATGGTTTGAAACACACTTAAAACACACTTAAAACAATCACCGGAAAACACGCCGATGAACAGTGCCACCGGAAAACATCCTTCGATCACGAAAGATGATGTTTCTTAACCTCGAAGGATGGACTGCAAAATATCCTTCGAACTGAGACTCGAAGGATACTAAGCTTTTCGAAGGATCCATGATCAATCAAACATCATCCTTCGATTGATCAGATCTTTCGATTGACCAAGATATCTTTCAAAATTAATGATCTTTCGTAAGTTGATCCTTCGATAAGGCCTTTCATCTTTCGAGGAAAATAACATCTTTCGATCAAATTGTCATCCTTCGAGTCAAGTGTCAATCCTTCGATGTCTAAATGGTATCCTTCGAGGAAACAACACTTAGAAATTTTTCAAGAAACTGAAATCTTTCTAAGTGTGAAATCTTTGTTGACTGTTTGACTGTTTTCTCATTAAGTGTCCTTGTTTTCATGAACAGAAATGGCACCGAAAGAGAAGAAGGAACGGGCAAAACCAACTAAGAAAGAAAAGTCTGAAGTTGAATCTATGTCCGAGCCAAGACACAACATGGCCGCGTATCTGCAACCGGAAGACAAAGTTAGTCCGGAATTCGATGGGATAATGCAGTATCTTCACCGGGCACGAATCAACTATGCCATTACTACACAACACACCGCCTTCCAGTCCCAGATCAAGGAATTCTGGAATTCTGCTGTGGTTGATACAGTGAATAACCAAGAAGTGATTAGAGGATTCGTTACTGAGAAACCCGTGGTGATCACCGAGAACACCATCAGAGCGCGTTTGCAATTGGGAGATCAACCAGAAGACTTGACTTCTATTGATTTACAGTGTCAGCGTGGTTTATTGATGAGGCTACGTTACACCGAGAATGTGCTAGCAAATCAGATAAACAAAGGGTTCATGTCGTTACGATACAAGTTTTTATTGCATATTCTTATTCACTGTCTGAGCAACAAACTGTCTTGATACGATCTGTCGCCTATTGAATTGACGGGATTGTTTACGGCTTTAATTCTGAACAAGCCGTTCAACATATCACGTTACATCTTTGACAATCTGAAAGAAAATGCCCGCAGGCCACTTCCGTCAGCAAATCAACGGACGTCAACCAAGTTTTGGTTATATCCAAGATTCTTGCAAATGATGATGGATGATCAGATTCCGAATCTTCCCAAGGTTGATGCAGATATTCTACCAGTTAATCTGATGAACGAACGTACATTGCTGATCTTCAAGTCTATGTCTAAGTATAAGGAATCCAATCCAGTCAGAAAGCTTATTGACCACCTCGATGATGTGACCTACGAGGCACCACAGAACCACAAGTGGCGTCGAGATGCAAGTGATTCTGATGACGAAGAGCCCAGGTTAATCGCGTTGGCTAACACACAACTCGGGGCTAAGCACAGAGTTAAAGCATCGAGCAAGAAGTCTGCTGGCAGTTCCAGTGCTGCAACACATGTTGAAGTTGATGTGAATGTTGCTGCAGAAGAAGTTCAAGGAGTGTTCGTCGAATCAGATGTTCGTGGTAATGGTGGTGGTTCTGCAAGTCGGTCAGGCGATGATACGACCGACAAAGGTAAAGGTAAGGTGGACGAGCAGAGGAGGTTGGTGGATGAAAGCAGTTCTTCTTCTGATGATGAAGGAGGTTCTGGGAATGATGATTCGTCTTCTGAGGATGATAATCCTCCTCCACCAGGGATGCGAAAGGTTTATGATCAGCGCGGGAATCTTCGTGGTCTTGAACGTATAGAGAAACCGGTTAGTGCCGCAGAATCTGACAAAGATGATGATTATATTCCTGTTGCTCCTGGTTTGGTTAGAAAGAAGAGGAAAGCAAGAAAACAGGGTACTCGTACTTCAAAGAAATCAAAGGACGGATCAGGGTCAATGGGTGAAACTGCTGGTGATGTCCCTATACCTGATTCGATCCAGCATTCAACGCCTCCAGAGCATCAGCTATCACCTGTCAGTGATCAATTAACTACATCAGAGATGCTGGCGCTGGTCTCTTCTCCGCAGACGTCTACTGGGACACGCACGGCGATTGTTGATCAACAGCCACCTGCAACTCCTGTCTCAGGTACACACGCACGTCCTCCTCTTATTATTACTGGTCCAACAGGTACTTCCGGTCCATCTGGTCAGTCTGGCTCCTCAGGACCTGAGCCTTCACGGCCGACTCTAGCAGAAACATTGTCTGGTTTGTCTGAAGCTGAGAGAATTCACTTCCTGATCGAACAAGTCAGTGAATTGGGTAACTTAGTCGGTCGGCATACTAGAAAGATTAAAGAGTATCGTGTACAGCGATCACAGGATGTGGAGGCACACAACAAGCTAGTCTCAATTATTAGTGCTCAGAATCTTAAGATAAACGAACAGGCTCTAGAGATTGAAAGGCTGAAAGAAGCAAACAGGGCTCGTGATAGGGAAGTTGAGATAATGAAAGGGCGGAGCAATGTGTTAGAGCATGAGGCAAAAGTGTTAAAGCAGAAGCATGAAGAGCTGTCGGATCGCTATAAAAAACGTGATGATCGATTAATAGAAGCCTTCAAGCCTGTTCAAGCAAATTTCAAGAAAATGGATCACAAAGTAGTTACGCTTTGGAATGAAAGGTGCAAAGCATTAGGCATCGTTCCCTCAAAGAGTGGCGATGACAAAGACGATGATGCAGCAAATCCTGATCAACCAGCTGCCTCAGGTTCCGGTGCAACTGCTTCCGGTGCTTCCGGTGGGTCTGGTACGTCTCAAGCTGCTCCTACTGCTCCTCCAACAGCTACTACTGGTCCGTCTGAGCAGACTGAAACGTTGGAAGCTTCGGCAGGGTTTGAACATGTTTGTCTTGAACCGGAAGCGTTTACGGATCTCCCTGAATCCTCAACTGTTCAACAGTATCATCCAGTCACGGGTGAACTATTAGAAGAGGGAGAACACATTACAGAGATGTCTGATGAACGTATATTAGCTCTGAAGGAATTGGCTGAAGTTGATTTGAAGACGATCGATGATACTCTGTTAGTTCCGGACGAAACCGATTTCTCTACGATTGAAGAAATCTTCATCGGTTCGGATCTGGAACGTCCTGTTTATGTTGGTCAAGATAATGCAGAGTTTAATGCGCTTGATGATGAGTTTGTGGAGGCAAAGACAGCAGAATTTACTAATCTTTCTTCAGATTCTCCTACAGCTCAAGAAAGCCATGAGAAGACCGTGAACGAATGGCGAGCGGATTTCCTAGCTAGGAATCCTCCTCCGCTCCCTCCGTTGGATCAGGCCAACTACATGAATCTGGAAAGGAATCAGGCTCGGGGACGTATTATCAGCTGGATGTTCATCAAGGAGCTTCACTGCATGGTTGTGAAGCGAGAATGCGGCCTTCAGTACTTCAGGTCTCTTCTCAGCATTCTTTCACTTCCTTATTATGATGTTGCGGTTTTGGCTCAGCTGAGGGTTATTAATCGAGTCGAAGATAAAATGGTGAATCTGTTCGCCAAGAAGATCAGGTTGGAACGAAGAATTGGTTGGAAGGATCCGCTATATAGGCCGCAGTTCCCTCGATACGAGCAGATCAGGTTTACGCTTGATCCAGATACAAATACTGCTCGTTATCGATTGGTTTATGATCTTCCGAAGTTGATGAAGAAAATACCGTTGTTGAAGATGAGGACAGATTTTCAGGGTAACTTTCGTTGCTGGTTTTATGATGCAGATACTGGAGAAGCGGTGATCTTATTCCAAGATAGTCCAGAGAACTTTCGAATGATAGATCCAATGTGGATTACTAACATGTCCAGGTCGGATATTATTATTCTTAAGGATCACGAGATCAACTACTTGGTTAGGGATCGTGCACAAGCAATGAAGTTTCAGAAGATGGCTTTGTATTGCTTCAACCTACTTGTGAATGCAGGAAGTAAATGGTCAATGCATCACTTAACGGTTGAAAGGACGTCAGAGACTTGAAGACACGAAGATCGAGACAAAGCTACAGCCAAGGGGGAGTTTGTTGGTGCACTTGTGTCTGTACTTTGTGTAACATTTGTGCCTGTAATCATCATGAACAGTTCAATTATCAATAAAATAATGTTATTTGGTCCCAATGTTTGTTTCATTGTGTTTTACATTTTTCGTGTTTTGACTTTTGTTCAATTTCAAACTCTACATCCCTTTCTGGAGAGTTATACGTTAACTAGTGCGTAAACGTACTCAGTTTAATGCGACAAATACTCCGGAACATCAACATATGCTCAACGTACCTTAAATAACCTTTACATAACTTAGAAATAAGTTTTGAAGGCTTTGGTATAGCAAAAACAAGTTAATTCGCTTACAGGGACTAAACTTGACAAACTGCGAAAGTATGCCAATTTGAACTGTAACGAACATTCCGGAACAGGTCCATAAGTTAAACATACCATAAATATCCTTTACATAGCTTAGAAATAGGCTTTGAGGGGTTTGGTATGCTAAAATAAACTTTTGGGACATTCAGGGACTAAAAGTGTCAAAAAGTGCACAAGTTTGCACTTTTGCGCATAACTTACGTTCTGAATACATCCGGACATCCAAAAATTTATGTAAGCATCCTTATATTATGCCTTAGTGTTTGGCATGAGAAAAATCCATTCGTCGCGTCATTTGGACCGTCTTTCACGCTTATGCGCATTCCGTCGTAATTAAGCGAACATCGCGATCGTACGGCCAAACGAACCGACATCCGACATATTTTTGGGCATGTTTCATGTCCACAATGTTTAGGCATCATTTTAGGGCCTTAAAGATGGCTTTACAGGTCTTAGAAGGGCTGGAAATAGCTTAAACACGCAACAGGGACCAAATGTGTAAATTCTGCAAGTGGTGCAGATCAGAGGGACCAGGCGACCCGCGTAAGGATTGCCCAAAACATGAGGCGGGCCGCGTGAACATGTATGACAGAAGATTTTGCATTTAATGCAGAATCTGGCCTTTCGTTCGATCAAAGGGCGATGCCTTTTCACCCAAATGAAGGGCCAAGGGTCAAGTTCACTGAATCTAACCCCTGGACACATGTACGCATGAGATCAAGGCACGATATTCGATAAAACGATCCTAACGGTTCCACCTTTCCTATAAATACCCCCCCCATTTGAGTAAAAACCCACAAAATCAGATCTAAAGCTCTAAGTTGAAACCATTGTTTCATACCTGAGCTATTTGGTCTTGATTAGCACTCGGGGACCCTCCGTAAGTCTTCTGTCGCTCTTTTATTCGCTTTTCGAGTCCGAAAGTCAACGTTTTGTTGACTTTCTGCATTGACCAGCTTATGGTCGATGCGAAGTTCATGGAACTTCATAACGTGAGCGTGATCACGATGGTTATGGTCCATAGTGACCATACCTACTGATCACCACGTTATCTAGGCTCGGTGACGAGTCGTAGTTTCGGCCAAAATGTGCATTCTTGCATATTTTGTAACCAAACTACTCGTGGGCATCAAAGCCGTTTGTTTTGATGTCAAACCTGTTTCTAAACTTAGTTAAGCATGTTCTAACATGCTTAGCTCGTCACTTTTAGTTTAGTGCTTATATAGGGTCGTAAGGTAAGCGATCTAAACTATCGCTTATACTTTCGAACCCGACCCATTTGGTCGGTCATTAGGATCCGACCAAACATATTAGGTGACCATAGCTATAACCTTCCGAGGTTATACCTTGTGGTCGCAATGTTAGGCGTTCCGAACGCGTTCTACGCGAGCGACGCGTTAGGGTAGCGTAAGCTACCTGAGCGGGTCGTGATGGACCGTAAGCACTTAGGTTAAGTTTCATTTTAGTATGTAGGCTTTGTTGAACCATATTACACGAGTCTCCATACTCGTTTGGTTTACGAACCCGCGTACTATCCGATCTTCCGATTTGGTCCGGTATATTAACATAGCTACCTATTAGGTGCCGTTGATATTCCGTGACCTCTCGCATTACCTGGTTATTTCACAAGAACAACAAAGCAATCTCAGGTGAGTACATAGAACCCCATCTTTTACTGTTTTCCAAACTGTTTTGGGGTGAAACACATGTGCCTATCTGTTACTTTCATGCTTTCCATGTTTTCACATCGTATATCTGCTATGCTCATTAGTACATTATAGTACATGATTTCATTACATTTTATGCTACGTATGCCCATTGTGTGCGTACTTAGTACATTTGATTTACATTACATTTCTGTTGCATATGTTTACTCAGCATATGGACACATTGATTTACATGAACATTTCTGTTGCATATGTTTACTCAGCATATGGACACATTGATTTACATAAACATTTCTGTTGCATATGTTTACTCAGCATATGGACACATTGATTTACATGAACATTTCTGTTGCATATGTTTACTCAGCATATGGACACATTGATTTACATAAACATTTCTGCTGCATATGTTTACTCAGCATATGGGCACATGCCTTCATTTTGTTATGACATTTGGTTTGTTTAACATGGGACAATACATTCATTAACATTAGCTACGCCGTTCGTTAGTAGGTAGTGGTACCATAGGAATTGACAACTCCCATTCCTGACGTCCTGGGTTTGATAGGACTGGAAGGAATGACCGAATTCGATATACATAACTTAGATAAACCTTTAATTTGTTTAAGGGTTTATCGCCGCAGTCTCAAGGCTTGGATGTATGCATAGTTTACAATACCACATAAATGTTAATATCAATAGAGCATGCATTTCCCGCAGAACATAACGCTGATTTAAACCACGTTTTACTTCAACGACTTGTTTTGTGCATATGGTTTAAGTTGATACATTTCGCTTACCATACATGATACATTTGGGATTACCCATTACATGATTTACATTGAACATAAACACGTCGACATTGACATATACCTTTGGTGGTTTACACTTGAACATAAACACTTGACATGGATTACAATAACACTTGACATTTGGTTTACACATGAACAATTTACATGGTGGATTGGTTTGGGTAAATGATTTAAGTAACGTGGCGTATGTAATATGATACAAACATGGTGGATACGCCGCTGGTACTTCCTATATATAAATGTTTGTATAATATTACATATCGTGGCGTTATCTAAGTCATTTCAGTTTAGACACATTACACTTTACATAAGTAACATATTCTTCACAAGACATTATTTTCACAAACAACTTATCTCATTCAACTCATTTTACTTGGTTATTCGTTTAACCTTGCACTTATCTATACATATCGTTTGATGTTATCGTTTTTCAAATGATTTACAAAGCAAAACAAATTACAAAGTTCATGACTGACTGTTATTAAACATTCTTTAAAACTCAAGTTATGAACCCCATTTTCACAAAACCTATGTATCTCACAGGCATTTTTATGCTGACGTACCTACTTTCACATGTGTTTTCAGGAGCTATTCCATAGGACGATGATCATGATTCTAGGGCGGACCTGTGCCTTAGAGCCTAAAAATGAAGTTTGAACTAGCTTAATTATGTTTTGATTTCCGTACTCTCTTTCCAAGACAATGTAACACCTTTGTTTATAAATAAAATACAACTTGTATGCCATGGTCATGAAACAATTTAATTCTGTCCACGACACTCCCCGGCATTTCCGCCGCGGTTGCATGTTACACGCGGCCGGGGTGTGACAGAAGAGTTGGTATCAGAGCCAATGGTTATAGGGAACTAGGTTATTAGTAATGCTTTGACCTAGACTATAACTTTAGGACCCTAACACAAGTTATCTTGTGTTTAGAGTTTAAAACATGCACATCGCCTATCCTTAGGTGATAACCACAACAGGAACTTCGGTTCCGAGTCCGCTTTGAAAATTAAACATCTGTTCTAGGATGATTGATTACTAGGTTTTGAACCCTCTATTATAAGGTTTTGAACCCCTTTGGATTTTCAAAAATCCCGTCAAAGTGTTGGGTTAATAGTGTGAACACGTGCGAACTGGAAGAGTGAATGCCTGTACCCTGGGTTTTCTGTCTAAGGCTAGAGTGTTCGTACAAATCCACATAATCGGACCAGTCACTCTTACCTGGGAACTCTTGGGGTGAGTGTTCACTTATAGGCGAGCATGTCTTCGCGATACACTAATCCTGACCCATTTACTTTGACTAAACATTTCGCGTCGCTTATTTGCTTTGCGATGCATAACCGCCATCTTTGCTTTTGATTGCTTTTGCTTCATCTCATTCTCTTCATCCAATCATCTCACTCATTTCATTTCATGTTTTTCTCTTCTAGAATGCCTCCTCGACGCGACAACCAGATAGCTACTGCCGAGCTGGCGGAGATTATTGCGCAGCAGATGGCTGCTCAATTTCCGAATCTCTTTGCTCAATGGAACCAGGCCAACAACAACAATGGTACATGCAAATACAAGGATTTTAACCAGGCTAAGCCACTCAAGTTTAGTGGTTCTGAAGGAGCAACTGGGCTTCTTCTGTGGTTCGAGAGCATCGAGAACACTTTTCGCCATGTGCAGTGTCCGGATAATCGCAAGGTCGAGTTTTCTTCGAGCGTGTTTCAGAAGAGGGCTCTTACATGGTGGAATGGGGTTATGAGAGATCAAGGTGCAGAAGTTGCTCTAGCTCAGACATGGGCTCAACTGAGAGCTCTTATGATGAGGGAGTTTTGTCCTCGTCATGAGCAACGAGCGTTGGAGAAAGAATTTGATGTGTTGAAGCAAGATAGTGGCGAGCACAGGGCTTATACAGACAGGTTTGAGGAGTTGAGTCTTCTTTGCCCAACTATGGTTACCCCACTCGATAAGGCCATCGAAAGATACATCGACGGCCTACCTGACTCAGTACAAGACATTCTCACAGGTAGCAACCCTACCACACTCCGTCAGGCAATCGAGTTATCGGCGACGTTGACTGAGTCGCAGATCCGAAAGAATAAACTACACAGGAAGGGTGACAAGGGCAAGAAGTAGTCGGCAGACAAGGAGGACAGTAAGAAAGGTCAGAACAAGAAGGGAAAGGACTCTGGTTCCTCAAGGGGGTCAAGGAAGCGTAAGGCTTCCCAAAATTTTGCTGTGACTGCCCAAGCTAACCAGGCAGCTCCCAACCAAGCCGCACAGCCTCTAGCCAAGAAACCCTATTCAGGAAATGCACCTTTGTGCAATCGATGCAACAGTCACCACCAGCCACAATATCAGTGTCGTTTCTGTACCAACTGTGGGAAGTCGGGTCATCTTGCCGATGTTTGTCGGTTTGCTCAGAATCACGCAGTCCAGAACCCTGCTCCACAAGTTGCTCAACAACAGGGTCAGGCTGCACGACCAAACTACCCACCAGGTGCATGTTATAATTGTGGGGATCTGACCCACTACAGAAATCGGTGTCCAAGACTAGTCAACCAGAACCAGAATGCAAACCAGAATCCGGCACCGGCTCGAGGTCGAGTGTTTAACATGAATGCACAAGAAGCACAAGCAGACAACGAGGTGGTGAACGGTACGTTCTTTATTAATAATCAGCCAGCATCTGTCCTTTTTGATTCGGGTGCCGACAAGAGTTTCGTGTCATTGTCTTTCGAGACAATGCTTCGCGTGTCTAGAACGAAACTAGGTAAACCTTTGACAGTAGAGGTTGCCAGTGGTGAACCCATTGTTCTAAATTCTGTTCTACGCAACTGCCAGTTGAATCTTAACGACCATATTTTTCCTATTGACCTCACGCCAATGCAACTTGGAAGCTTCGACGTTATAGTGGGAATGGATTGGTTATCCAAGCATCGTGCAGAGATAGTTTGTTCTGAGAAGATTGTTCGTGTGCCGCTGTCTACAGGCGAGATCCTACAGGTTCGTGGTGAGAAGCCTGCCGGTGGTCTCAAACTCATGTCCTGTTTTAAAGCACGGAAGTATCTGCGAAAGCACTATGTGGTGTTCTTAGCACATGTTACAGCAGATAAAGGCAAGGGTAAGTCTATTTCAGATATTCCTGTCGTTCGGGATTATTCCGAAGTATTCCCTGAAGACTTACCTGGTCTACCTCCAGCACGCCAAGTCGAGTTCCGTATTGATCTCGTACCTGGTGCAAATCCCGTTGCCAGAGCTCCATATCGTCTTGCACCGTCCGAGATGCAAGAGTTGTCTAAACAGCTGCAGGAACTCTCCGACAAAGGTTTTATCCGTCCTAGCTTTTCACCCTGGGGTGCTCCCGTTCTCTTTGTAAAGAAGAAGGATGGATCTTTTAGGATGTGTATCGATTATCGTGAGCTTAACAAGCTTACCATCAAAAATCGATATCCCCTACCTCGCATTGATGATCTCTTCGATCAATTACAAGGCGCATCTTACTTTTCAAAGATTGATCTACGATCTGGATATCATCAGCTTCGTGTACATGAAGAAGACATTCCCAAGACAGCGTTCCGTACTCGTTATGGACATTATGAGTTCACAGTCATGCCATTCGGTTTGACTAATGCTCCTGCTGTTTTCATGGACTTAATGAATAGGGTCTGCAAGCCTTATTTAGATAAGTTCATCATCGTTTTCATTGACGATATTTTGATATATTCTAAGACGCGAGCTGATCATGAGCAACATCTCCGTCTTACTTTGGAACTCCTAAAGAAAGAACAACTTTTCGCCAAATTCTCCAAGTGTGAATTCTGGCTTAAAGAAGTTCAATTCTTAGGGCATATTGTCAACGAACAAGGTATTCATGTAGATCCCTCCAAGATCAGTGCGATTAAGGATTGGGATACACCTACTACCCCTACTGAAGTTCGTTCTTTTCTTGGTCTAGCGGGTTATTACCGCCGCTTCATAGAAAATTTCTCGAAGATTGCAGTTCCTCTAACTGCTCTAACTCAGAAGAACAAGCCATTTGATTGGGGAGTCAAACAAGAGGAAGCGTTTCAGACTTTGAAACAAAAGCTTTGCGACGCGCCTGTCCTAACATTGCCTGAGGGCAACGATGATTTCGTCGTTTATTGCGACGCATCTAAATTAGGACTTGGCTGCGTCCTGATGCAAAGAAACAAAGTCATAGCATACGCATCAAGGCAGTTGAAGATACATGAGAAAAACTACACCACTCATGATCTTGAGTTGGGTGCAGTTGTCTTCGCTCTTAAGATTTGGAGACACTACTTGTACGGTACAAAATGTGTGGTTTTCACTGACCACAAGAGTCTTCAACACATCTTCAACCAGAAAGAACTCAACATGAGGCAAAGACGTTGGGTTGAACTCCTAAACGACTACGACTGCGAGATTCGCTACCATCCTGGTAAGGCGAATGTCGTAGCCGATGCATTAAGTCGCAAGGAACGTACTAAGCTTCATTGTGTACATGTCCAATCTGTTATTCAAACCGATATCCATGCCCGTATTTCTCAGGCTCAACAAGCTTGTGTTTCACAAGGCTTGATGGATAAGGAATTTCCTTATCACATAACACCTGCTCTTGAATTAAAAGACAATGGATCGTACTATTTCATGGACCGTTTGTGGGTCCCAAGCCAAGATGATCTTCGTACCTTGCTTATGGATGAAGCCCATAAGTCTCGTTATTCTATTCATCCTGGCTCAGATAAGATGTATAAGGATCTTCGTATTCAGTATTGGTGGCCTGGTATGAAGAAAGACATTGCCTTATACGTATCAAAATGCCTTACTTATCTTAAGGTTAAGGCTGAACATCAGCGTCCTTCCGGATTATTAGAGCAACCGGAGATCCCAGTTTGGAAATGGGAAAACATTACTATGGATCTCATTACTAAACTTCCGCGCACAAAGAAAGGTCACGATGCCATCTGGGTAGTCGTGGATCGTCTTACAAAGTCAGCGCATTTCTTACCAATCCGTGAGGATTTTTCGGCTGACAAACTTGCTCAAATCTACGTAGATGAAATTGTAGCTCGACATGGTGTTCCTTTGAGCATCATTTCTGACAGAGATGCTCGTTTCACTTCTCATTTTTGGAGAACCATGCAATCAGCTATGGGGTCTCAACTTAATCTGAGCACAGCTTATCATCCGCAAACGGATGGTCAATCTGAAAGAACAATCCAGACACTGGAGGATATGCTTAGAGCTTGTGTGATCGATTTTGGTGGTAGTTGGGATTCACATCTTCCATTGATTGAATTCTCCTACAACAACAGTTATCACTCCAGCATCAACATGGCTCCTTTCGAAGCTCTCTATGGTCGAAAATGTCATTCACCAGTCTGCTGGAATGAGATTGGCGAGGCTCAGCTTACTGGACCTTCCCTCATTTTAGAGACAACAGAAAAGGTAAAGAAAGTTCGTGATAGCCTTCAGACAGCTAGAAACCGTCAAAAGAGTTACGCGGACCTAAAACGCAAACCCTTGGATTTTCAAGTCGGTGATCGTGTATTACTTAAGGTCTCACCTTGGAAAGGTGTGATCAGATTTGGAAAGAAAGGAAAACTTGCACCTAGATATGTTGGACCATTCAAGATCGTCGAAAGAATCGGTAAGGTAGCCTACAGACTTGAGTTACCTCCTGAACTTGGAAATGTTCATCCAACCTTTCACGTGTCCAATCTCAAGAGGTGTTTAGCTGATGAAAACCTCCACATACCGCTTGACGAAATTCGTGTTGATAAAACACTGAAGTTTGTTGAGAAACCGGTAGAAATCATGGAACGTGAAGTCAAGTGGCTCAAACGCAAGCGCATTCCTTTGGTCAAGGTTCGTTGGGAATCTAAACGTGGACCCGAGTTTACTGGGAACGTGAAGACCAAATGAAGGCAAAATATCCGCATCTTTTTCCATCAGTTTCCTCTAAATAAATTTCGGGACGAAATTTCCACAAGTAGGGGAGACTGTAACATTTGTGCCTGTAATCATCATGAACAGTTCAATTATCAATAAAATAATGTTATTTGGTCCCAATGTTTGTTTCATTGTGTTTTACATTTTTCGTGTTTTGACTTTTGTTCAATTTCAAACTCTACATCCCTTTCTGGAGAGTTATACGTTAACTAGTGCGTAAACGTACTCAGTTTAATGCGACAAATACTCCGGAACATCAACATATGCTCAACGTACCTTAAATAACCTTTACATAACTTAGAAATAAGTTTTGAAGGCTTTGGTATAGCAAAAACAAGTTAATTCGCTTACAGGGACTAAACTTGACAAACTGCGAAAGTATGCCAATTTGAACTGTAACGAACATTCCGGAACAGGTCCATAAGTTAAACATACCATAAATATCCTTTACATAGCTTAGAAATAGGCTTTGAGGGGTTTGGTATGCTAAAATAAACTTTTGGGACATTCAGGGACTAAAAGTGTCAAAAAGTGCACAAGTTTGCACTTTTGCGCATAACTTACGTTCTGAATACATCCGGACATCCAAAAATTTATGTAAGCATCCTTATATTATGCCTTAGTGTTTGGCATGAGAAAAATCCATTCGTCGCGTCATTTGGACCGTCTTTCACGCTTATGCGCATTCCGTCGTAATTAAGCGAACATCGCGATCGTACGGCCAAACGAACCGACATCCGACATATTTTTGGGCATGTTTCATGTCCACAATGTTTAGGCATCATTTTAGGGCCTTAAAGATGGCTTTACAGGTCTTAGAAGGGCTGGAAATAGCTTAAACACGCAACAGGGACCAAATGTGTAAATTCTGCAAGTGGTGCAGATCAGAGGGGCCAGGCGACCCGCGTAAGGATTGCCCAAAACATGAGGCGGGCCGCGTGAACATGTCTGACAGAAGATTTTGCATTTAATGCAGAATCTGGCCTTTCGTTCGATCAAAGGGCGATGCCTTTTCACCCAAATGAAGGGCCAAGGGTCAAGTTCACTGAATCTAACCCCTGGACACATGTACGCATGAGATCAAGGCACGATATTCGATAAAACGATCCTAACGGTTCCACCTTTCCTATAAATACCCCCCCCATTTGAGTAAAAACCCACAAAATCAGATCTAAAGCTCTAAGTTGAAACCATTGTTTCATACCTGAGCTATTTGGTCTTGATTAGCACTCGGGGACCCTCCGTAAGTCTTCTGTCGCTCTTTTATTCGCTTTTCGAGTCCGAAAGTCAACGTTTTGTTGACTTTCTGCATTGACCAGCTTATGGTCGATGCGAAGTTCATGGAACTTCATAACGTGAGCGTGATCACGATGGTTATGGTCCATAGTGACCATACCTACTGATCACCACATTATCTAGGCTCGGTGACGAGTCGTAGTTTCGGCCAAAATGTGCATTCTTGCATATTTTGTAACCAAACTACTCGTGGGCATCAAAGCCGTTTGTTTTGATGTCAAACCTGTTTCTAAACTTAGTTAAGCATGTTCTAACATGCTTAGCTCGTCACTTTTAGTTTAGTGCTTATATAGGGTCGTAAGGTAAGCGATCTAAACTATCGCTTATACTTTCGAACCCGACCCATTTGGTCGGTCATTAGGATCCGACCAAACATATTAGGTGACCATAGCTATAACCTTCCGAGGTTATACCTTGTGGTCGCAATGTTAGGCGTTCCGAACGCGTTCTACGCGAGCGACGCGTTAGGGTAGCGTAAGCTACCTGAGCGGGTCGTGATGGACCGTAAGCACTTAGGTTAAGTTTCATTTTAGTATGTAGGCTTTGTTGAACCATATTACACGAGTCTCCATACTCGTTTGGTTTACGAACCCGCGTACTATCCGATCTTCCGATTTGGTCCGGTATATTAACATAGCTACCTATTAGGTGCCGTTGATATTCCGTGACCTCTCGCATTACCTGGTTATTTCACAAGAACAACAAAGCAATCTCAGGTGAGTACATAGAACCCCATCTTTTACTGTTTTCCAAACTGTTTTGGGGTGAAACACATGTGCCTATCTGTTACTTTCATGCTTTCCATGTTTTCACATCGTATATCTGCTATGCTCATTAGTACATTATAGTACATGATTTCATTACATTTTATGCTACGTATGCCCATTGTGTGCGTACTTAGTACATTTGATTTACATTACATTTCTGTTGCATATGTTTACTCAGCATATGGACACATTGATTTACATGAACATTTCTGTTGCATATGTTTACTCAGCATATGGACACATTGATTTACATAAACATTTCTGTTGCATATGTTTACTCAGCATATGGACACATTGATTTACATGAACATTTCTGTTGCATATGTTTACTCAGCATATGGACACATTGATTTACATAAACATTTCTGCTGCATATGTTTACTCAGCATATGGGCACATGCCTTCATTTTGTTATGACATTTGGTTTGTTTAACATGGGACAATACATTCATTAACATTAGCTACGCCGTTCGTTAGTAGGTAGTGGTACCATAGGAATTGACAACTCCCATTCCTGAAGTCCTGGGTTTGATAGGACTGGAAGGAATGACCGAATTCGATATACATAACTTAGATAAACCTTTAATTTGTTTAAGGGTTTATCGCCGCAGTCTCAAGGCTTGGATGTATGCATAGTTTACAATACCACATAAATGTTAATATCAATAGAGCATGCATTTCCCGCAGAACATAACGCGGATTTAAACCATGTTTTACTTCAACGACTTGTTTTGTGCATATGGTTTAAGTTGATACATTTCGCTTACCATACATGATACATTTGGGATTACCCATTACATGATTTACATTGAACATAAACACGTCGACATTGACATATACCTTTGGTGGTTTACACTTGAACATAAACACTTGACATGGATTACAATAACACTTGACATTTGGTTTACACATGAACAATTTACATGGTGGATTGGTTTGGGTAAATGATTTAAGTAACGTGGCGTATGTAATATGATACAAACATGGTGGATACGCCGCTGGTACTTCCTATATATAAATGTTTGTATAATATTACATATCGTGGCGTTATCTAAGTCATTTCAGTTTAGACACATTACACTTTACATAAGTAACATATTCTTCACAAGACATTATTTTCACAAACAACTTATCTTATTCAACTCATTTTACTTGGTTATTCGTTTAACCTTGCACTTATCTATACATATCGTTTGATGTTATCGTTTTTCAAATGATTTACAAAGCAAAACAAATTACAAAGTTCATGACTGACTGTTATTAAACATTCTTTAAAACTCAAGTTATGAACCCCATTTTCACAAAACCTATGTATCTCACAGGCATTTTTATGCTGACGTACCTACTTTCACATGTGTTTTCAGGAGCTATTCCATAGGACGATGATCATGATTCTAGGGCGGACCTGTGCCTTAGAGCCTAAAAATGAAGTTTGAACTAGCTTAATTATGTTTTGATTTCCGTACTCTCTTTCCAAGACAATGTAACACCTTTGTTTATAAATAAAATACAACTTGTATGCCATGGTCATGAAACAATTTAATTCTGTCCACGACACTCCCCGGCATTTCCGCCGCGGTTGCATGTTACACGCGGCCGGGGTGTGACACTTTGTCTGTATTTTGTCATGATATAAAACGATGTCTTTTGTTAGTCTTGTTTATGTCTTATGTTTGTTAATATGTGTGTTTGATGTAAGTTTGACCAAGTCAACCATCCTCCTGGTTTGACTTGGCCAAACGGTTAGCACATGGTTGTAATATGTTTGTGTCGAAGGATGAGTCATCGAAGGATTGTTTAGATCCTTCGATGAGCTCGAAAGATAAGCCTTCGATGGATGTTGATGGACCTCGAAGGATATCATCCTTCGAGGTATATGTGGATCCTTCGATAGGTTTCAGATCGATAGATGATCCTTCGATCAGTCTATCTGATCCTTCGACCAGACGATCTGTGATGGGTATATGTACTTATGTAATGTGTTCACTTCAGTGTGTGAGTGAACTTAGTCTTGTAGAGAGCGTATTTTCAGTTTGGTCAAGGGCTGTAACCGTGTCCACTGAAATACAAGAGAAAACTTTGATATATCGTGTGTCTACCTTTCTCTTTGTAGCTTGTGTTCTCATATAAACTACCGGTTTGCATTCTAGCTTGGATTCCGCACTTGCTAGTGTGTTAAACATAACAAGGATAAGGTTTAACCTCAACCTCCGGGGGACCTACACAAACTTGGAAGCCGAAAATGTCAAAGGCTGACTCACAACAAACATGGAAACCAGTGACACCCAGACTTAGAACAACACAAAGTTGGAAAACAACTGTTGATGCAACAAAACCAAACCAGTTTTGGAAACCAAAAGTTGTTGTTCAGGATCAAAATGTTCAAAAAGAGTCACATTTTTACAAAAGAGGGACTCCAAAAGGTCAAACATGGAGTGTTAAGAAACAAATTGCTTCGGTAAAAGATGAAAAGGTTGAAGTCAAAATTGACAAAGTCTTTGTACAAAATGACAAAGATTTTCCGAAGCTGAATGATGCATATTGTGTTGAAATGCCTAAGATTCAAGAGACATTGGCTAAATTGTTCAAGTAATTGAATACTTTGAATGTGCAGGTGCTTCTGAAGAAAACTGAATGTCAATCAAGGGAGAATCGAAGCAGCCTGGCACGAGAGGAAGAGGCTGCTAATCCCTGCGACTGTTAAACAGGGAGTTTGTTTGTTTTCTGTATATAAATAAACAATATTCTAAAAAAAACCTAAAAATTTAAAAATTTAAAAACCAAAAATTATGTTTTCATTGTGTCAAAATTTGAAAAATAAAAAATATGTTGTTTTTAAATTTGTCAAAAATACAAAAATTCAAAAATATGTTATTTGAATTTGCCGGAACTCCCAGGTTGGTAATTGAGGAGTAGGAATCAGCATCTTTCTTGAGAAATGTTTTATCAAGGACATTAAGTTGTACTTGATTTAACTTTCGTATTAGTTGATGAAAGAACAAGGTGATGAATAAACCCCGTGTATGAATCAAACAAAACTTATTTTCCGGAAAAACAATTTTGATTAAAACAAACTTAAGTGTTTTGAAATCATAATGGGAAAATAGTTTGATGTCAGGGGAAGTTCTGATTGAATATGCCGAAACCCTCACGGCAGAACAAACATGATTAATTTCACAAGATTGAAAAACGGTTTTAAAACTGTAAAAGATCAATGTGTTGTAAATCATGGGGGTATGTTAACATTTCTGCAAATTAGTGCATGAGAAGCAGAAAATGGATGGCGAGACAAAGCTATCAATGTCAGGTTGTCAAATTTTCTTTAAAATGATTTTGAATTTTAGGGAGAGTAAGAAATTGTAAGAAAATCCAAAAACATTAGAAAATTTGAAAAAGCCAAAAACATGATAAAATTCAAAAATTGAGTTTTGTGTAAAAAGAGGAAATGATAGTACATCAGTAGACAGTTACAGTATGCTAAAGAAATGTAATGATTAAATAGCGTTAAACAGTCTCACTGATGATATACCGATAGGTTTTTATATATTTAGTAAACTTTTTCGGGATATAAACCTAAGCAAGTTTGAATTTTACTTATTTCGTGGGGAACACTACTTGGATATATAGGTAACCCTTGAAATCTCGTTTGAAAGGTCTCGTATTCTGATATACTAGGTCTTTATGCTCAATAATGTCTGGGGTATTATTCCGGGACTTCTGCTGAATGGAAGTTCTGACCTAGTCCTTGGATAATACTTTCTGCTAATGCTTGAAACATAGCTTAAACCCTCAGCATGCAGATGAAACAATAAAATTGATAGTCGCTGCTGTTGTAACTAAAAGATCCTCTAAAGGGGACATACCATAAAGTCGAAGCTGATATCTCTCTGCGCATACGGAAGTATCGACCTGAGATCCCTCGGCCCTCGCATACCTAATTTATGTACAGATATCATTGTAGTATACTCACCTGTAAGACTGAATATTGGGATTCTGGATACGGGAGTATATTCAAGAGGTGGGACACATGAATGAGTTTAAGTTCTTAAAACATCTAATTCGTATCCTGAATCAGTTGAAATTTGTATGAAAATTTAAGTGGACAAATATATCGACAATCTAAGTGAATTGTTTAATTCTTAATGTGAAAGTAAGCTCAACGGTACTTGTGACTTGTCAAAAACTGATATGATCCTCTGACGCATACTCAAACAAAAATATTGTCTGTAAATATGTTTGTACATATTTCTTTACTGCTTTATTTTTCAGAAAAATACAAAAAGATTTTGATTTCTGCTTTATTTTCGACAACCGATGTCTGAATGCTGAGTTTCAAAATCTAAGTATGCCGATCGTGTTTCTGAAAATAAATCAAGCTCATTAATTTGAAACTTGAAGTTTTAAAATAAAATCAAAAACAAGTTTGTGAGATCTCCAAGGTCATTAAGTTGGACTTGGATGATTAACCGTGAAGGATTTGGATGCTGATATTGTTAAAATCTGTTGTAAAAAGGTCAGTTTTTGATTTTGGATGTTTAATACTGCCAAATCTATGAAGCTTTTTGATAGGGGGAGAGAGTCAAGATAATCCTGGATATATTCATATTATTATATCTTAAAATCAGGATCTTGATTTAGAAAGTTTAAAAGAGCCAGATTACGATTTCTGGACAATTTCAAAACATTGTCACTTATAAATGTATGAGTGTTGCAGATGTTATTCCAGACTACGATCCCGACAGCCGAGTCTGAGGGGGAGTCTGAAGACGAGCTCAATGCAAACGGAAGCGTGTAAGGAGCCAGGTATCGTTCCTAGAAGAGCTTGTAACCGGAAAGCCAGGTGTCGATCCCCAAGCACGGAAGCTTGATGAAAGGGGGAGCCTGAAAAGTTTACCGAAAGGGGGAGCTGAAGCTGAAGACAGATCCACCGGGATTCTGTTCAAGCAAGAGGGAGTCTATGTTGCCGAATACGTGTTAAAGCTTCAAGAAGACTCAGAGAGAGAGAAAGACAAGACGCTACGAGCTTGACTACGGATTGACTACGGCAATATCCAAGGGGGAGTCTGTTAGTGCAGTAATGTCTATCGCCTCCGTCATTTCCGTTCGTAGCAGAAACAGAAGAACTTTAGTGATTATAATGTAATATCTTGTTACTAAAAGGCAAGGTGGCATTATTGTAAATAAGGAAAGATTCCTTATCACCTTTGGCCTATTAATAGGACCATTAGGATTCTCATTTAGAACTTTTGCCATTTGGAGCTTTGAAGGTTAGAGGTTAGAGAGAGAAGCTAGAGAGAGAAAGTAGAGAGAGAAAGGCAAAAGGTGATTCGTGTTGCTTGTACATTTTCATACGTTTCTATAGAATCATAGATTGAGTACGTCTCGTGTGTTTCGGTCGTTCACGTTCACGGATTCCGCACGTCGAACGTGTCATACGCAATCGTTTCGGAGTCAAACCGGTCCTAACAGTCTTCTCGACAACTTTCTCTTTCATTGTACCAGAGACTTCCTGTTTTCGCTTGAATGTCTTCGGACAATCCTTCGCCACATGACCAGCAATCTTGCACTGAAAACAGGTTCTCTTTTCAATCTTCTTCGGAACTTCATTCTTCTTCAGTTCTTCTTGCTTCTTGGCAAGGAATTCCTGATTAGACTGCTTTCTGAATGATTGTTCTTTTTCAGCTTCTGTTGTTTTCCCTGAAACAAACACAGTTTTTGGTTTATACATTTTTTGTCACACCCCGACCACGTGGAACATACAAAACGTGGCGGAAACGTCGGGGTGTGTTGTAACAGAATCAATTGTTTCAAATCCATGGCAATTGAAGTTTCGTTTTATTAATCAAACAAGAAAGTTTACATTGTTTTAAACAAGAACCAAAGAGTACATAACATAATTTAACTAGTTCTTGTCTCGTTTTAAGTCACTAAGGCACAGGTCCGCCTAAGTATGTCTTGATAAGTCCTATGCATCATCTCCTGAAAACACATGTGAAAATAGGTACGTCAGCATTAAAAATGCCTGTGAGATACATTGGTTTTGTGAAAACGGAATTCATGACTTATGTTTGAGAAAATGTTTAGTCATGAACCTTGTAATTTGCTTTGTCTTGTAAATCATTTGAAAAACGACAAGATCAGATGATATGTATAAATAAGAGAACACTGTATGGTTAAATGGATAACCATGTAAAATGAGTTTGTATAAGATAAGTCGTTTGTAAATCAATGTCTCGTGAAGAGTGTGTTATTTGTATAAAATGTTATATGTCTCAAATTGAAATGATTCAAATAACGCTACGATATGTAATACCATACAAACACTTATATATAGGAAGTACCAGCGGCGTATCCACCATGCTTGTATCATATTACACACGCCTCGTTACTTAGATCACTTGCTCAAACCCAACCATCAAGATGAAATGTTTAACAATGGTAGAAATGTTTATGTATAGTCAAATGTCTATTGTCAAATGTAAATCATGTCAACAGATATAGCTAGTTCACACGGTTCAATGGTTACAAACGGTTCATATAATCAAAGGGTTAAGACGGTTCACATAGTCAAATGGTTACAACGGTTCGAAATGTAGTATAATGTGTTCATATGCTAGATGAGCATATGCAACAGAAATGCAATGTAAAACAATGTACTAAGTATGCACACAATGGGCGTACGTAGCGTGAAGTGTATTGTAGAGTGATGTACTAAGTATGCACATAACGGGCATACGTAGCATGAGATGTATTGTAAAGTGATGTACTAAGTATGCACACAACGGGCATACGTAGCATGAGATGTATTGTAAAGTGATGTACTAAGTATGCACACAACGGGCGTACATAACATATAATGTATTGAAATCATGTACTATAAATGTACTAATGAACATAGCAAGTATATGATGTGAAAACGGGAAAGCATGAAAGTAACAAGTAGGCACATGTGTTTCACCCCAAAACAGTTTGGAAAACAGTAAAAGAGGGGTTCAATGTACTCACCTGAGATTGCTTTGAAATTCTTGTATAACAACCAAATACTGCTAGAGATCACGGAATATCAAACGGCACCTAAATAGGTAGCTATATTAATATACCGGACCAAATTCAGAAGGATCGGATAGTATGCGGGTTCGTAAACCAAACGAGTATGGAGACTCGTGTAATATGGTTTAACAAAGCCTACATACTAAAATGAAACCTAACCTAAGTGCTTGCGGCCCATTATGACCCGTTTAGGTAGCTTATGCTACTTTAACGCGTCGTTCGCGTAAAACGGGTTTGGAACGCCTAACATCATGACCATAAGGTATAACCTCAGAAGGTTACAGCTAGGGTCACCAAATGTGTTTGGTCGGATCCTAAAGATCGACCAAATGGGTCGGGTTCGAAAGTATAAGCGATGGTTTAGATCGCTTACCTTACGACCCCATATAAGCACTAAACTAAAAGTGACGAGCTAAGCATGGTAGAACATGCTTAACTAAGTTTAGAAAACAGGTTTGGTATCAAAACAAACGGTTTTGATACTCATGAGTAGTTTGGTTACAAAATACGTAAGAATGTGCATTTTGGCCGAAACTACGACTCGTCACTGAGCCTTGATAACGTGGTAATCAGTAGATATAGTCACTACGGACAATAACCATCGTGATCACGCTCACGTTATGAAGTTCCAACGAACTTCGTGTTGACCATAGGCTGGTCAACGCAGAAAGTCAAACAAAGTTTGACTTTAGCACTAGAAAGCGATTAAAAGAACGAAAGAACACTTACGAAGGGTCCCTGAAAGCTAAACTCGATCCAGGAGCTCAGGTATGAAGCAATGGCATCAACTTAGAGCTCTTTGATCAGTTTTGTGGGTTTTAACACAAATGGGGGGGGGTATTTATAGGAAAAGCAAAACCGTTAGGATCGTTTCTTGAATATCGTGCCACGATCTTATGCGTACACTTGTCAAGATGTTGTGGTGGCTCATAATGACCCTTAACTCCTGAGATTGTGAAAGGGCATTACCCTTTGGAGTGTTTGAAAGGCCAATTTCAGCCAAAAAACAAGTTTCTGCATCTGCAGGGGCCACGCGGCCCGCGTCAGCATATAGACAAAACTCAGGCGGGCCGCCTGGGCATGTCTGATCTGCACAAACTTTCAGAAATGGCAGTTTTGGTCCCTGTTGCATATTTAAGCCATTTCCGACACTTCTAAGGCCCGTAAAGCCAACTTTAAGGCCCTAAAATGATGCCTAAACATTGTGGACATGAAACATGTTCAAAAATATGTCGGATGTTGGTTCGTTTGGCTGTACGAACGCGATGTTCGCTTAATTACGACGGAATGCGCATAAGTGCGAAAAACGATCCAAATGACGCGACGAATGGATTTTTCTTATGCCAAACACTAAAATAATTTTTTTAGTGCTTACATAAATTTTTGGATGTCCGGATGTATTCAGAACGTAAGTTATGCGCGAAAGTGCAAACTTGTGCACTTTTTGACACTTTTAGCCCCTGAATGATCCAAAAGTTTGTTTTAGCATACCAAACCCCTCAAAGCCTATTTCTAAGCTATGTAAAGGATATTTATGGTATGTTTAACTTAGGACATGTTCCGGAATGTTCGTTACAGTTCAAATTGGCATACTTTCGCAGTTTGTCAAGTTTAGTCACTGTAAGCGAATTAACTTGTTTTTGCCATACCAAAGTCTTCAAAACTTATTTCTAAGTTATGTAAAGGTTATTTAAGGTATGTTAAGTATATGTTGATGTTTCGGAGTATTTGTCGCATTAAACTGAGTACGTTTACGCACCAGTTTGCGTATAATTCTCCAGAAAGCGATGTAGAGTTTGAAATTGAACAAGAATTGATATGTGCAAAAGATACGCATATTTATACAAGATCCCAAGTATGAAATACAATATTTCATCGGCTTGGTATTTGTTTGATGGTCGCGGTGGCACAGGTGTCACATTTTTTCATTTTTATAGTTTTTCGGTGGAACAAAACCTAATCCTTTCTTTTTGAAATTACGATTATGGTTTTGTTTCTTTTGGAAACTATAACCACAATTGTAACCCATTTTCTTGTTAATTCTTTGTTGATCTCTTGAAGTGTATTGTTTAGGTTTTCCAACAAGATTTAAATCTTTTATTTCAGAAATATTAATTTCTATTATTTTGAAAACCTTTTGAATCATTTCAAACCTGACACTTCTTATTGGAAAAACTTCATCAGAATATAATTTGTCAGAATCTTTTAAAGTGTATGCTACTTTGAATGATTCATCATTCAAATTAGATTTTGACATCAAAAACTCTTTATCATAAACCCGTTTGTCCTTTTTGAATGTCGGCTTTGACGCATTGGACCCTGACTTTGACTCGGGTTTGGACTCCATGTTTGACTCCTCACTGTCATCTTTTTCTAACACCTGATCGACCACACTTTTTATCAACTTTGACTCATGATCAGTGTCGGATGACGTGTATGTGACATCAATATTTTCTGGCAGATTATCCGATGGCCCAGACTCCCATTCTAAGTTTTTTGCTTTTTCGACTCTCTCGGAATTTGGATTTCGAGGTGAATATCCATTTCGACCGGGGGCAGACATCTATTGTAGACCACACTTGATTTCTTACCAGAAGTCTTCACTTTTTCTTCGTCTTTCGTCACAAATTTCTTTTCTTCGGACGTCTTCACTTCTCTAAACTTCTTCAAATTCTCCACAACCGGATAAATCCTGTCAACAACAAAAGTAGAACATGAGTAACTTTCTAATAACTTTTTCACTTTCTCAGTTTCTATCTTTTGTGTTGCTAACTCCAACTCCAGATCAGCACACTTCTTTATATGAAAATTAGCATCATCAAGCTGTCTCAGGTACGCTATCTTCAGTATATTCATTGCCACAGCATGTTCAACATTTGAATCAGTATACTTGTTGATTTCTCTGTTCATTGTATCATATGATTCTTTTAATCTGTTTATGTTATGCAGTAACTCATTGTTCTGTTTGATTAAAGAATCACAATTCATGCATTTTTCTAGAACTTCAACTGGTTCAGCATCAACTTTTACTTCAAATTCAGGAACCTCTTTGACTTTTCTGTTTGATTGTAAAAATTCAGCTCTTCTTTTTCTCTCAGCTTCAGCTTTTAATCTTTCTTCCTCTTCTTCCTCTTCTTCGAGCTTTCTTCGTCTTGCTTCAGCAGCTTCCATGACTTTCCTGCTTCTTTCTGCACATTTCAAATCATAGGCATTAGCAAAGAAAGCATTAACATTTGAAGTGTTTTTGGACATCTCTTTGGCCATGAGATCTTTATCTGGGCAAAAATCATCCCAACAAAAACATTCAGCCAACTTTTCATCTTCTTGTTCTTCCAAACACACTTTGCTGTTTGTTGGAATATATTTATCCCATGAAAAGTTTTCATATTTGCTTAGACATGCTCTTTTTGAATTATCAATCACATCTCTCCCATGAGCAGTTTGTGCCTGATGCTGTGCTGGTGGTGTGACTTGATGATAAATCGCCTTTTTGTGATAATCGTTGTTTCCGAAAGGATTTTGGGCTCCAGTAGCTTCACGGTTTTTGCACTCTCTCTTGAAATGCCCCTTTTCCCTGCAACGAAAACATGTAACTTTAGATTTATCAAAGCCTAAAGTTGAAACATTTGCATCACGGAAATCATCTCTTCCCGTGATTTGTTTAAACTTTTCAGCTCGTCGCATCACACTAGCCATGCACCATTTAATGTCCATCAATTCCATTTCTTCAGCATCAATTTGATCGTAATCCTCTTTCGTGAGCATTGGATTACCGATCTTTCCGGCTACAAAACTACTATAAGATTCAAGAACCATTCCTAACAAAGACATTTGATTTTTAGCCATCTCTTCAGTGTAATCTTGATCATTTTCAATACTAAGAACAATATTGCACTGAAGTTTTCCTCCATTCTTTGTTACAGAAATGTTTGGATTGAATGATGAAAATCTTGAGCTGCTAGATCCCTGGGAAGATTTCTTTTCAGAAGAATCTTTAACACTAAAAGCAGTTTCGATTTTCGAAGAATGATTTGTTGAACCAGTAGCACCACTCTTGTAATACAAACTGATATCCTGTTCTCCATCATAATTCTTCATCCTGGAAATCTTTCTCTTCTCCATCTCTTGAGCTTCCAGATGTTTGATGAAATCTCCCAGTGTCATATTCTTGTAATCTTTTCTGTTGGATCTCCGCATCATCAGAAACGTTCCCCATGTTTCATGTGGTAGCGCATCTGCAAGTTTTTCAATCAATTCATCGGTATCTTTCTTAATACCAAGTTTTGTCATGTTTCTCACCAAGTTACAATATCTATCTATTATCTGCTTGGTGTTTTCAGTTTTTAAACCACAGAATAAATCAAATTCTTTCTTCATGAGAGACATTTTATTCTTGAGCGTATCATCACTCCCAACAAACTTTGCTTCCAATTCAGTCCAAATTGAATACGCAGTTCCGTCATGTTGAAGCAAAATCAGAATATCTTCTTTTATTGCTTGCTGAAGCAGACTCACCATGAGCTTCTCATCTCGATATTTCTTTTTATCATCCGTACTCATTTCTCGAATTGTTTGCTGCACACCATTTGTAACGGGTCTAACATATGGCTCTTCAGTGTGTTCCCATGCATCTAGGTGATAAGCTTCAACCCCATTTCCAAAACGTTCAGACCACACGTTATAATCATCAATATCCATGAGTTTAGGCGGTTTCTGAGACGTCCCGGTTTCATTTTCAATCAAAGCATTTTGAGTCATTGAGATCGGGCTAGCAAAGGCGTTATAAAATTCGTTGTCCTTTGTTCAATGTTCAAAGTTCACAAACTTCCAAGCTTAAGCAAATTGTTCACAAAAGCGAAACACTTGATGTCCAATAAGCGAAACTACAACTGTCATAATAAGCGGACCAGGACAAGCGAAACCTCAATTGTTCAAATAAGCGGAACACTAAGTTGTCAGTTCAAGCGGAACTTTCGATGTCTGATCAAGTGAAACTATCACGGTCACTGAAGCGGACCAGACAAGCGGATCTATCAAACGGAACTGTCTGTTCAAGCGGATCTTTCAAGCGGAACCTGTCCCTTGAAGCGAACCTAATTGGTAATTTGAAGCGGACCTGATCCAAATATGTCCAACGAAGCGGAACTAGCTGGTACTTTGAAGCGGAACTATGTACTTTGAAGCGGACCTACTCTGTCATTGAAGCGAAACTACCTGATGACATCATCTTTTGCACAAGTCCGAATAAGCGAACCCCTTAAAAACCTACTTTCTAGGTCGATTTTAGATCTGAAAACTTCAAGGATTTATTAATACATGATTCCGAGTGTAGTGTGTGATTTTGAGCTGGTTTTACCGTGAAAAATTTTGAAAATTTGAAGAAAGTGTAGAAAAATAGATGAAATGCAGCTGAAATGGCAAGAACTCCTCCTCCTGAGCTCTGATACCAATTGTAGGATCGTGTTTCGGCCCTGTTTGAGTCGATCAGAAGAATTCCTATCCAAATCAAGAGGCGGAAACTAATGATTTGGTGCTATTTCAGTCACATTCACTTTAATATTGTTGTTGTATTGATCAATAACACGAGTACACGTTCTGACAGCACTTCGGCAGCACTTCGTGGCTCACCAGAAGAAAACACCCTTAACTATGTTATTAGTTCCGCTATGTAATGACCCCTATATATAGTAGGAGAGGTTTCGCTTATAGTACATGTACGTATAAGCGGAACTACAACCATGCCATATAAGCGGAACCATCATGACCATACAAGCGGACCTATGACACTTGACATATAAGCGGACGTAGATCATGACACATAAGGCAAAACCTAATATGTGACACATAAGCGGAACCTATACAATCTCATTTTTCTTGGTTTTCGTGCCATGTCTAACCTATACATCACTAAGACTCGATGTAAGACGTAGTCGACAGACGTAGTGCACCAACACTAATCTTTGTATACGTTTTAGTTAAAGGACCTCGCATCTGAAGATGACGAGAGTCTAAAGAACTATCGATATAATAAAGAAATAGTCCGAAGTATGACAAGTAAGTCATACACGCTAAAGACTGAAATCAAGAAACTATCTCTAATGAGAGATCGAACAACAAGGAAGGTTTTTAGGACAAGTATCTACAAGGTACACGTCTTAAACTTATAGCATAAACAGAAATATGCAACAAACACATAGTGAATTACAGTTGCATATAGAATATAAAACTTGGAAAAACCTGGATAGGTTACCTATCCAGTATGACGTTTCCAAGAGAAATTCAGTAGAGATATATATATTATTCATAGTCGTGAATAATAAGACAATAACTGAATTTAGTTTAAACATAAACTTGGACGAAAGTAATCATCTAAGTAAGTATTCTCAATAAAGATTCAATTGAGAAAGGTAATAATCATATCAACAAATGTGATTGTATAAATGGTTATTGATGTGCACAAAATGCAACATATAAATTACATCAATTGTGGCGTAAAACTAACCCTTTTTAGTACTAATGTTGGAAAAAGTGTGTTTTTGTCTTCCTTTTGTATTTTCAGGATTAAATGAGCTCAAATGAACAAAAGAAGCAAAAAAGGCAACAAAATCTAACATAAAATACAAGAAAAGGAACAAACGTGGCATGCCCGACCCCCCGACAGCATCTTCCCAAGCAAAACAAAGAGAACAGAAGGCTGAACACGCCCCATGCTCAGTGAGCACGGGGGCGTGCCCAAGTGTCAGTAGAAAAGACAAAGTTGTAGAAGCTTCTATCGCCCACCACGGGGTCGTGCTTAGCGGACACGGGGCCGTGGTCAACTATAAGATTCGCAGAATCCAGGAAAATCTTGATAGTACAGATACGCTTCTGCACACGGGGTCGTGCTCAGCGGACACGGGGGCGTGGTCAACTAATGCAGACAAACTGCAATTAATGAAGAAAGAGAGAAGGAGGACACGAGGCCATGCCCGAGCTTCTGTTCAGCCTATAAATAGGAGTGCTTGGATCACTTGCAACTCATCCCTTGGCACACCACCTCTCTCACACTTCACCCACCACCCACCACCATCACAACACCATCATCCACCACCATCATCCATTGTCCATCATAGAGTGTGTGCGTCGTCTCAGGATCCAAGATTGATCGTAAGAGTTCTTGACAATCAAAGGCCATGTTTGCCTAAGTCTCTTACATCACTTGGTGAAGACAAGTGTCTAGTGTAATACTTTTTATTTTTAATCTTTTGCACTTTTTACTTGGTTATGTATTAATGACTTTAATAACTAGTTTCTTATGTTGAAGGTGATTCTTCCTTATCGTTTGTCTGTGGTGTCTTGTAATTATTTTACTGTCTATATAAAATAAAAGATTTTCACCATTCATATCTCCACGGTCTATATGGAGGTATGTTGGCTACCTGGTCGGGGGTTAAGGGAATAGTTTGGTAAGAGTCTTGCCATTGTTTAGTGTATAGATCCTGCAAAGGACCTGAGTCAATTTTAAAAGAACCTCCTTCAATACCCACCGGTATTGGATGGCGGGGGTCCAAACTCTTTGATCCCCTCATAAGTTAAACTACTATTAATATTTTAACCCGGCTACTTAGGACTGTATCCTTGCTGACTCAGACTACTTAGCCGCGGGTAACGTCACCTTCAAAAGAGGGGCCTACCACAATATGCATTAATAACTTAATTAATTATCTTTCAATAATCTGACCCTTTAGGATTGTATCCTTGCTGACTCAAACTACTGGGTTGAGGGTAATGTCACCTTCAAAAGGGGGGCCTACTACAATAACTAAGATAATCTCTTAAAAAGTGCAAAAGTGCGGAAATAATCAAAGGTTACACTATACACGAGTCGGAGCCAAGTGATTCATCTTGTCTATCTGTTTTTATTTATTTTTATTTTTCAGAATTTTAGTTAGTTTTTATTTTTCTAGTTTAAAAACCTTTTTCTAAAGTTTTTGATTTGATTAGACGTTGAGGATAAACCGTTACTAAAAGCTCTTGTGTCCTTGGACGACCTCAGTATCCTTCCAACACTATACTACGCTTACGATGGGTGCACTTGCCCATATGTGAGTTTGGTGTTAATAAAATACTGTGTTTTATAAATTTAAAACTTGACTAACGTGTAAAAAGGGCTTAAAATATACTTAATTCCATATACACACCAACCCGCATCAAGTTTTTTGGCGCCGTTGTCGGGGACACAAGGATTTTAAGAAAGTTAGGAATCAATGGCCTAATCGTTTTTTCTAAGTTTTTCTGTTTTTTTTTAAGGATTTTAGTAATTTTTCAGCTTCTGCAGAACTTAGCACGGGCCGTGCCTGTGACAACCCGAGCTTTCAAGGTTTGTGCCCTTCAAGTCTTGTGATCCCGATTCCTCTTTATTCCGTTGCCACGTCCTTGCTATGTTAACTGTTAAGCGTTGTAATATTAAGCTTGTTAAATCTAAGCGTAAACGAGTTGGATTGATTGTGCGTTTGGGCCACACTCTCTCTAGTTATAATTCCCTTCGGCCCACACACACATTATCTTGGGCCCTAACTACACAAGCCCAATCAAGACTTAGAAGTGGGCCGGTTATTGATGAAAGGGAGCTAAATGGTTTGGGAGTAATATTTGCACACATACACATCCCCTTCAAACTCAAAATCAATTTGGCCCACACACAAAACAAGCTAGTCTTCGGCCCACTTATATGAGTTTGTTATTTGTATATTAGGATGTGATTAGGATTACGTAGCATAGGAGGTTAACAAAGAAAAACCCTAGTGTTTCATAGTTTCGTTGACAACCAGCCCCTCCCCTATCTCGTGTGATTTCCTCAACTCCATCCTGATTTTCTCCAGTTAGTTAATCTCACTATGTTTCAATCAAATTCTCTCGTCATGCTTAGTGGTATGAATACTTGATGCTGTGTTTTTTTATATGTGAATGTAATCGTGATAAATACCAATAATATGCGTGATCGGAGTTATTTTAGAGTGGTTTATAAAGCGACTTAGGTTCTGGCTCGATAATATGTGAATATGTGTCGATAAGCAAGGACTAAAACATGAATCTAAGGGTTGTTATTAGTATGGCTCGACTGTAATGATATTGGTTAATTAATTATGATGATTTGGTAAGTTGTGATAGTATATTGTATTACAATCTGAATGTATTCAGGGTGTGTATTGGAACCTGTTGCTAGATATAAGTTGGGGCATGAAATTGTGTTTAGATAAGAGGGTTGTGTTATCATGATTGAATATGTTGTGATGAATATTTCTGTAATGATTATTTGTAATCTGAATTAATATGATTTAGGTGTGTATAGTAGCCAAATGTATGCATTGCACCAGGTAACACTTCGTACTAGAATGGCAGGTTGCAATTATGTAGCATAGTTGGGTAAATGATGGATGGTTGTGGTAGGGCCCAGAGACCACAGTGAAGCCCAACATTATTATTAAGACCGAAAACTGGTGGGCTGGGCTCCGATGACACACACACATTCACACATAATTGTTAAGGGTAAGTTGAAGTGGGCCGCACTAATCAAAATGGGATTATTAACTTAACAACCGGGCTGTGTATTTCACTTGGGCCAATAAGATGTAAGGGCCATGTACATGCAATACGTAAATACATATGTGTTAGGTGCATATTGTTGTTGCAGGTTTTAGTGATCTATGAACATGTAGATATGGAGTTTGTGAATACGGGTAGAGAAATCTTCTGTGATAATTGTATTTGATGGCAAACTATTTAAGTAGATGTGGATGCTTATATATATATATATATATATATATATATATATATATATATATATATATATATATATATATATATATATATATATATATATCATTGCGTGAGTTCTATTGTATGACAACTTGTTAACTTGGTTCATTTAAATCTTGAGTGGTGTGGAAGCACTAGGGTATTGCCTGATCCTACATACGTGTACTTACGTTTTATATACATTAGGTTGCGTGTAACGGACTTAACATTTAACGCGTAAAAGTAAATAGTCATACCGAGCAAACCTAAGGTGAGTTCATCTCTCTTGAGCATGCGTCCCGGTGGTTGGGACAGTCAGTGGGTATCCTGGGGAGGGATAAGTCTTTTGGGTAAAAACGGGAATGTTGGATAATATACTCATCCTATCACCTTTAAAGTCCCTCCGTGTTGTTTGGTTACCTGGGAGGTAACATTGTATTAGTTAGTAGCGCTACTTAGGTTTGGCAACCTCACCCTGTACCTGGGAGGACGGGTGTTGAACTAATGACCTAGTCATGACCAATGCTTTGATAGGAGCATTGGAGAAAGGGCAAAATAATCAAGAGTCGTCTTGTACTCGGGGTATTATCAACATTACTTTGGGAATTAAATTCAATGGATTAACTATACACTTGGTAACCAACGTTTTCGTAAAACTATGAACTCACCAGCATTATCTGATACACTTGTTACATGTTCGCAGGTCGTTAGATATCTTTGATTTGGGAACTTGCTGTCTGGAGTAGCTGGAGTGGTCATGGGACGACTGGAAGGATTTATGTGATTGATTTCTTGATATTATATTTTGGTTTTAAAACAGTTTAACTTGGTTTACTATTAGCTTCCGCTGAACATGTTGATTTTCATTTAAGCTCATTGATGGTATCTTTCATTAATAATTAAGGATTTTATTTTGAAACTTGTACGTGTTCAATGTAATTAGTGGCTCATTGTTGGTACGTCACACGCCTAACAGGGACATTCCCTAGGTGGTATTTTGGGGGTGTGACAGTTTGGTATCAGAGCCACTGGTTATAGTGAACTTGGTTTTAGAACGTTTTTATAAAACCAGACAATAACCGAACAGTACCGAAATTGACCATGACACTCAGCTCCAGACTGCAAGGTTCGTTTCTCATTTACTCTTGCATAGTATATCTAGTGTACACTTATGTATAACATTACACGTGAATGCACACTTGACACTGCAGCATGAGCCCTTATGTTACCAACCCCTATTATGTGATCTGTTAGTGTGACACTATCCATTGCTTATTGTGATTCATAACCCTGTAATACCTTTCGTTAGCTGTTTGGATGAGGGGAAACTTTTTGCGCAAGTTAAGAGGCACTGAGATAAGCATGCAAATTGCCTTATTATTATGAGTGCACACATAATAATAATGTGGGGTGCATGTGAGTCCCAGTGAGGCTTAACGAGTGTGAGAGGGGTTCCGCTCTGTTGTTTGATGAGAACTCTATAGTCTGTAGAAGTCATTAGGAGGTTTGACTCCTATCTTATTTCGACTCGTAACCTTTTCCCTCTTCTCCTATAGAATCATGAGCAGACGAGGCCACGGACGCGGTCACATTGCTATGACTCAGGCTGAATTAACCAACCTGATCAACACTCGTGTAGCTGAAGCCCTAGCGGCTTACCAGGCTGGTACGATATGTGCCAATTACTTTTTATCCTTGTATCGTATACTCAAATCTTACCTGTGTGTTGTGCGTTCTTTCGTTTTAGGTCAACCTGCGAATCAAAACAATCCACCTGCTCCACCTACTTGTACGTACAAGATGTTCATGGATTGTAAGCCACAGACCTTCAGTGGGACTGAAGGGGCTGTAGGACTCTTGCGATGGTTCGAGAAGGCGGAATCGGTATTTACAATGTGTAACTGTCATGCTGGGGACAGAGTGAAGTATGCTACGGGCACACTCGAGGATGGTGCCCTGACATGGTGGAATGCCCAGGTTCAGATGTTGGGTATTGAGATGGCGAATGCCACTACTTGGGATGATTTCAAGGAGTTGATGCGAGAGGAGTATTGTCCTCGTGATGACGTTCAGAAACTAGAGAACGAGTACTACAATCTGAAAATGGAGGGATCTGAGATTGAAGCATTCACTAGGAGGTCTAATGATTTACCAACTTTGTGTCCTAACATGTCTCGACCCCCACATCGGCGAATTGAGTTGTATCTCAAGGGCTTAGCACCAGCTGTTAAGGGGTACGTTACTGCTGCAAACCTAGACAATCTGCCCCGTATCGTCCGTTTGGCACATAAGATTACTGACCAAGAGGTCGAACGTGGCAACTTGCCGCCACGTGTTTCTGCTACAACCTCGACTGCTACAGCTACCACACCTGTCAGTGATAACAAGCGCAAATGGAATGATACTGACAAAGCAACCAGTGCCAGCCAATCTCAGAAAAGGGCAGACAACAACATCCACCGTAGTTTTAACCAGTCGTTTTCTGTGAACCAGTATCAGAGCAATAATTCAAATCAGGGTTCTTACGAGGGAAAGCTACCGAAGTGTAATAAGTGTATGTTCCACCATCGCGGACCGTGCACCCGGGTATGTCATAGGTGCAACAAGGTGGGCCATATGGCTAAAGATTGTAGGGTCTGGCTCCCAAAGCCACCGCAGTCGCCACAACAATAGGAGAGGCATCAGTCTCAACAGAATCGGGGAAATCAAAACTGGTGCTTTCAGTGTGGTGATGAGGGTCATTTTAAGAGGGATTGCCATCAGCTTAATCAGAATGCGGGTAACAACAACAATACTGGGAATAACAACAACGGGAACCATGGTGGGAACGGGGCAAGTGGAAGAGTATTTACTATTGGCGCGGGGGAAGCTCGCAATGAAGGGTAATGCTGAGACCGGTACGTCTTCTTTGAATGATCTTTTTCTGTTTCTGTTTTATTCGACTTTGGTGCCGATTTGAGTTATGTGCCTCTTGGGTTCAGTCGCCAGTTAGGACCGACTCCCACCCCTCTTGTAAAATAAGCATGTAGTATAATTAACTGGTAGTAAATCGATAGAAGCTTCTCATGTTCTTTTTGGTTGTAAACTTGATCTCATGGGTCAGGTGCTCGACATTGACCTACTTCCCGATACTCTCGTAAGTTTTGACGTGGTCGTTGACATGGACTTGGTTATCTATGCATCAAGCGGAAATTCTCTGCAAAGAGAAAATCGTGCGTATCCCTCTCTCCAGTGGGGAATTCTTATCAATTCAAGATCATCGTAGTGGTGCCATTGTTGGCATCGTCTTAGTCGTGAAAGCCTAGAGGTGTCTACAGAAGGGCTACCCTGCTATACTAGCTCTTGTCACCAATTCGCAACCTTAAGAAAGGAAGATCGAGTATCTTCCAGTTATTCGTGAATTTTCTGACGTGTCTTCTGAAGAGTTACCTAGTTTACTTCCACATCGTTAGGTGGAATTTCAGATTGACCATATGCAAATCCTGATTTCCTTCTAGGATACAGCAATCCCTTGGGTTCGCTGGATACTATCACAGATTCATCATAGGGTTTTTGAAGATTACGCAACTCCCCTCTATGCTAATGAGGTTGGAGTTGCGTAATGATCTGGTGGTATACCATGATGGTTCGAAACCTAACCGTGCAACACACTGAGCATCACTTCTATCCGAGGGTACTAATGATCTGGCGGTATACCATGATGGTTCGAATAAGAGTCCCAGTTACACATCGATGCAACATGAGAAGGAGATGGCTCACGTGGTGGACTTACAGGAAGGATTGCACGAGTCATGACCTGCGATGGAATCTGCAGTTTATGGATTTAAATTGGAGGCATCACTTGGACGGTACCGAATGCACCACTTAGACCGATCACAAGGGCCTCTCGTGTACCCTTGTTTCTAGAGAGCTAAATATGTGATGGCAATGCTGGATGGAGCTATTGGATGAATACGACCGTGAAACCTAGATGTGCACGAGCTTTGCAGCCTGCTATCGACTCTAACATACCTGATCAGGCCCGCCTTGCCCAAACCGAAGAACTGAAGGAAGATAGTTCTCAAGATTAACCCCTGCAGGGCATGGGGAAGCAACCTTTGGCAGGTCGGACGATATTTGCTACTTCATGGAACGAATATGGACCCCACTATATAGAAACCTTAGGGAACGGGTGCAGGCAAAGCACACGGGTTTCGATATCCTATTCATTTGAGTTTTGATAGGATGAATTAAAACATGAAGACCATGTACGGATGACCGGGCCTGAAGGCCCATGTAGCAACGCATGAGAACGATGTTTGACTTGTGAGAAAGTCAAGGTGGGATATTAGCAACCAGAAATGCATATATGGAAATGGGGACAGACTGCTATGGATTTTATCACTGGTCTACTTACAACTCGAAATGGAAACATTATCACCTAGATGATCGTTGATGGACACACGTTACCAGCACACTTTCTTGCAATCAAGAAAACTGACGAGTCTTCACAGTTGTGAATGTTCCTCTGAGAGAGGCGGCTTTTGGGCACGAGGTGCCAACTTCTGTTATCTCAGAATTTGATCTATGCATGATCTATGTCAGGCAATACACAACACCCTTGGCTCACGTCAGGACTAGAGCATTGCTTACCGCCGTTGGACAAACGGTCAGAGTAAACGAACTCTCCTGGCACTGGAAGACAAGCTGCAAGCATGTGTGTGACTGGCTTTGGTGCAAATTTGAAGGACTCTTACCTATGGTTGAGTACTACGACGACAGTTATCATTTTAGTAACCAGACAGCTCTGTTGAGGCATTTCATAGATGATAAGGCCAACCTTCTTGTTAGACTGAGATGGTTGATAACTTAATTACTGGAGACGATTGGCGGCAACGCGTGACTATCAGGAAAGCTGATAAACTAGGGAAACGCTGGAAGATCACTGTAGGCAATCGTATCATGTTGAAAGTCTCACTCTGGGAGGGTGTGGCGCGCTTTGGAAGCGTGGTGAGCTTAACTAACGTCACGATGGACCATTCAACAGTTTAGGAAGAATCGGTAACGTAACCTACAAACTTGAGTTACTTGCGGAGCTGGGTAACATTCATGATGTCGTTCGTGTTTCGCAATTGAAGAAGTGTTTGTCTGATAACACGCTAATTGTTCCGTTCCAAGAGCTAAAAATCGACGACAAGTTGCAATTTCTTGAAGAACCTATCGAGATCATGGATCGAGAGGTCAAGGTGCGTAAACATAGTCGTATCCCGATTGTGAGAGTTCGCTGGAACTCAAGACGGGGACTGGAGTTCACGAGGGAGCGTGAAGATCAGATGAAGCTCAGATATCCTCAACTATTTTCTAATGACCAATCTAATTCTGGTACTACCGGTGAATTTCGGGACGAAATTCCTCTTCAAGTTGGGGATGATGTGGCACCTGGGGAAAATCTGCAACAATTTTGACTTATCACTTCACTTCTCTGTGCGTACTTGTTAAATTTCGGGACGAAATTTCTTTCAAGATGGGGATGATGTGACAACCTAAGCTTTCAAGGTTTGTGCCCTTCAAGTCTTGTGATCCCGATTCCTCTTTATTCCGTTGCCACGTCCTTGCTATGTTAACTGTTAAGCGTTGTAATATTAAACTTGTTAAATCTAAGTGTAAACGAGTTGGATTGATTGTGCGTTTGGGCCACACTCTCTCTAGTTATAATTCCCTTCGGCCCACACACACATTATCTTGGGCCCTAACGACACAAGCCCAATCAAGACTTAGAAGTGGGCCGGTTATTGTTGAAAGGGAGCTAAATGGTTTGGGAGTAATATTTGCACGCATACACATCCCCTTCAAACTCAAAATCAATTTGGCCCACACACACAACAAGCTCGTCTTCGGCCCACTTATATGAGTTTGTTATTTGTATATTAGGATATGATTAGGATTACGTAGCATAGGAGGTTAACAAAGAAAAACCCTAGTGTTTCATAGTTTCGTTGACAACCAGCCCCTCCCCTATCTCGTGTGATTTCCTCAACTCCATCCTGATTTTCTCCGGTTAGTTAATCTCACTATGTTTCAATCAAATTCTCTCGCCATGCTTAGTGGTATGAATACTTGATGCAGTGTTTTTTTATATGTGAATGTAATCGTGATAAATACTAATAATATGCATGATCGGAGTTATTTTAGAGTGGTTTATAAAGCGACTTAGGTTCTGGCTCGATAATATGTGAATATGTGTCGATAAGGAAGGACTAAAACATGAATCTAAGGGCTGTTATTAGTATGGCTTGACTGTAATGATATTGGTTAATTAATTATGATGATTTGGTAAGTTGTGATAGTATATTGTATTAAAATCTGAATGTATTCAGGGTGTGTATTGGAACCTGTTGCTAGATATAACGTTGGGGCATGAAATTGTGTTTTGATAAGAGGGTTCCGTTATCATGATTGAATATGTTGTGATAAATATTTCTGTAATGATTATTTGTAATCTGAATTAATATGATTTAGGGGTGTATAGTAGCCAAATGTATGCATTGCACCAGGTAACACTTCGTACTAGAATGGCAGGTTGCAATTATGTAGCATAGTTGGGTAAATGATGGATGGTTGTGGTAGGGCCCAGGGACCACAGTGAAGCCCAACATTACTATTAAGACCGAAAACTGGTGGGCTGGGCTCCGATGACACACACACATTCACACATAATTGTTAAGGGTAAGTTGAAGTGGGCCGCACTAATCAAAATGGGATTATTAACTTAACAACCAGGCTGTGTATTTCACTTGGGCCAATAAGATGTAAGGGCCATGTACATGCAATACGTAAATACATATGTGTTAGGTGCATATTGTTGTTGCATGTTTTAGTGATCTATGAACATGTAGATATGGAGTTTGTGAATACGGGTAAAGAAATCTTCTGTGATAATTGTATTTGATGGCAAACTGTTTAAGTAGATGTGGATGCTTATATATATATATATATATATATATATATATATATATATATATATATATCATTGCGTGAGTTCTATTGTGTAACAACTTGTTAACTTGGTTCATTTAAATCTTGAGTGGTGTGGAAGCATTAGGGTATTGCCTGATCCTACATACGTGTACTTACGTTTTATATACATTAGGTTGCGTGTAACGGACATAACATTTAACGCGTAAAAGTAAATAGTCATACCGAGCAAACCTAAGGTGAGTTCATCTCTCTTGAGCATGCGTCCCGGTGGTTGGGACAGTCAGTGGGTATCCCAGGGAGGGATAAGTCTTTTGGGTAAAAACGGGAATGTTGGATAATATACTCATCCTATCACCTTTAAAGTCCCTCCATGTTGTTTGGTTACCTGGGAGGTAACATGGTATTAGTTAGTAGTGCTACTTAGGTTTGGCAACCTCACCCCGTACCTGGGAGGACGGGTGTTGAACTAGTGACCTAGTCATGACCAATGCTTTAATAGGAGCATTGGAGAAAGGGCAAAATAATCAGGAGCCGTCTTGTGCTCGGGGTATTATCAACATTACTTTGGGAATTAAATTCAGTGGATTAACTATACACTTGGTAACCAACGTTTTCGTAAAACTATGAACTCACCAGCGTTGTCTGATACACTTGTTGCATGCTCGCAGGTCGTTAGATATCTTGGATTTGGGAACTTGCTGTCTGGAGTAGCTGGAGTGGTCATGGGACGACTGGAAGGATTTATGTGATTGATTTCTTGATATTATATTTTGGTTTTAAAATAGTGTGACTTGGTTTACTATTTGCTTCCGCTGAACATGTTGATTTTCATTTAAACTCATTGATGGTATCTTTGATCAATAATTAAGGATTTTATTTTGAAACTTGTACGTGTTCAATGTAATTAGTGGCTCGTTGTTGGTACGTCACACGCCTAACAGGGACATTCCCTAGGTGGTATTTTGGGGGTGTGACAGTGCCTGCTGAACACGCCCCGTGCCCAATCATTGGAACTGGCAATCCTATTTTAAGTCAGACAGTAAGCTGAACACGGGGTCGTGCCCACTCAACACGCCCCCGTGCCCAAGATTCAGTTACTAAAAACAGAACCGTAAGATCCCGACGGTTGGTAATTTCTGACACAAAAATGAGTGATAATGATATTTTTTACTTTCGGCACTCTTATGGTACGTGGTGTTAAATATGTGGTGGCCCTCATAAAGAATTAGAATGCTATTTTCTAAATTATAAGCCCCACTATATAGACCCATTATTTTCCTATAGCCTTAAGAGGGGCGAAAGTAAAAATAATCCCTTTCTCTCCCTCGAATGCGCTCAACCGGACCTTCTAAGAGAAATGCTTCTTGATGAACTATTTCAATTAGAAGATCTAATTCTTAATTGGTTAAAAGAACTTAGGATGGATTTTATTAATTCATCTCAAGACAATACCCAAGAAGAATTGTTGAGATCGCATTTAAACAACTCCGATGTCCCCGATATTACCTCCAACTCTAGCGAGGACTTGAGCGATAGTCATCCTTGTGCCGATTGTGCCGTGAAGGACTCCCCATCGACTTCGTTCGATGCATACATAGACCTGAGCGATTCGGCATACACCTTCTTTAACGAGAGCCCAGGAAAGGGTTGGACTTGTCCACCTACATTTAGCATAGGAATCACCCTCACCGACAAACTCTTGCGTTCTCATCTTAATCTAGAGCAATTAAGGTATCTTAGGCACTTTGGGGTTGTTCCATCCAGTAAGGAACCGTCCAATCTGGATAAGTTCCTTAAAAATAGACAAACTTCATAATCAGCCTTTCGACACGGGGCTGTGTCCAGCCGACACGCCCCCGTGGCCGCCAAAAGATTCCTTTCTCACTTTATGTCATAATATGGACAAATGTGTCAGGATCTCGTCTGCACCCGGGGCCATGTCCATCATGCTGTCGTTTTCTATAAATGCAGCCAAGAATCCTGCACATTTGGACCATCCAGGGACAGAGATTTGAAAGGATCTTCTCACCTACCATCCTAGGTATTTTCTAAAAGAAGGTTCTAACAGCCATCTTGTCCTTTCCTCTTTTATTCGTTGCCTTCTTCTTCATCTTTCTTGCCTCAACACCTCCATTGAAGCTTGTTCCCAAGCTTTATTGTGATGTTTGTTAGATTTTTGTCCAAGGAATCTTGTTAAAAGTAAGTTGTACAACACTGTTTTAAGTTATTTCTGTTCAAATAAGCTTCATAAGTTGGAAAAATAATTTGAAACTCCAAGATTCCTTGTTCCAAAAATCTGCAGAAAGGTGAACACGGGGCCGTGCCTGATGAACTGTTTCATTAAAATGAACTATTTGTGGTTTGTTTACGTAGAATGTCTAGTCAAAACAGTGGAACCTCTTCTGCGCACTCCAGAAACAGTCGAAGGGAGAGAAGGTCATCAATTGAAGCAACTCTCATACGTTACGTAATGGCATTACGTGAAGCTCTTGACGAGATGACTTCGGTAGAGGAGGTCCTAATAGACCGTATAAATTATCTTACGGTGGGACTGGAAAACAGTTTTCAAGAAATTAACCTCTTGCACCAGAGGTTAAACATTCTTGTAACACCTCCGATGGAGCCAATCCTCCCTCAAGAGGATTGGAACCTAGCACTTGGAGTCAATAATCCTACCGGATGGGATGACATTCCAGCGAAGCCTCCACTTGAAGATTTACAAGAAGTCCCGGTGGAAGTTGCACCCCCTCAAACCGATGCAAATGAGCCTGCCTTTCTCCTCCCAAGGGAGATAGAGGAATGACTCGCCGACGTGTGAGGAACCCATGCCCGGAAAAAGAAGTTCTTCAAAGCCGCATCCAACCGAGAGAATTATCTTTTCGGAAATTTTGTTAATTCGAATAACTTTTAGGCTAGAACTTCTTGGTTTAACCTTCTTGTGCTTCGTTTAACCTACTTATCTAAATTATTAACTTTCTAGGAACATTATGTAATTCTCTCTATGACCTAAATGAAATGATGGTTTTAGTTAAATTGGTGTTTGGATGATGTTGTAATGGATAAAGCACACCCGGGATGGTGAAGGATAACAAGGGAAACTTGCACCAGCGACCCATGCACGAAAACAGAGCCATGTGACAAATTTTTCCTCATTACAGCAAGTTCAGCACGGGCCGTGCCCGCCCAAAACGGCCCCGTGCTGCACAATCTGCAGAAAATGCCCAGTTAAGGTAAACTGGACACGGGGGCTTCTGTTTCTTTTTACAAACTTTTGTTACTGGCACTTGAACACGGGGCCGTGCCCGGACAACACGGGGTCGTGTCCAGATGCCCAGTAACAGAAAATTTTGCTTTTCACACCTTTTTACACATTCAATCAACCTAAAAACTTATTTTTGGGACACATTGAGGACAATGTGTAATTTAAGTGTGGGGGGATACTAAAACCTTGAATCTTGCAAGTCCTAATTAACAAGCCTTACACAAAACTCTATTGGAACCGCTAATCACCCCAAAAAGTTTTTTAAAAAATTTTCCATTTTTTTTACTTGTCTAGGATCAACTTGGGAATTTCAAGTTCTAAAAAGGTTATATTTTTACAAATTTACAACCGATAGGATCGTGATAAAAAGAACCAACATAAGAAAATTATGAAACGGTATGACAAGCTTAGTTAAAATTTGATTATATATACTTGATCACATAAAACCCATTCCCACAAAAGTGAGTTTTGAGCCTTTATTGAGCATACAAATACATATCTTTAAACTAAATGCTCATTTTTTCATTTCTTGTGTGAATAGCCGCTTGGTTCTTATGACTCTAGAACTTGCCACGACGATACATTCCCGGTCCTTACCAACTTAAACCCGAGTAAGTAAATGATGGAGGCGTTAGGACTAACCCTTTTTATTTCTACACCATTATTTTTTTTACCACCTACCCAAAATCCCCCTAGTTAACCCCTTTGAGCCTAAACCTTTTCATTTCATAACCCAAACCAAACACCCTTTACCCACCTAAACCCTTTTTTATTTTAAACCCTTTATTTTAGTAACAAAAGTCGGTTTTTAGTATGACTTGATTCAAAAAAAATGATGAGGTCAAAGAAATAAACAAACAAGTTTATCAAAATAACTTTGTTTGAAGGAAATACTTCATCAAAATAAAAAAAAGTTTTGAAAAATATCGACTCTTACGAAAACCAACGCTTTTTACGTTTTTCGCCCTTTTACTAACTACTAACCCAACCACCCACCTTTAGCCCAAGCCTAACCCTTCACCCAAAAAGTCCTCTTGATATTTACAAAGGTATATAGTTAAACAGGAGGATGATTGATTTCTTGGCAAGCCTATGGTAGAAGTAAGTTCCATGCCGCTCTCGAGTGATTCACTAAAAATACACATTCGGCCGAGTGTTGAGTGATCCCCCGTGAGGTATGTGAACTCGTATATAAATAGAATTTTAAAAAGGTATGTTATGCCCTAATAAGTAATTTATCTTATGAAATGTTTTTAATAAATCATGACGAATAGGATTGTAAATAAATAAAAATAAAACTTAATAAAGTATCTTGGAAATCCAGACACTCTATGACAAGCCCAAAAACCTTCTCTTCTACCCATTCCATTTGGGAGTATAAAGCTACATTATAAAGAGTTTTGCTTGAGGACAAGCAAAGATTCAAGTGTGGGGGTATTTGATGTGCACAAAATGCAACATATAAATTACATCAATTGTGGCGTAAAACTAACCCTTTTTTAGTACTAATGTTGGAAAAAGTGTGTTTTTGTCTTCCTTTTGTATTTTCAGGATTAAATGAGCTCAAATGAACAAAAGAAGCAAAAAGGCAACTAAATCTAAAAAAAATACAAGAAAAGGAACAAACGTGGCATGGCGGACTCCCCGACAGCATCTTCCTAAGCAAAACAAAGAGAACAGACGTGCCCAAGTGTCAGCAGAAAAGACAAAGTTGTAGAAGCTTCTATCGCCCACCACGGGGCCGTGCTCAGCGGACACGGGGCCGTGGTCAACTATAAGATTCGCATAATCCAGGCAAATCTTCATAGTACAGATACGCTTCTGCACATGGGGTCGTGCTTAGCGGACAACGGGGCGTGGTCAACTAATGCAGACAAACTGCAATTAATGAAGAAAGAGAGAAGGATGGACACGGGGCCGTGCTCGAGCTTCTGTTCAGCCTATAAATAGGAGTGCTTGGATCACTTGCAACTCATCCCTTGGCACACCACCTCTCTCACACTTCACCCACCACCCACCACTTTCACAACACCATCATCCACCACCATCATCCATTGTCCATCATAGAGTGTGTGAGTCGTCTCGAGATCCAAGATTGATCGTAAGAGTTCTTGACAATCAAAGGCCATGTTTGCCTAAGTCTCTTACATCACTTGGTGAAGACAAGTGTCTAGTGTAATACTTTTTATTTTTAATCTTTCCGCACTTTTTACTTGGTTATGTATTAATGACTTTAATAACTAGTTTCTTATGTTGAAGGTGATTCTTCCTTATCGTTTGTCCATGGCGTCTTGGCATTATTTTACTGTCTATATAAAATAAAAGATTTTCACCATTCATATCTCCACGGTCTATATGGAGGTATGTTGGCTACCTGGTCGGGGGTTAAGGGAACGGTTTGGTAAGAGTCTTGCCATTGTTCAGTGTATAGATCCTGCAAAGGACCTGGGTCAATTTTAGTAGGACCTCCTTCAATACCCACCGGTATTGGATGGCGAGGGTCCAAACTCTTTGATCCCCTCATAAGTTAAACTACTATTAATATTTTAACCCGGCTACTTAGGACTGTATCTCTGCTGACTCAGACTACTTAGCCGAGGGTAACGTCACTTTCAAAAGAGGAGCCTACCACAATATGCATTAATAACTTAATTAATTATCTTTCAATAATCCGACCCTTTAGGATTGTATCCTTCCTGACTCAAACTACTGGGTTGAGGGTAACGTCACCTTCAAAAGAGGGGCCTACTACAATAACCAAGGTAATCTCTTAAAAAGTGCAAAAGTGCGGAAATAATCAAAGGTTACACTATACACGAGTCGGAGCCAAGTGATTCATCTTGTCTATCTGTTTTTATTTATTTTTATTTTTCAGCATTTTAGATAGTTTTTATTTTTCTAGTTTAAAAACATTTTTCTAATTTTTTGATTTGATTAGACGTTGAGGATAAACCGGTACTAAAATCTCTTGTGTCCTTGGACGACCTCGGTATCTTGACAACACTATACTACGCTCACGATGGGTGCACTTTCCCATATGTGTGTTTGTGTTAGTAAAATATCGTTTTTTATAAATTTAAACTTGACTAACGTGTAAAAAAGGGCTTAAAATATACTTAATTCCATATACACACCAACCCGCATCAGTTATAAAAAGGAACATTGTATATGTTCAAAGATAACACGGGTAAAACTAATAATTGTTAATAGCCAATTAAATAAAGTTTTACCAATTCAAATAAATCAAGATATTACTTACATGGGACGTTAGGTGGTAATTATAATAAGGTCATGTGTACCATGTGTTGATCGTTTACTCTGGCCAAGTAAGTAGTGAACACATGATACCATGAGCTTCTTATAATGAGCATAGTTATGTCCGATGTGGTAAGGTCGAGACGAAAAAAAAAGTTAAAAGAACCTTGGGGTCAAGCAATTTTATGGGCATACTCGTATAAATGGTTTTTGAGGGAACCATAAAAACGATGAATGGAGCGCATAGAAATAAATGACCCAAGGGAATTCGTGAAATAGGTCATTTTGAACGAAAGAGCCATAGTTGACAGAAAGGGCATGTAAAAACCAAATTGTAAATGACCCGCGAGGTCATAGAAACGAAGGTATTACCCATACACAAAAACGATCGAAGTCATTGACTTTGGTCGTAGTAAAGAAAGGATGATGATGTTAATCATCATTTAGAATTTATAAGACCATCAAGCATGGTCACCTAAATAATAAAGGTTTGGCTAAATAAAGCGGTGGATTTCGCTAAGACAACCAAACAAGTCAAAACGAAGTCTTAATGCATACCTAAAGGGTTGCATTAATAATGACTTCGGTAAATCACCCGGTAGATGGGTAGGAATTTAAACACATGCGTAAACCAAGAGACGGGAACGCGGATTGAAAGTCAAAGGACTCGAATTATGAGTTATGACTAAAGGACTATAAAATTTCGTAAATAGAAATTTAGAATAAATATGTTCAACTATTTTGGGGTTGAACGGGTTAAATAGAGAACAAAGTTTGACTGTTCACAAGTGATGGATTTCACATGAATAAGTCAAACGGGTTGAATACAAAGTAATGTCGGATGGCATAAGAAAATGATTGTGGATACAGACTACAGTCACACTTAACGGATTTCAAATGTGAAAACAAATGATTTCCAAATATAAAAAGAATGATCTACAGGATCATCATAACCTTCGAGTTATAAACAGTTTAAAGGTCTACGGGACCAAAACGACCTCGAGTCATGAACACAAAGAAATGAATTATAAGGGCCTTGCCTTATTGAGGTGAAAGCCTAAAGAAATAGCCCACGAGGCTAAGTGAAAGAACCTATTGGTTACTTAGACAAAGCGAGGGAACCAGTCGAGAATCCCCGCGTAAAAACAAAGACTGTAAAAGAATAAATTCTTAACTGTCTATATCCTGGTATAGATAATTGACAAAAGTTAAAGAGAAGATGTTAAACTAAAACTTCAGTTTTAGTAAGAAATAACGTTTTTACAAATATAAAATCTGATAGTAATTGAAATTTATAAATGTTACAGATACAGGTCTATACACTGACAGGTGCAAGAAGATATATTAAAAAGAAATATTCTCGAAAATGAAAGGTTGAAATAAACTTAAACATGACGATCACGGTTAAGAAAAGTAATGTGAAGTATAATCACATCGTAGTCGAGCAATGGGTATAAAGTAACTGGACTAATAAGTCTAGTCAGTAAGATCGGTTAAGGTCGAAATTCAAATTTAAAGAATTTGTTTAATACGCTTTTACTATAAGATTAGCGTGGAATAAACAAAATCAATAGATTTACATGATCAAGTGGCCAAATTGGCGACTCGGTCAAGTAAACAACAAAGGTATATAGATACAAGAGATAAAAGTGACACTGATCACCTATTTTGAGGGATCATAAGGCTATAAGTTCACAAACAAAGGAGTTTGTTTGTTAAAAGTGAAAGATTTCACTAAAGACCTCTGAACAGGTTAAAATAACGGATTCATGAAGAGTCCGAAAGTATAAAAACAATGGATTTCGCTAAGTTAACCAAACCGGTTGAAATAACGAAACCTCTTTAAGGGAGGTTGTTGGTGCATACATCTGTCGACTTCGTCTTGTATCGAGTCTTAGATTGCATTGTATAGATTAGGGCACGTTTTACGAGAAAAACAGGAGAGTGTATGTGTATTAGTAGCTGATTTCGCTCCTATGTGTCTTAGAGGTGATTTTGCCCGAAATCACACCTTATGATTTCGCTCCTAGCAGCCAATGTAGTCTCGGGCGAAATCAGCGCCCTATATATAAGGTCTCCTGAGCGAAATTAAGTAATGACTGCCTTGTATTCCACGCCGAACTGCTGCCGGTGTGAAGACTGAGTGTAATTGTTGTCAAATCAATACAATCAGTAGTTAAAGTGAAGAATCAGCTGTTTCTAAGTCAATTACTTGTTTTCCGCACCTGTAATTGATCAAAGCTCCTCTGACCGACTCATTCGGGTCAACATCGCGATCCTACAGGGGTAGACTTGTAACACCCCGAAAACGGGTTTGGTAATCATACCACATTAATACTAAATGACGGGTAAAGTACCGTTAGAGGAAAACGTAAACCGGTGAATATTAGGATATAAATAAATAAACCTAATATTAAATAAAAAAACGGTATAAAGGCTCTTGAGGAAATAAAGTTTATAAAAGGTCCGAGTTAGCGGGACATAAAATAAAGTGAGTTATAAATTCTCCAAACCCACTAAGTTAACTAGGAATGTTTAACCTGGTTAACAAGTGGGAATATTGTTAGAAATAAGTAGGTTGTGCCCTACTTAATAACTAACCAAACAAGAGGGGCCATATTCATTAAGTTATAAAAGAAACTTAAAACAAAACACACACACTTAGTGTGTGTTCTTGGATCGACATCAGGAAGCTCCCAGGAGCTTCAAACCCTAATTCTCACATAATCATCAAATTGAAGGGCCAAATGACTTGCAAATTCACAATTGAACGTGAATTAACGATCACCCAAGCTAGGGGATTATAAGGTATGTCAAATTTTGATGATTTGTGAAGTTATGAAATTTGAATAATCATCATAACCGCGAATTATGTATGAAATATTGAAGCTATGGCTGAATTAGTGATGTATACTTGCTTTGGAACAAAACCCTAAGTGAAAATTGTACATATGATGCTATGAATTGAATGGTTATATGATTTACCACACTAGGATAAGTGGGTTTTAATCATGTGATGAAGTTGTTGATATAATTTTGATTAGGATCATCATATCTGATATTAATAAGATGATACTTGAACAATTTAGGTGTTTAAGTATATAAATTATACTTACTAAGTAATGAGTTTAGTATGATAAGATGAAAGAATCGATGATATGTTCATATTGAATGATGTATGATATTGTTATGTGTTAAAAATGATCAAAGTTGTGTGAAATTGATGAAATTTGATTACAAGAACTTGATTGAATAAGTAATTAAACCGGTAGCATAAGAATGATGCTTACCGGATATTGACAAAGTAATAAAACGAGTAGTTGATCTACATCGTGTAATTACTTCCGTCAATAGGTAGTTTGACTTTTAAAAGTCAAAATGACCAATTATATGATCAAATGATAATTTTGACATAAAACCCGTAAGATGGAGTAGTTGTGATTGATAATGACTAATTTAACTATCTTACGATTTATGATGATAGTTTGACGCTTGACAAGCTAGGTGGAAGCTTGGGAATGAAGCGGGTCAAACGAATCAAGTATGAAGAAAAAAACTAATTTGGAGGCAAGGTAAGTATAGCTTACACTATTCTTAATTCGTAGAATATTCTCTTATCATATTAATTATGAATAAGATAAATAAGCAATTGAAGTATACTGTTCCGACGTGTGGTCGTACGAAACAAGATAAGTGAAATGATTTATAAGTAAAATGACCGTACGGTGTAAACCTGAGCGAGTCATGTAGTGGAGATGGTAATAAATACCATCTTGCAAAGATAAACGGTCATTTAGATCAAACGGGTCAAAAGGTGAAAAATATCACCCTTTGACGATATCGACTAATTACTTTGTCGAGTATATGATTACAGGAACAAATATCGAATGGATATTTGCATCGCTAATACTTAGCGGTTATTAAGCAAATCATTAAATGGGTCAATATATTGATCCGAGCCAGGTATGTGTAATAGTTTAACTACTCATTTAGAACTTAAGGTTCAAGGAGAGTTAAATAAGGTCAAAAATGGACATTTGGTTATCTTTTTAGGTAAACCGAATGATTTAAATTATAGTCATTGTGCATACTATGTGTAATGCTTCACTCATTTACGATAAATAATAAAGAAAAAGGCCATAAATAAACCTAAGGACCCGTCCATTATTCTTTTTATTGATATGTTCGTTCAAACAAGATCATAGTTTAATATGTGAGATTTTGGGTCAATATGCCCTTCAAAATCATTCATCGTAAATGAAAGGCTTCAATGGACCAAAATGCCCTTGATCGACAAATCAAGCAAGCGACCGTTATGGGTTGTTTAGAAATAAGTCATTTAATCATATAAATATTTGGAACAAGTATAAAAGTGAAAGGTATGATTCTTGTAAGTCAAATGCATATAAATATTTGGAACAAATATAAAAGTGAAAGGTATGATTCTTGTAAGTCAAATGCCTTAAAATGCGGTTTGCCGTAAAATGATAAAACTCGGGATATATTGATCACCACATTAAATCCACCACAATTATAGTTGTGGTGGAAGATTAATTGATAAATAATGTGGAAATAAGATGCTAGAAGTAAATGAGCATGAATTATGCGGAAAAAAATGCTTAATTACCCTTAACGAGTCAAAATAAGCATTTAAGTTAAAAAAACGGGTTTAAGAATGCATATAAACCCAGGAATTTAATCTAATACGATAGACAACATTGAATTTATAAGGTTCATGAGAAACTAATAGAAACAAACAGGTTTGTTTGATATATATACGAACGGGTCAAAACTTAGTAAATACATTTTAAGCCGAAGGCTTAAAAGTCTAAATTTTTGTTAATCCGGATGTTGGATTTTAACTCCATATTATGGAGAATGAATTTACGATCACGTAGGAAGAAACGGATCGTAAAACGGATCAATAACGACCAAGTTATGGCCGTTTTCGTAAAACTGAGTTTGGCTGGGAAATATGCAGACCTGAACCAAACTTACTGTCGAGATAGGGTCCTCGCGTCGCGCGACGGAGAACCCCAAACGTGGTCGCGGCACGCGACGACTAAACATATACACCATCGCGGCACGCGGCGGGTGTTAAATCCAGCAAAAACTGTTGCTGAGTTGTTTTTACGCTACGGATCCGTTTTCATACGTTATAAACTTCAATAACTAATGTTTATGACCAGTTTCGTTATAGAGACCAAGCAACCGGCGTTGTACGCGACGGGTTAAAATCTAGCGATGATTATAATCTATTGTTTTGAGTTATGGTTTTGTTTAAATACTTATAAATTCCGTATAACTAAAACATTTCATGTTTTTATGAAATGCAGGTATAATGTAACGTACCGGAAGACGATCAAGCTCAACAAAGAACCGGACACGATCAAGAATCAAGCTTCTGCTAATTGTTTCGTCGTCATGTTTTAAACGGCGAATGCATTTTCAAAACGTTAGAATGTTTTATTTATTAAAATGTTTTAACAAACACGTATTTTAAGTGTATGTTTAATCGTAACTACACTATTATTGTCGGAAATTATATGATAATTGTATAAAATGGACTAAGGGTCTTAATTTGATAGATCATAGTTAGTAAAATAATTTCAAAACCAAAAGAAAAAAAATCATACTTGAACGAGGAGAAGGATGATAACATCCATCTTTGTTGTCTCCACATAACTCACACCAATACAGAGAGGACGTTGCAGGGATCAGACATGTATATACAAAGAGTGTTAGTATCAGAGTTTGATGGTTCCCAGGACCATGTTGAATGAGGAGAAGGATGATAACATCCATATTTGTTGTCTCCACATAACTCACACCAATACATGTTTCAAAGAACTAGTAAATGAATATATGAACTTGTATACTAACCGAATGAATAACAACTTGAAAGTAACTTCCATAGGAGCCTTCAATCGATCAGAACATGCATATATACAACTGTATATCGAAACCTTATTTATACTTGTGAACCGTTGTGTTTTTGGAGAGAGACGTCGATTGGAATCGACATGTTGTGCCACGATAACCGCCAAAACATTTATATCTCCATACACGCACCGATTCACATGTTGAGCCCAAACTAAACAAGAAACATAAAAATAAATTGTTCGACCCATTCAAAACTATAAACAAAAACGGAACTTGCTGCTGCGTTTCTTGTATTCGGACACGGATTGCTTTGATTATAAATTCAAGAGAGCATGAGGGCACAGAAGCTTGTTTAAATATATTTTTTTCATTTCTTTTTATTTTTGGTTTCTTTAAAGTCTTATTTCCTACCCTATATTACACAACAAACAGAGAGTTAAAGAAAAATTAACAGAAACTTAAAAACAAACCTAATAAAAAAGGAGTCCTACTTTTTTTTGGTGTTTTACACCTGTCTACCCTAAAAGATATTGAACAAAGAATTTGAACTACAACAGTCTTTATACATGCTGTGTCTCATCTTCCTTACTCAACCCGACAAACGAGGGAACTCATTTTCATCCATTAGCGGTAAAGAGGTGTTCATGGAGACTCGGCCAAAAGACCCAAACACAAGTCTCCTTTCTTGTCTAGGCACCTGGCTGGGTGCACTAGACTTTCCATGACCTTGTGAGGACTGCGGGTCTGGACTATTACTGGTAGAACCCAAAGACGAGCCTACTTCAAAAGTTGGTCCATAGCCCCAGTTCAGCGGATGGACAAGCAATCATGGCACACGACCCCTTCCACTTGCTCTCCAGGACGGGCCCTACAGAATCGTGAATTTATCATTAATAATATTAAAATAAAGACATTGAAACGCATCTTTGTTTTTGGACAACTAACGCGAGCCAACCCACAAGAAATAAAAATGTATGGACATAGATAAATTCAACATACCATAGGAGGCCTGCTCAATGGGCTAGTTCGGTGAATCGGTTGATTTGGGACAGGAAGCATTACCGAACCATTAATTGCGTATGATTTACCAGCCAGCCAACCGATGATGCTCATGACCAGCTGCGTAACGAAAACCTAGAGTACATTGGCTGGATAGAAGACTCCTCAGGTTACCATTAAAATCTCCTAAGAGGTCTGCCAAATTTAAATTATCACTGTCAAGATTAGCATTCAGATCATGATCATCTGAGTGAATGTCATCTTCATCGAAGCAATCAGTTAACAAAGAGTCGAATGTTAACCACGGCCTGAGACCGAATTTAGATATGTGATACCAAAGAAGTTCTTGATCCTTTCTTCGATTTTCTCCATCGGTAATTCCAAAATCTCAGCAAGCGTACCAGCACCAAGACGTAAAGCAAGCTTTATACGTAAACAGTTTCCTGTAAGATTCGTATATTTATAATGTTTAAATTACAAACAAGGTATTTAAATTTGTATAAATTAATAAGATTTCGAAATTTCTAATCTACCCTCTTTTGTGTTAGCTTTTTTTCGGTCTGCTATCCATTATATACATTTTAAGTGTGATTTTTTCGAACCATCTTTATCTATTTGTTTAACTGTTTTTCTGTATATTAATGTGACATCAATTTATTAACTTTATGTGTTACATGGTATGGAAAGATCACATATTTGATATGGTGAAAAGTTTCCATGAAATACTTGCTCAACTCAAATAATTTTATCACTTACCAAAATTAACGCTTCGCCCAAGATTGTTATCTGTTTTCAGCGGATCAATGATGTTAACAACCTTCCGTATAAAAGGTGGGCTATTTTCCGCAGGTATCTTACAAGGCACGGTGTACAAGTTTATGAGTTCCCTAAGAAATTGTCCACCGAATAAGGCATGATGGGTGGGATTCTCAACTACACAAAATGAGAGTTAGAATAAGAAAACAAGTATATGGATATTACTCAAATAATGAACTTCATAGAGGTGTATGGCATATACATTCGTTATTAATTATGCTATGACAAATAGTTTTGGATTGATTTTGTTGTTTAAGTTGTGATAAGTAGACAATGAGTTTTTTGAATGCTTGAAAACAAAATAATTAGGTAATCACTTTTAAAACGCAATGCCAAACACACCAATTTTAATGATTTCTTTCTTACCAACTATTTCAGGCATTAAAGATAAGTTAACCGCACCATCAATACTCATGCCGAATTTATCCCAGTTAAATTTGTTGTAATACTCCAAGAACATGTAAAGAACCTAGAATTTGGCACAAAGAAACCAAAAATTGTGAGCTTATATGAAGTTAGAAAAACCGACTTCTTTTTCACAAGGTTTGAAAAGATTACCATCAGGCAAGAGATGCATTATACATACGGAATATGTATAGAACTAAAGTTTCCAAAGCATATGTAGATAGGAGGCCATACATCACATCCATAATATGGCTTTCATAGTAACACCATGATTTTATCAAGATGATACTGCGTTTGAACAAATGGTTTCTACCAATAAAGTGATCCCCCTGCATTAGTCAATATACAAACGATCATGATCATACCTGCTCAAGAAAACACAGTGCACAAAGACCACTCAGCTGGTTGAAGGATATATCAATTGTAATGTCGTTAACGACACACTTAACTAGTTTCACCTGTCATTGGAAACGTTATAGCAAAAAATTATCAAAATGATCAAGATTCTTAACATTTAAAAGACCACCTTTTATATGTAACATAACACTATAATGCAAAGCTTATTCATACTATATTATATAATAAACAAAACTTATTCACTTACAAGCATAATATATATGAAATCCAATGCTAATCTAATACTAACATGAGGCACATGTTCTTAATATTCTCAATATTATATAGAGCATCAATGAATCGGATGTCTTTTAGCCTGTATTCATCATTTCCATTCCACTCTTCAGCCAGAAGAGCATGATAAATGTTAAGAGGCAAATTACGCGAGTCAGGAACACTAATAACCGTCAGGTCAATATTGCCCTCAGGGAGATACGTTTTGAGTGGCACAAAACCGTACTGCACGACCTACAAGTATAAAAACTAGTTAAACCAAAATTTGTTACAAAAATAATCAATTCTTCAATTTATCATAGCATTTAGCAAGAAACTCTTAGACTATCCTCATTCACAACCTAACTCAACCCAACTTTTGATTAAAAAAAAAAGCTAATTTCTCTCCCTTCCACATATACAACCTAACCCAAGTCAATTTTTAACACACATTCACAACCCAACCCAACCTAATTTTTTATTAAATAAATGTAACACATGGTTATTATTTATTGTATTAAAAATAATAATATTAGAAACAGTTATTTTATTTCAAACAATTAAAAGTTATTTATTTTTAATATAAAAATTAAAAAGTTAATCCGTCAATATATATAATATACTAGAATATATTTTTTTCCAGCAAACTCCGTTTTTAATAAAGTTTATATGGTAATGTTGACAAAATTTTTAAGAAATACGGTGTATTTAGTGTTTGTATTAAGTTTATACATTACAAATTATTTGAGTTATTAAATTATTGAATGAATTATAAGTTTTGTCCTTTATCTTTATACCAAATTTTAGACGGTGTCCTTTGCCTTTAAAATTGATTAGTTTTGTACTTTATCTTTCAAAATGTTGCATGTTATGTCCTTTCGCCTTAACCGAGTTAATTCTTTTTGGTAAGTCAGATCACAAAAGGATAGTGTAGTCTTTTTGCCTATTTATTTAAAAGTGTTATACTATTTATTTTTATACCCATTTATAAGTTTTCCTTCAATTTTGAGTAATCAAGTTTTACCCATTTATAAGTTTCCCTTCAATTTTGGGTAATCAAAATCATCGTCAACAGCAGCTTCATATCTAGAACTTGGGCTTTCTTAAGATGGGGTAATATGGGGGTTTTAAATCAAAAACATTTGAGTTAGATTTACCAAATGGGTCAAGCTAGAGTGCATACTTCAAAGGATGATGATTCTCAAGGTTCAGAGGGCCAATAGAAGTTGTAGATGAGTTGTTTCAGATTATGAATCGTGATGGTCAGATCTACTTGGTGACGGCACCGCTGAATCGCCATTACAACCTTCAGCCCATTCTTCTGTATAAATCTCCGCCATTACGACCTTCGGCTTGCTCTCCGGCGTGACGGAACCGCTTATAGATATGAGCTCCGTGATTGAAATCATACCTTCACCGATAGCGTCAAACTTCCAGAAAACCTTCTTGTAGTCGTTTGTGTCATTATTTTGTAGTGACGAACTAGAGTTCCAGCTATGGTCATAGGTGATGGTGGTGGTTGGTGGTTAATGCCCGGTGGTTGGGGATATAGATAGCAGGCTGAAGTTAGGAGAGAAGAGGGCTTTGAAATGGAGTGTGAATTGTCGCAGGTTACTAAAGACAAATTAGGGTTTTCAAATGGGATTGATTTGGGGAAGAACAGGGTTTTGTTATGATATATAATATTTTTTTCTTTTATATGTATTTTTAAAGAATAGGGTGAAAAGACAATTTTACCCTCATACGCATTGCACATGACCAGATTTAACAGAAAAATTTAACTGGGTTAGGGCTAAAGGACAAAACGTGTATGATTTGAAAACATAAAGTACAAAACTCGTCAATTTTGAACATAAAGGACAACGCCTGAAAATAGGAATAAAGATAAAGGACAATCCTTGAAATTCACTTTTATCTAAAAGCAACACCGGATTGAACATGTGACAAAAATCATGGCAACTAGATGTTTAAAAACTTTAAATCAAGCACAAAACATATGCAACACACCAGACCAAACTTTAACCCTTGGGTTTTATCTCCAAACCATCCAACACCGGGAGGGTGAGGCCATAGCCTCCGGTAACGTTTACAGCTATGGTCGGATGTGACGCTTGATGGTGTGATAATTCGGGTCCATAGAGACGGCGATGATTGATGGTTGTGAGGAGGCAATTCCGGCGGTTTCAGATGTGGACTTCCAGCGAATGAGTTAAACTTGATAACCTTCTTATGGTAATGGTCCTTCAATTCGAAGGCTGTGAAGGTGGTGGCGTTCCCATTAGAGACCAGAACAGAGGAGATTGTGTGTCAAGAATTGTACTTATCTAAACTTATTGGGGGTGTCAAGACTGTGGAGGTGAACCTGCTGGTGATTTGATGAGAGATGAGGAAGAAAGGGGATAGAGAGTGGGGGTGTGAGTTAGAATTTTATATTTCAATAGATTATAAGGGCATTATAGTCATTTCATACCCACTTAACTGAGAAAAATAACCTACATCCGCATCAGGGGCTATCCGAGAACTAATTTGCAAAAGTTGGGAACTATAGCTATAATGTTGAAAATGTAGGGACTAAAGGTGAAATCGGAGCAAACCACAGGGACTATCCTCGCACTTTTCTCTTAATTAAAACGTGAAAAATTAAAAAATCTTGTATTGTCGCCTAACAAAATTGGATTCCACACAATTTGGAGTAGGTTAATAGATATTATTTGAGCTATTCATATGGAAACGGTCCTCACATACGTGAACTCACCAACCTTTGTGTTGACACTTGATTTTTATATGTTCTTCAGGTACATGAGTTTGGCTTCGGGATTTTGGCATATCTTGTGGTAGTTGATGCAAGTCATAGACAACTTTTAAAACTATTTGGGACCAAGTGTACTAAGATCCATAAGGATCAAACAACTATATTAGTGTTGTGGTTATGTTTTAACTTTAAACTTATGTTTTAATTAAGTTGTGTGTCCAAAATTTATATTGCCTCGTCCACTAAGATACTTATGGGTACCAACCTTCGTCACCGACACATTTTTATTTCCGCTGCGACGTTTTTAGGGTGTGACAGGACCAGTGTGGTTAGTGGCGTGTGTATATATATATATATATATATAGGCTGCTAGAATGAGAACCACCTCGAGTTGTAAGAACCGCGAGAACTACACCCCACGGGTGGGCGTTCACCATGATTTTTTTTTACAACTAGATGTGTGTATTATAAACACAGCCGTAAAAAAAAAATTTAAACGTCGCGGCCGAGGGGGTAGTTTTTTACACCACAAGTTTGGTGTTTTTAATTTTTTTCTTTTTTCTTTTTTTTTCACCAAACTTGTGGTGTAAAAAACTACCCCCTCGGCCGCGGCGTTTAAAATTTTTTTTTACGGCTGTGTTTATAATACACACATCTAGTTGTAAAAAAAAATCATGGTGAACGCCCGCCCGTGGGGTGTAGTTCTCGCGGTTCTTACAACTCAGGGTGGTTTTCATTCTAGCGGCTCCCTATATATATATATATATGTATGTATATATATATATATGTATATATATATATATATACTAGCCGTTTACCCGCGCGATGCGGCGGGAAACATATCATTTAGGTTGGTGAGTTTAGGGCTATATACGGGGCGGTTCTCGTTTTCCAGTTAATTTATCAGTCGTCCCGTGATATATTGTATAGTACTTATTAGTTTTCTTAACCGCCAGCAAGTTTAACTGAACCGATTACTAAAAATAACCCATTTGTAAACCTCTCCTATAGGATCTGTATGCAAGAAATGAAGAATGTAATTATTATATTATCAATCCATAACATCACATTGCGCCAGTTGCCTTTTTTGGTTTTGAAGTTTTGCCACCAAAATTTGGTTGGTGATTAAAAGTGGCTTCTCAACTTTTTTATTCTTTTAAAGTCAGTTTTTCCTCTCAAGTTTTAAAGTTGTTAATTTTGACCTCTACTTTTTAAAAACTTTATAAAATATCACTTTAACTTCCTCGACTTTCTAATAGGTGTCAGTATACGTTTGAGTTTGTATACTTTGTACGTTACGTAAGTCACTTCTTATAAATTTGTTATTTTTGTTTTACGTTTTTCCTCCGTTTTGGTCGCCGTTGGTTTGCTGCCTAACACGTTTTTACGCCTCCTCTCATAAAGATGGTAGTGCAGTTTTACGGCCCCCGCCCCGCAACGCGGGGGGCTAAATTCTAGTTGTGATCATTCAAAAGCATAGTCAACTTTTAACACACAAAATTCAACCCCAAGCACCGCCATCCCAAGTTTAAAAGGGAGTAGCCCACTTGGTAGAGGCTTTTGTCTCTTAGTGGGAGGTCTTGGGTTCAATCCCAAACAAAGAGTAGATTAGTATTTATTTGGTGTAATTTAGGAGTATGTAAGATTTGCCATTCAAAAAAAAAATTAAAAAATCTTTCAAAGCTAAATGTTTGTAACAAATATTTCTACAATATCCCATCACATTTATCCATGCCATTTTTATCTACACACTGCAATGCTGATTTTTATACATATAAAAATTATATTTTCAAACTATGAGTTCCTTAAATGCACAAATTCTACTTTGCAAATCATTGAGTTGCTGAAAATCGTAATAACATTTTGGTTTGAAATACAAAATTATATGGACTGTTCATACTCATAATTTTAACAATGTCTTTTGACGATAAAACAGACCTAGTCATATGGCCCACTAATATAAATTTTGCATGAGATTAACTGTTATTTTTTTCATCTAATAATTGTACTATGTTTGGGAATTTTGACAATTGGGATTGTGTGTTCTGCTTTGAACTATTGGCACTTTGGCAGGTCTAATGTAAATAAATACAAAATCAATTCCAAGACAGGAGAATAAGATTAAATTGGACTTAAATATCAATAATAATGTTTAAGACTTTTCATAAACTATATAATTATTTTATATTATATTATACTAAAGAATATAATAGAACACACAGCTGCGGGTTACCATACAATTGTGGGTTAGATGTCTCAGTTACTGCTAGTCAGTTACAGCTAGTCACGGGAATCTGATACAACCGAACCCACAAAAAACAGACCAAGACAAAGAATCACAAAGGATAATATCTATAACTTGGGTTATTTTTTTATCTCTTTATCGTTCTGCAATTCAAAAACCAAAATAAAGCTCAATTTATAAAACTAAAGCTTTTTTCTCTACACAATGGGTTCATATAATGTATACAAGGTAAACTGAAATTTAGTTATGAATATCTGCAAGCTTGATTTATTACATACATAATAAGCAACCAGTACACCAAGAACTGATAGGGTACATACTTCCCATGGATCATTTCAATATCTTGATGGATGTTTTTAATTGTTTTCTTTCCATGAACCCGAACTTGCTAGGTCCCGTTAGCCAGACTGATGACCTGAACACATGCTGACCCAAAAAAACCAAATGAGCCAATTTTTAAAACAGTCTGTTTTCGTTCGTACGCATGTTGGTCGAAACCCACGACTTGTTGCCCCAGCAGATGGTCTGAAGCCGTTCTGCACAAACTAAACTGGCCACTTTTTAAAACAGTCTGATTTTAGTTGTATACATTTTGGTTAAAACCAGCTACACCACAAGCAACTTGAGGTTTTACGATACTTGGTATATACCTAATGCACAAGTGAATTTATAAGATATCATCGTATGAAATTGTTATTCAGATAACTTCATACGGTATTCCCAGTAATTAAAGCGCACCAATGGTATTTTTTCGAACCTTGAACATATAGTTTTCAACGACACCCGTATCAGCAACATCTTGCAAAATAGCATCAGCAGCTTGCCTTGTAGCGTAAGCAAGGGGAAGACAAGTGTATGCATGAAGAAAAGTAGCAGGGTTCCTGATACAAATAGTTATTCACTTTAAGTCATCGAGATGATTTAAAACAAAAATTCATGTTGACATGTTTTGTAAGTGCTATAAACAAAAATTCATGATATGTGGTAGAACTTTCTTAATTCGATCACTCTGGATATTTACGAGAAAAATAACAAGTAATTTGCCATTGTAATCAATTTTAAAACAAACTGATGTACTAAAGTTGTAATAAATTTAGTGTTTTAAAGGGTACAGGTACCTTCTGTTTCTCAAGTGCTTGTAACTGCACATGAAGTTCTTCAATTTTTCTTAATGATAAATCAGTTTCATCCAAGAGTGTCTTAGCAGAAGTTGTGTAAATTTCCATTTGTATCTTTGTATCTGTTCTAAAACTTCGATGAACAGATTCTTTCTTTCGGATTTCCTCTTCCTCATTTCTTCTAGTTCCGGAAGAATGGCTCTGAGCTCTGCCTTTAGGCTCTTCGTGTTTTGATCAGACTGTAAAAATAGCACATTATGCAACCTAACTAAAGAACCGATTGTTAACAACTTAACATTGTTTCAATTATGGTCATTTACTTATTTTTTAAGGTGGATGGTATGCGTTTACCATGGGTCAACCAAACCCAATGTGATTGACCCAGCCAGTTTCAACAAGTAGTTTAAAATGACCCATTTAAACCCGCACCTGTTTTGACCCTTTACCCAACTCACCAATTTCATTTCAAAAAATATTATTAAAAAAAACAAAAAACAAATCATTCTTTGTTAGTCAACCAGTACAATTCGGGTGTGAACAAATGTCTATACCGCCTGCGGCGAAACCCAGCCGCCATCACCACCTCCGTTTGTGGGTGTAGTATCTGTAATATGTAACAAAATAAATTCCATAACATAAAGATCTTCAATAGCAGTTCCAAAGTGAATCATATTGCAAATCTAAAGGAGTGCTTCTTAAAATTCTGAAATTGCAATAATAAGTTTTTAATGCTTTGATAAACACTTATGTGATTCATATGAGCTACAATTAAGCTGAACACCTTAAGAGTAAACTGTATTTAGTTATTTACCCGTTTCTCTAACCTTAGCTGAAAAAACTTCAATTTCCATCCAAACACTTATACCACCCATTTTGTCTCAACTGATAACTTATACCACCCTTTTCATCACAAATATGTCCTTTTAATTCAAATACCCACAAATCATAACCAGTTAAACAAAATGACTCATTTAAACTAAAAATCCATCCCAAACTGAGATCTGAGAACAATGTAAGTACCTTTAGGGATCTCCATTCAGAAACCATTCATTTTGATGATGCAGTATCGCCTACGCCAACTGGTGAAACCTAGATCTGCAACTTTAGAGCAAAAAGAAAAAATCAAATTCGAGATCTGAAGCTTGTGACCTAAACAAATAAAAAAGAGGTCGTCGGACATACCTCAGTTTGTCGGAACATACCTCAACCACCATCTAAAACCGGAACTCGTCTCTATTGCCACCGATCGGCTTGAGAATTATACCACCGGAACCGTAGTCGTCGGATTTAACGCTACACACCACGCCGTCTTTAGATCTTGTGAAATCTTGCTCATACATCACCGATTGGCAGACCAAACACCCCCTAACAATAATAATCATTCATTTAGCATAATAAAAAAGACATTGAGTAGAATAGCGGCCATACCTTGCTCATACGTCACTGATTGGCAGATCCAAGCCCTTAACCACCTTCAAACTCAGTCGATTGGGTGTCGTATAGAGAGAGATTCGCTGATCTGGTGTCATTGAGAAAGCCAGATCTTGCATTTGCATCGCCAAGAGAAACCCTAGATCTCCTTTTGAATCGCCTGGAGATAAAGCAGCTCGATGGGGGCGGATAGAATGGTATGAGAATGAGAAACCCTAATTGTGTACCCCGGGTGTGTTTTTTTTTTTGAGTGAAGGGCATAATTGGGATTGTAAATTATATTGTGCTTTAGAGGGTTGTATAACATGCTTTAGGGGTGTTTAACTGAAATTCATATGACCTTAAGAAGTCCTTTGGATATGCTTATTAATATAGTATAGATGTATGTATATATATATATGTGTACGTATATATATATATATATATATGTATGTATATACATATGTATATATATATATATATATATATATATAAAGATCAACCAGTTAGTGGCGTTCATAACCTAAATGCCCCTACGCCTGTAAAAAAAACTCCCCGCCTTCACCACCACGCCATGTCGACACCACTACAAGGGATGGTGTTCCTGACGTGAAAGAGCCTCCACGCCTACACCATATGATCTTATAATCTTACATCTAACCGTTATTTTTATTTTACGACTTCCTCTTGTATTTGTTAATTCTGAAAATATCTATTAAATACCTATTTTGCTTCAAATATTATGTTACAAATAATTTTGTTAATATATATAGATTTTTTATTGTATGTGTTTTTTTTATTAACGTATTAATTTTATCCCATAAGTCAATATGCTTCGCCGGAGGGTGCCTATACCGGAGAAACTCCAAGGTCGAATCACAAAATTCTTTGTTACAAACCTACCAGACAGATGCAGATGCAGTGGCTTTGATCTATCAGAGTATGTTCGAAAACATGGCGAAATTTATGATCTATACATTGCACGGAAGAGGGATAAGGAAGGTAACAGGTTTAGTTTTGTCTCAATGTTGGACGTGAAAGATAGGTCGGAAATGATGAAGAATCTGAGCAGCATATACGTATGGGGGACTTCCGCTTGAAGGTTAATGTGGCATTGTTGTCTTTAGAAGACAGTGAGATTGGACAGAACCCGAACGAGGCAAAGAAGAATGGTGTTTCTGATAGGAAGGAAAAGAGAGGAGGTTATTAAGGGTGGAACACTAATAACATGTTTAATGTTGGAGGCCGATCGTTCAAGGAAACACTGACTGGAAGGAGGGAGGATAACAATGGTAGTTGTGTGGTTCGAGTAGATGATAGAATCAACGTGTACTGATGTGTGTAAAATGCAACATATAAAACACATCAATTAAGGTATAAAACTAACCCTTTTTAAGTACTAATGTTGGAAAAAGAGTGTTTTTGTCTTCCTTTTGTATTTTCAGGATGAAATGAGCTCAAAATCACAAAAGAAGCAAAAAGACCCCTAATTCTACCATAAATACAAGAAAAGGAACAAAAGTGGACTGCCCGGACCCTCAACGGCACCTCCCAAGACAAAGAGAAGAAAACAGAGTCTGAACACGCCCCGTGTCCAGCGAACACGGGGGCGTGCCCAGGAAGCAGCAGATAAGACAAACCAGTAGAAGCTTCTATTGCTGGGCACGGGGCCGTGTCCAGCGAGCACGGGGGCGTGTCGAAAGTACAGCAGGCGTATTAATTGTAATTCGCAATTACAATTAATGAAGAGAGAGAGTGTCAGACGGGCACGGGGCCGTGTCCAGCGGACACGGGGCCGTGTCCAGCCTTCTGTCCAGCCTATAAATAGATGAGCTTGGTTTCATTCTCTCTCATCCCTTGGCACACCACCTCTCTCACACCTCATCCACCACCCACCACCACCATAACACCATCATCCACCACCATCATCCATTGTCCATCGTAGAGTGTGTGAGTCGTCTCGGGATCCAAGATTGATCGTAAGAGTTCTTGACAATCAAGGCCATGTTTGCCTAAGTCTCTTACATCACTTGGTGAAGACAAGTGTTTAGTATAATACTTTTTATTTTTAATCTTTTGCACTTTTTATTTGGTTTTGTATTAATGACTTTAATAACTAGTTACTTATGTTGAAGGTGATCTTTCCTTATCGTTTGTCCGTGGTGTCTTGGCATTATTTTACTGTCTATATAAAATAAAAGATTTTCACCATTCATATCTCCACGGTCTATATGGAGGTATGTTGGCTACCTGGTCGGGGGTTAAGGGAACGGTTTGGTAAGGGTCTTGCCCTTGTTCAGCGTTTAGAGGTCCTGCTTGGGACCTGGGTCAAATTTAGTAGGATCTCCTTCAATGCCCATAGGTATTGGATGGCGGGGATCCAAACTCTTTGACCCCCTCATAAGTTAACTACTATTAATACTATAACCCGGCTATTTAGGACTGTATCCCTGCTGACTCAGACTACTTAGCCGAGGGTAACGTCACCGCCAAAAGCGGGGCCTACCACAATTTGCATTAATAACTTAATTCATTATCTTTCAATAATCCGACCCTTTAGGATTGTATCCTTGCTGACTCAAACTACTGGGTTGAGGGTAACGTCGCCTTCAAAAGAGGGGCCTACTACAATAACTAAGATAATCTCTTAAACAAGTGCAAAAGTGCGAAAATAATCAAAGGTTATACTAATACACGTGTCGGATCCAAGTGATTCATCTTGTCTATCTGTTTTTATTTTATTTTATTTTTCAGCATTTAGTTAGTTTTTATTTTTCTTAGTTTAAAACATTTTTCTAACTTTTTGATTTGGTTAGACGTTGAGGATAAACCGGTATTAAAAGCTCTTGTGTCCTTGGACGACCTCGGTATCTTACCAACACTATACTACGTCCACGATGGGTGCACTTGCCCATATGTGTGTTTAGTGTTAGTGAATATCGTGTTTTATAAATTTAAAACTTGGTTAAAAGTGTAAAAAGGGCTTAAATATACATCTAAATTATATACACACCGACACGCATCAAGTTTTTGGCGCCGTTGCCGGGGACACAAGGATTTTAAGAAAGCTTAAAATCGACGGCCTAATCAGTTTTTCAAAACCTTTTCAAAACGCGCGCATTTTTCTGCATTTTAGTTTAGTTTTGCATTTACAGTAGCCTGAACACGGGGCCGTGCTCGCTGAACACGCCCCCGTGCTGCATATTTTAGAGTAGATACCCAGATACAGAGTCTGAACACGGGGCCGTGCTCACTGAACACGCCCCCGTGCTCAACGTGACCAGTAAATTTAATTAAAACGCCCAGATACAGTCCCTGAACACGGGGCCGTGTTCACTCAACACGGGGCCGTGTCCAGCTTCTGTTTCCGTCTTATTTTTGTTTTCTGGTCCCGAGACTCAGTTGTGGTCTGTTGAGTGATTCTTATGGATCAATACTCAAGAGGTTACAACTACACCTATGACGAGGATGATTATAGAGGTAATTATTGCACTAATTGTCGTAATGCACGCTCGGTTCAATATAGTACTTCATATCAACCATCCAATTCATACAACCATTATGAGGAGCCCAGGTACGAGCCATCAACTTCATACACATCCTATGAAGACCCAAGGTATGAACCTCCTCCCTCATACTCATATTTTGATGAACCAAGGTATGAGCCTTCATACTCATACTTTGAGGACTCAAGATATGAGCCACCACCTTCATATTCTTATTATGAGGAACCATGGCGTGAACAACCCACCTCATATGAGTACTATGAAGAACAAAGTTTCGACCCTTATCCATCATACACTTACAATGAAGAAAAATGGTGCGAATCATCTACTTCATATGAGTACTATGAGGAACCAAGGATCGAACAACCGGATTCAAGCTTTGAGGATCCAAATTCTTTCAATCTCACCGAAGTAACTAATAGGATAATAGAACACATTAAAACTATCCAACGTTGCATAAAAGAATCTCGCGCAAGGGAAGAGGAATCCCGCGCAAGAGAAGAGTTAAAAAATGATAATAACGTAGAGATAGTTGAAAGTGTAAAAATGGAAGAACAAGAAAGTGAAAAACAGACACATGAGTTAAACAACGAAAATGGTGAGTCCGATAATGTTAAAATTCAAGAAGAGTCTAATTTTGAGGAAATTATTCTCTTGTCACCTACTTTCGAAAATCATTGTTTAATAACCCCTCATGCCAAGTTTTTAAAAGAGTTAAACACTAATACTAAAATCAATGACTTAGTAAGTGTTAAGTTAACTAATGATCAAACCTCGCTAATAAAAGAAGATCCTTTTGAAATTAACATTACACCGGTTCCATGTTTCTTTCAAAATTCGTTTATTAGCAATATCACTATTGATAAAGATCTTTGTGTTAACATAATGCCTAACTACATTTTTGAAAAGTTAAGTATTAGTGATTTTACTCCACTTCAAATACCCATTTTTCTATCCGACCGAAAAGTAATGAAATCAATCGGTGTAGTTGAAGATGTTTTGGTTCAAACAAATCAAATGGTAATCCCAACCGACTTCGTCATCTTAGATGATGCCCCCTAGTCTTGGGAAAACCTTTTGTACAAACTCACAAAGTTTTGAAAAACCGGAAATTCAACAATCTACCTCTTCAATTAGGGGCATTCAAAAGGAGCATAGATCTTGAGCGCTCAATGAAATATCCTTTTGGCAATAATAACCCCCTAATTGAAGATGAAGCTGAGCCACCCGATACAACCAACGAAGAAGACCACTTTGTCAATGAAGAGGTAGCCATAGAACAAACTTTTAAAGTTCTTGATCTAGATGAGCCACAAAATAAGGTGTCTCCTAAAGACCCACCCATTGAGCTCAAAGAACTCCCTAAAGGTTTGGAATATGCTTTTCTAGGCAAAGATGGTAGTTTACCTGTAATTATTTCGTCTAAATTAACTAGCATAGAAAAAGAAAAATTAGTTAACCTACTTAAAAAACACAAAAATGCGATCGCTTGGAAGCTTGTAGATATTAAAGGAATAAGTCCTTCCATGTGCACGCACAAAATTCTAATGAATGATGACTACAAAACGGTGATTCAACCACAACGAAGAGTGAACCCCAATGTTCAAGAAGTGGTTAAAAATGAAGTCATCAAACTACTCGACGCCGGACTAATCTACCCTATCTCCGATAGCCCGTGGGTAAGTCCCGTCCAAGTAGTCCCAAAGAAAGGAGGTATGACGGTAATAACTAACGAGAAAAATGAATTAATACCCACGAGAACCGTCACAGGATGGAGAGTCTGTATAGATTACAGGAGATTAAATGAAGCAACAAGGAAAGACCACTTTCCTTTACCATTCATTGATCAAATGTTAGAAAGATTATCCGGTCATAAATTTTATTGTTTCTTAGATGGTTTTTCAGGTTACTTCCAAATACCGATAGCACCAGAAGACCAAGAGAAAACAACTTTCACATGCCCCTACGGAACTTTTGCATATCGACGCATGCCATTCGGTCTATGTAATGCACCTGCAACATTCCAACGTTGTATGGTCGCCATTTTCCATGATATGATTGAAAAAACCATGGAAGTCTTCATGGATGACTTTTCCATCTTTGGAGACTCATATGATCAATGCCTCGATAATCTTGAACGAATGCTATCCCGATGTGAGGAAACTAACCTCGCCCTTAACTGGGAAAAATGCCATTTCATGGTAACAGAGGGAATAGTACTCGGGCATAAAATCTCAAGCGAAGGAATGGAAGTTGATCGAGCAAAAATAGAGACTATTTCTCGATTACCTCCTCCATCCTCCGTGCGAGCCATCAGAAGTTTCCTAGGGCATGCCGGATTCTATAGAAGGTTTATCAAGGACTTTTCAAAAATTTCAAGACCTCTAACAAAATTGCTTGAAAAAGATGCACCCTTCATCTTTGACAAGGAATGCAATCAAGCATTTCTAACCCTCAAGGAAATGCTAGTCAATGCACCTATCATGATAGCGCCAGATTGGAAATTTCCTTTCGAAATCATGTGCGATGCAAGCGACTTTGCTGTTGGAGCAGTCTTGGGACAAAGAAAAGAAAAACATTTCCACCCAATTTATTATGCTAGTAAAACTCTAAATGATGCACAAGAAAATTATACAACTACTGAGAAAGAGTTACTAGCGGTGGTATTTGCTTTTGATAAATTTCGTTCTTATCTTGTTCTTTCTAAAACAATAGTTTATACAGACCATGCAGCCATCAGGTACCTCTTCAAGAAGCAAGACGCAAAACCCCGTTTGATAAGATGGATTCTACTCCTCCAAGAATTCGACATTGAAATAAAGGACAAAAGAGGAGCAGAAAACACTGCTGCGGATCATCTCTCGCGCTTAGAAGACCCAGCTTTGGAGACAACCAGGGACGAGCAAATCAACGAAAAATTTCCCACAGAGTCCCTGGAAATGATGGAAAGCAGACAAGAACCATGGTATGCCGACTACGCTAATTTCTTAGCCAGCGGTATAGTCACCAGAGGATGGCCACATCATCAAAGAAAAAAATTCTTTGCTGATGTAAAGCATTACTTTTGGGAAGACCCCTATCTTTTCAAAATGTGTGCCGACCAACTCATCCGAAGGTGTGTCCATGGTAATGAAGCACGAAGAATACTCCGTCATTGTCATGAAGGTCCATACGGAGGACATCATGGTGCCGCAAGTACCGCAAGAAAGGTATTTGATTCGGGATTTTACTGGCCAACCATTTACAAGGATGCACAAAACCTTGTAAAGACATGTGATGCCTGCCAAAGATCAGGTAATATTTCTTCCAAAAACGAAATGCCTCAAAATGGCATTCTCGTTTGTGAAATCTTTGATGTGTGGGGACTCGATTTCATGGGACCCTTCCCACCTTCAAAGGGAAACAAATATATACTTGTGGCAGTCGATTACTTGTCTAAATGGGCCGAGGCCGAGGCTCTTCCAACAAATGATGGAAGAGTAGTGGTTAAATTCCTGAAAAAGTTGTTCTCTCGTTTCGGGACACCAAAGGCATTAATAAGTGATAGAGGTACCCATTTTTGCAATCATCAACTCGAAAAAATATTAACAAGGTATGGGGTCTATCACCGGGTCTCAACAGCATATCATCCTCAAACAAATGGGCAAGCCGAAGTGACTAATCGAGGTTTAAAAAGAATACTTGAAAAAACCGTAGGAATAAATAAAAAAGAATGGGCCGACAAACTAGACGACGCTTTATGGGCTTTTCGAACCGCTTATAAAACCACTATAGGCACAACCCCATATAAACTCGTCTATGGAAAAAGTTGTCACTTGCCAGTAGAAATCGCTCACAAAGCCTACTGGGCAATAAAAAACGTAAACTTAGACTTAGAAGTTGCCGGTAAAAATCGATTTTGTCAAATAAACGAATTAGAAGAACTTAGGAATTATGCATATTCTAACTCCGAAATTTATAAAGAAAGAATGAAAAATTTGCATGATAAATATATTAAATCTAATGAATTTCGGGTTGGAGACCAAGTTCTATTGTTTAATTCGCGACTTCGATTGTTCCCTGGTAAGTTAAAGTCTAGGTGGTCGGGACCTTTTTCAGTCACCCATGTTTTTCCACACGGTGCAGTAGAAATTAAAACTCGAAATGGGACACCATTTAAAGTCAATGGCCAACGGCTGAAACTCTACAGAGGATCCATTGAGGATGAGGAAGAGGAAATCGCACTTCAAACGGTCAACGAATAAACTCATACCCAACATGTTACAGGTAAGTATACGTTCAAAACCGGTAAAATCATCTAACCATTTTTCGGAAATAAGGGGCATGCACACGAACACATAAAAAAAAAAAAAAAAAAAAAAAAAAAATTCAAAAACTTCACCCGGCACGGGGCCGTGTCCGCTGGACACGGGGCCGTGTCGAGGCGACTGTCGGGATAAAACCCTCTTTTTTCTATCAGTTACACCATTCGACACGCCCCGTTTCGCCGAAAACTCTCTGGTTAGAGGCGATTTTCTGCAGATTTCGAACGTCACCACCAAACCTAACAACGTTAAGGTATGATTCTATCCTTCTTAGTAGTTAGATTAGTTACTTGCATGTAGTTAAAACATCAAAAATTGGGGGAAATCTAGGGTTCTTCATGTTCATCCGGATCGAACTCAAAATTTTTGATGAAAATTGTTAGTAGTAGTTTAGAGTAGAGTAGTAGGAAGTAAATAGACATGTATTGTTGATAGATTTGTCCGATTTCCAACTAAAAACACAAACCCTTGTTCTTGAACCGAAAAACACAAAATTGAAAGGGTAAATGGTTTGATTTTGGAAAAATGACACTTAGGGTTTCATTTTCGGGGGAAACCGCTGCTACTAGGCTTAAAATTTTCAGGTTTTCGAAACCGGGACGAAAAAATGAAAATTAGGTGTTACAGACGCCTGGACACGGGGCCGTGTTCGCTGAACACGGGGCCGTGTCCAGCCCACTGTTTGCAGTTTTTCAACCTGAATTTCCATGTTTCGCACTAACTTTTGCTGTATTCTTTTCAGATGTCTAAATTCACACGGTTTAATGCCAGCGAACTTGACGCCAGGGCTCGCTACGAGGTCCTACAAACAAGGCCCGAAGAGTATCCAAGGCGGGCATGTACTGATCTGCTGACAATGGTAAACCAACTGGACCGCTTCAACAACATAGTGACAGGTCCACTGCACGTCGCATTGACTGCCCGACTTCGGTCGGTCCATCAATGCACAATGGAGTTCTATAGCACGTTCGTCTTTAACTCGAGATGCGAACCGTTTGATCACGAGGCGGTCGAATTTCGATGTGGAGGTACGACCTATAGAACCTCCATGGCGCAGTTCGGATCAATCATTGGGCTGTACAAAGATGAAGAAGCGGGGAATGAAGAGAATACCGGGGGATTGCGAGACTTGGACGCAACTGAACGCCAAGCCGCATGGGCTCAAATCGGTGAAGGGATCTACAACCCAAGCAGCACAAAGAGCACCAAACTGAGGGACCCGTTATACCGCTACATCCACAGGCTCCTATCATACTCGCTGAACCAATGCCACAACAGTAGTGGCGTTGTTGGGTTGAAAGATTTGGTTGTCCTTCACTGCATCCACAACCAGAAGCCTCTAGATGTTCCGTACCTCCTACTGCGAAACATGCACCTAAACCGCCTTGCCTCTGCTCCTACACCAATCTTCTTCGGAGGATGGGTGTACCGTCTCTTCAAGCACTTCACGAATATCCCAAGGTCCTTCGAAAGGAGTCCATGGTCGGGACGGGTCGATTATCACATTTGCCGATCCATGAACTTGCTTTATGAAGCGGAGGACGGGACGGTGAGCTTTCAGAGAACGCAAGGCTATGCATGGAACCCGCAGGAGGCTCTAGTTCTTCATGCACCACATCCCCATTTTCAGTATCCACCCCAAGGCGATGCGGGCCAATCCTCCTCTCAAGGAGGTGGTTTTCCTAACTTTCAAAGTTTACATGATCTTTTGCAGGAAAACCTCATGTGCTCAAGGAACACCTACAACCTCGCCAACAACACACACCACCGGGTTGGAGCTATCGAACGCAACATTAACGATATACAAGATGATATCGGTAGCATCCGGGAGTACATGGCGAGGCAAGGGGGTGGAGGTGATGGTAGTGATGAAGACATGGAGTAGGAGGCTTGGAGGAACAAGGGGCTAGCTGGTAATGAGCCCACAGGTTTGATTGCCCTTCTTATCTATCCAACAATTCATGGCCTGCGTGCCATTTGTCGAACAATTTACTTTCCCGAACTATTTTTTATCTTTATTTTGTTTTTACTTTATGTTTGGATAATATTTGACAATGGTAAGATTAGGATGGTTTGTGCTTGGTTGGATGGTATTGAATGATTGAACAGGTGCAATGCAAGGGTTAGAGTGCTAAACATTAGCACTTGCAGCCCTAGGATGAAGAAACCGGGGGAAAAACCTATTTTTGTGGCTAACAGACTGTCCACACGGGGACGTGTCCAGCCGACACGCCCCCGTGCCCATCTCCCAGTTCTGCTGTTTGGCTACTGACCTGCAGATTTTTGCCGGACACGTGGCCGTGTTCACCCAACACGCCCCCGTGTCCACCCTCTGTAAGTTTTTCGTTACTGGCAGTTCACCACGGGGCCGTGTCCAATGGACACGGGCCGTGTCCAGAGCGCCAGTAACACAAATCTTTGTTTTTAAACACACTTTTACATATTCTAATCACCAAAAACTTTATTTTGGACACATTGAGGACAATGTGTAATTTAAGTGTGGGGGGAATGCTAAAACCTTGAAATTTTGCAAAATCCTAAAACAAGCCTTACACAAAACTCTATTGGAACCGCTAAACACCCCAAATTTTTTCAAAAACTTTTTCATTTTTTTATTTACTTGTCTTAGTTTAAGTTGGGAATAACAAGTTATAAAAGGGTTATATTTTTTTTATTTTACAACCGATAGCGTCGTGATAAAAAGAACTAACATAAGAAAATTATGAAACGGTATAACAAGTCTAGTTAAAAATTCGATTATATATGCTTGGTCACATTAAAAACCCATTCCCACAAAAGTGAGTTTTGAGCCTTTATTGAGCATAAAAATATACATATTTAGATTAAATGCTCATTTTTCGTTTCTTGTGTGAATAGCCGCTCGGTCTTTACAAATCTAGAACTTGCCACGACGATACATTCCCGATCCTTACCAACTTAAACCCAAGTAAGTAAATGATGGAGGCATTAGGACTAACTATTTTTCTTTCAAAACCATTATTTTTCATTTTTTTTACCTACCCAAAATCCCCCTAGAAAAACCCCTTTGAGCCTAAACCTT